>NW_024063323.1:2400000-3000000 GCF_006381635.1 Hibiscus syriacus | reverse complement strand
TCTGCACGAACCAGTTCGAAACCAGGTTTTGCCTTCTTTTTTCCTCTTCATTTGCTGTGCTAAAATTGTTCTGAACTTATGCACTAAAAATTAATCCCATTGATTATTTCCCTTATTTTTGATTATCGATGTTTACAGTATAATTTCGAAGGAAGAAACAATTTGGTTAAATTTGTGAAGTTAGTTGCAGCAGCTGGTCTTTATGTTCATCTGCGCATCGGACCATATGTTTGTGCTTAATGGAATTATGGGTAAAATTTTATTTATTTATTTATTTATTTTTGGGTATGTTTAATTTTCTTTTATTTGTTGATAAAATATTTGCAGTGGATTTCCTCTTTGGTTACATTTTATACCCGTGATCAAGTTCCAAACTGATAACGAACCATTTAAGGTAATATATTTATCCATAAAAATATTATTACTTTATTATTTATATAAATTAATCTCTTCTTTATTCATCATTCTCTTATGTTTCGTAAAGTTCACTGAAATTGTTGGAAGGACTGTTAGCTGAAATGATTAAAAACAAGTGTAAAAATGTTTTTTAGGCATAAATGCAGAGGTTCATGGCCAAAAATTGTGGACATGATGAAGCAAGAGAAATTGTATGCATCACAAGGAGGACCCATTATTTTGTCACAGGTATACGTTTTGTCTTTGCTCTTTTCTTCTCCAACTTTCTTATGAACAATTCCTGTTGTTGTTGTCGGTGCTATAATATTTCCCCTAATGGTTTTCTGGGTTTTCTTATACAGATTGAAAATGGAAATGGAAACATTGATTCAACATATGGGGCAGGTGCAAAACCATATATTAAATGGGCAGCTGATATGGCTGTCTCATTGGATACTGGAGTTCCCTGGGTAATGTGCCATCAATCTGATGCTCTTGACTCCATTGTAAGTTTGGGGTTTCAAGATTTAGTTTTTTACTTGCAATTTCGATCATAATTAATCGTTTCGCTTGGAATTTGCATGTTTTAGTCGAAAGAGGTTTTAGTATGTTTCTTGTTTGTTTTGAAAATCAGGGCATTGGTTGGTTTTTGATACATAATTTCTTCTTTTATCTTGGAAATGACAGATTAACACCTGCAATGGATTCTAATAAGAAACCGAAAGTGTGGACCGAGAATTTGTCTGGATGGTATGGTGTCCAAGTCCAACTCGTCAATATAATTTACAATCTGACTTCTACTTAGTAGTTGTTTTGGTGATATGGATTAAATGTCTCAATCATAATGCTGATTGCTTGCTTCTCTTATTCAACTTTTTATCAAAAAGTAATTATTCTTCATTACTTCCCAATATATTTCAAATACTAGGTTCCTTTCATTTGGTGGTGCCGTTCCCTACCGACCTGTAGAAGACCTAGTATTTGTGGTTGTGCGGTTTTACCAAAGAGGTGGAACTTTCCAAAACTATTATATGGTAATCATAATTGGAGTTTCAAATGTGTTTGTGCATTGGCTTTTATAGTAATAAAATTCAATCCTAGAATCTAGTACGCAGTCTCATTTCAAACGGAACTTACGGGTCAATTTTTTTGGTTTCTCTTAAAACAGTATCATGGTGGAAAGAACTTTGGCAGGACTACAGGTGGACCCTTCATTGCTACTAGTTATGATTATGATACTCCGATAGATGAGTACGGTTTGTCTTCAGTCAATCTAATAAAAATTGTTAGCACTTCTAAGCATCTACTTGGCCTCCTGTAACATACTTGAGGTTATCATCTTGTATGCAACTTGACTCATATTGGTGGTTATTACAATAGAATGAGTAATGTAAACCATGATTATTCGGTTTATAATTTCGTAAACGGTTTCACCTGTCTTCCAATTCACTGTTTTTTTTCAGGACTTGTTAGACAACCTAAGTGGGGTCACCTAAGAGATGTTCATAAGGCTATAAAGCTTTGTGAAGAAGCACTGATAGCCACTGATCCTACCATTTCCTCCTTGGTCCAAACTTGGAGGTATTTTCCATATTTATCTCTTCCTTCTCATTTTAAAAGAGAACCTTTCTTTGCTTCTATGTTGGTTATGAATAAGAACTAAAGGAGGGCTGCCACTTTTTACTTCTTTGTCTGATTGGTGAGCAAGGGTCCCGTTGAAATCTCTAGGATCATAATATTTATACACATAAATGACAAAAGATAAATCACTTTTTTTCTGATCATAAACTCTTCTTAAGACTTTCTCGAGAACAAATGTGCTCAGGCTATTATTGAAAGATATAGTTGAAAATCAATTAACAGTGGCCCAACAGTTTTCTTCTGCCAGATCTTGTTCAAATATCATGTTCTGCTATTGTATATAAAACATCATATGTTCTGCTTTTCTTGCCATGTGGACACCAAATCTGATGAAACTTAAATTCAATGGTAATTCATACCTTTTTCCTGCGGGGTTGTCAGTATCTTATCAGACTGCAAGAATGTGGTTTTGAACACTGCCAAGGTATGCTTTGCAAGGTGAATACCTGGTTGTTTGAGATTTCTATGTAGCTGATAATTGGTTGTGTAGTAAGATGTGCATACCAACTGCATGTTTGCTTTGCTACATGCTTTTATCCTAATGTTCTAGCTGATCTCAAAGTAAAGAAAGGAAAGTTGTTGCGCCTAAAACCTTCTTCTGCAAATGTATTTCATAGGTAGTGCAATCTGTACCTTAAATTATGAACTTGTCGAAAACATGTAACCATGAGGTGATGTTAAACAAACTCCTTGTTTTTATATAAGAAAAGATAATTTGGATCTTGCTCTTTTTCATGTATTCATTCAGTGAGGTGAAGCAAAGTCAGTTAGCTAATTCAAGTTCAAGCAACTTGAACAGAGATGTTCCATCATCTATCACTTGGTCAAAAAGCAGTTTGCTGGTAAATATGCCATCAGCCGAGGAGTTTACACCTGAAATGGTTAGGCTTGCAAAATATATTCACTTCATCTCAAAAATTTATTGTTCGTCTTAACTATTAGTTACAATGAGATTGAGTATTGAACCTTCTATACCTATCCATGTCGCTATATCTCTGAACCATGTTTACGAATGGCATGTCTAATTTATGCATGGGGACTTTTTTTCTCCTAGGTTGGTGCTAAATCACGCAATATCTCATATCTGAAAGGAAAAGTGCCATCTTGAGTGGGATACCCACGTCAGTTGCCCTTCCATTTGGAGTTTTGAGAAGGTTCTTGCAGATAAACTAAACAAGGTTATAATAGTTCTAAACTTCAACAAATATCTCGCTGCTTTTCTAGCGCATGCATCAATGCAATTTGTTTACAACGACTTCATTTTTGGGTTATAATTCCATTTTGAAAGTAGTTTCTTAAGAAGTCATTAACATTTTTTTAACTAGAGGAAACAGTTTTGCAACCATTTAATATTCTCTAATGATTTCCATTAACGTGATTATAAATATGTTCAGTAAATAATCTTCATTCTAATTACATTATTAGATATGTAGTTATGGTATTTTAAATAATATTAAATTCTCAGGAAGTGGATGAGAAATTGTAAATTTTGAAGAAAAAAAGTTAGAAGGAGACTTTGGTGTACTTTATTGGTATGTATTTACTGGTGAGCTTCATTTGTTCTTTTCTGTTATGCTTTCAGTCCCTACTTGATAGAATCACTAGAAGTGGTGAAATAACTTGAAAATATTGTTAAGTCGTCTTTGGATGAGAAGTTTTCATATTTCCAAATCCTCTGGCCAAGACGTACTTGACATAGATATTTTTTTCCCCTGACACACTGCATCTTGTTCAACAGGGTGTTGTATGTATGAGATGGCTGCTCATCGCCATGCTTTTAAAACTTTAAGTCGTTTTTTTCTGGGTTTATTGAAACCAAGAAATGGCTAGATATTGTTCAGTTTATGCCTCAAAAACACTCTTTAGTTCTGTTGTTGTACTTGTGTTGCCTTGCCCTCATATGCTACTAATTGTATTTGGTGCACTTGTTGATTCTGCCATGATCTTCTGCTTATATGAAAGTAATAAAATCCTGAATTTCTTTTGAACTTTTAAGCTATAGGTAGTAGCTATAAGTAATTTTTTTTCTGGAGAATTTTCAAGTCATAAAATCCCTAGCTAAAGATTTCCCAATTCTGAAATTTGCTACTCTGCATTGGAGGGCACTTATTGAGCTTTGATGGTCTATAACACTGAAACTGTAGGAATTTCAAAACATGTTAGTTTTTGGAGAGTATTTATCCTGTAACTTTCTTCTGCCTTAGTAATTGCATATTTGTTTTTTCTCCTTAATCCTTAGGTCATGCTCAAAGAAATAGACTCGATTGAAGTTTTGAGTGACTAGCCTCATCTAATTCTACGGTCTTAGCAATGTGCAGAGCATGTTTGAGATGTCTTTTGTCACAATGGCTTCAACATTTGACATCAATTACTAGTATGGTGCATTTATTGTTAGAAATAATAAATGTTACTGTTTTCAATTTGATGGCTTGAAACAAATTGTGGATGGTTACACATGCACACACTCATATATCATATTACACGAGTTGGGGCCTGATGAGAGATTAAGTTGGAAATTGACCTATATAATTCAAAAGTTAGCATGTTATTCTAACAATCATACGTTTGCTTGCTAACTCATCATATTACAGTGACATCTGTGTTGGATCAATTGCTTGTCGGATGGAAAAGAAGGAATGTGGGGCCATCTGTGTGTACATCATGACATTGGGTGTTTTAGCACCATATCGTGGGCTAGGAATTGGTGAGTTCATACATATGGACCTTTAAATTGTTCTAAGCATCTGAGCATTCTTGTTGCTACTCGGGATGCTTAAGTATCATGAAATCATAATCAATTTGATGTTTAGCTAATTGCCTCAAACATGCTTTTGTTGAAATTACGTTGCTATTGATTCTTAGTAAGAGCCATAGTTTGTTAAAAACCATGTATCATTGGTTTTTCCGTTTGTTTGAAATTTTTGCTTAAATCTTGAATTTATGTAGGTACTAAGCTATTGAACCATGTTCTTTAGCTTTGTTTGAAGCAACGCATACCGTACTTGAAGTCGGGAGGTACCGAGTGTGGATATTATTTTTGTAAGTTCAGGAAAGAGATAGTCGAGAACGGACTTGAAATTGTAAATGTGTATCTTAATGTGATTAGTATCGACATATGATTAAAATATTTTAATAACTTAATGCTAATATATTGTAAGCAAATGGATTGCTTATATATGATATGTATTTAGTATTATGGGACATTAAATGTGATTTAGTTTGATTATTGGTCAATCTACAATATATATATATATATATATAAATTTACGACATACAATGTAACACCCCCAACCCGTACCTGACCCGGCTACGAGTCCGAGATGTCACAGTGACTTTTCAAAACCTTTACTTGAACAAAATAGTGAACAATTTTAAAACTTTTACTAAATGCAATTGATTAATTTACATAAATTAGTATCATATGATTTTACCAAACCAATTCGAGTATATCGAATTCAAATTTTTATTTACATGCCAAATACATAAATTTTCTGATCTGAACTTTGTAAAGGAGATACTGACCTGTCTTGCTCCCTAATGCTCTCTATATTCTTCTCGAACCTACGTGTGAAACAATCACACGCTAAGTCGATGACTTAGTGAGGCAAATAAAACATATAAAAGAAATCATAAAACATTCCATATAACAAACCACATGAACATTTAATACTAACTTATCATACAAAATCATATAACAATTTCAAACAAAATCATACCCTTTTATATAACAAATACACTCATGTACATATATCATCATCTACTTCTTAGCATTATCATATTATTATAACTATTTCTATCATTATCATCCAATTATTTATCACTTGATCTTGAACTTATCATTTATGTATATCATATCACACATATATCATTTCACCAAGAAACACCCATAAATCATAATTCTTGTAACCAAAAGCACATACATTATATATATATTGTATTCATGTTATCTCTTTGATTAGCCCATGGTACACTTGTGAGAACTATAGATATGTGAGTCTATAGAGGTTGTGCACTAATGCTGTCACCACAGCTCGTATAAATGCACCGAAGTGCCGCGTAGAAATGCACCGTAGTGCCACGTAGAATTACACCAAAGTGTCGCGTAGAAATGCACCGTAGTGCCATATAATGTCCATAAGGACCACATAGAAATTCCTTAAGAATTATATACATATACCAAGGACCAAGGATGTGTCTCAAAGACCTCATAAATGTTCCAAATAATATACATATATCCCGAAGGACCGCGTAGACCCTCGACTCTTGGCATGCCAACTATACCCCTAGCTCTCATGACACATAACATGGGCATTATCATTATTTCATTTCAAATATTCACATAAACATGTAGTTCACTTTCACATAGCTTTTCACATAACTTATAGTCATATGTCTTATCTCATAACATATACATGTTTTCGCCTCTATAATTCATATCATTTCTTATACCATCTCATAATTCATTTAAAATACATACATATCATGTAACATTATAATAAAAATACCTATAAGTCATATCACTTAGATTTCATATATATCTAGTCACATAGATCACTTTTGCAAAGCTTATATCCACATATATTATCTACATGTATACCCAGGAATCAAATGGCAAATACCAAACCATATAAATATATATATAGTTTATGCAATCACGTTACTTATACTCACATGGATCCATATCATAGAGCTTAGTTCCCTTGTACATGTTATCACACCGGCATATAATCTTATATCAATCATATAGGAAAAAGCTATTTTTCTTTATCTCATTTTCCCTTTGTATCAACTTACATGATTTATTATACTAACATGTACAATAACATATAACCCTTATCACTTATCTCACGTTATTAATTATGAATTATTCTATCCATTAATTTAGTTCTATATAGCTCCTATAACCTTCTCAAAGGTTTTATAGTTCTTCATTTTATAACTTCTATATCATAGTTTTCTTTTAAGCGTATCACTTTTTCCTATAGTGTTTATCCTATAGGTTCGTATCAGTTATGCTCATGTCCCCTAATTTATATATATACCATTTTATAAAGTCTCTTAATTTATTATCTTCTTATTTATATATTATTCTCTTAAATATTCTCATATTACTCTATAGTTTGGTCTTATTTAACTCATCACCCATCTCATGCAGTCATAAATATATTATACTGATTCTCATAATTAATCACCTATACCCTGTAACATGTATGGTCACCATCATATAATTATTTCACTTCCCATGCAATCATATAGATCATTCATATTAGATCCTATAACTGATCACACTACATGTATTCACACAAATCATTTAACTTCTACTGTAATTTATCATATACTCAAATCAAACATATACATATGATCATAAATTCATACATTCTAATATAGAAAATAGACTCGTCGCAAGTCTTATTTCCATTAGACATCATAAACTAACTTATATGCACTCACCTGAGCCTCGTTTGCTTCGAATCAATCCTAATCCTTAGTTTGTTCCGGAACAAGCTTTCATTCTATATCTACATAATAATACATTTATACTTATCAGTATACTAATTGATATATTCGAAACTATCACTGCTTAGGCTAAGAGAAAAGCCAATTTCATCTTTTAATGAAGGTATGCCTCGATGCACTGCACAGTGTATCGATACATTCCCTAATGATGCATCGATGCACTACTTGTGCATCAGTGCATAAAATACATTCGATGTTTGTATTTTAAGGGGGTGCATCGAGTTGCACACAACCCAGAAATTCCATTAAGCACGAAATATTCAACTCTTCATTCAATTCTTCTATTTTAAGCCCTATCATGTCCTTAAACTCAACTACCATTACTTAAACCAACTATATCCATATAAACATATTATCTTCCAAATCTCATCATGATTCTTAAAATTAAGAATCTTACTAAATTTTCAACTTTGTTATAAATCCTTTCTAACTTATAAATCTCTTATTTTTATTGATAACAAGTCAAATTCCTTCTCAAAATTCACTATTAACTCTTTTCCAACATTTCCTTTAAAAACGCATTTTCTTTAATCTTTCATAACTTCATCTTTTGATTTTAGAACAACCTAAGCTTTCCATAAGCTTAAATATTACCTAAGATCAAAACCCACTCTTAAAATTAACAAAATAATCAGCTACAGGAATTACCTTTCCTTGGAGCTTTCACGGGATGAATAAGAAGATGAAGAGAAGAAAGAGAGAAGAGATTTCTGGAAAAAATCTCATCCTTATCCATATATATATCATTTTTTATCATCTCTTGGTTAAATGATCCTTTTGCCCTTTAATACCTTTTATAATTACTAGCATCAAGGTAATATTTTAAATAAATCAATGAACTTTTCAACTATTCCACTTTAATCACCAAATTCTAAAATATTACAATTTGGTCACTACCCGTATTAAGAATGTTACTAATCTCCGTCCTTTAAAGAAAATTTTCCTCGAATTTTCATGCACATCTTGAAAGAACATGTGTTCTAATGTTTTCATGTTGCTTCCTTACTTAATCTTTCTGTCACCATCAGAAAACTTACTTTCACTCCTATAGTTCTTCATCTACCTTTTCCCTTATACATCCATATCATATCACTATTCAGGTATACAATAACATCAGTTCTATCACTTAAAATCATAAATCAATCAATTTATCATCAATCTAATTACCTTGCAATCATACTCTAACTTTCATTCTATCATCACTTACTGTTCTTAACTTCTTTAATCATATAAATCATTCTTAATTTCTCTGACTACTTCTACTTGAAGAAACATAACTTTAAATCTTCATCATGGATGATTAAAACATACATTTTGCATAATCAAGCAATCTTTCACATCCTTTGACAAACCTTTCTTACTTCTAATCAACTTATAATTTATACTTCAACATACCTTTATCATATCTGATCCTTTAAACTCAATCATTTCATTTCCTTATTCGATTACTTTTCCTAATTTAAAATCTTCTTATACATAGGTCATATCTTTTCTTCAGACTCTCATAATCTTTTAGCTTCCTTTGGATACACAAATCGTATCTTCTTAACTATACCTCATTTACGTTATCAGAATATACTACCATATCTAAATCCACATCAGACTTGATTGACTTAACCTTACATCTTTTCCAAATCTTACAACTTTATCACTTTTACTATTACAACTCGTCAATAGAAACTGTTCAATCTAGGGAACAAGCCCTAATCAATCAATCATATACATCATTTCTATTCGAAATTATCCAACAAATTTACTTAGCTTATAAATCCACCTTTATTCTCATACACCATGTAATTTCCATTATTCTCACTTAACATTCTAACTTCTTTGTGTATAAACGGATAATGATGTATCCATTCTTAAATTCTTCTTTTCATCCTTAGCTTTACTCAAACATACGAATCCTCACTTCCTTCACTATATCTTTACTATGATCACAGTATACAACTGTATCCAGATTCACTTCATATTAGTTATCATATCCTGACAATATCTTAAATCTTATAACTCCATACATTCATCACACAATCTTGTTAGCCAACGCTAACTCTTTCCATCTGAATACAAACCTTTATCATATCCAAATCTTACTTATACACAATACTACCCCTTTGATTCAAATCCAACTCTGATTCATTCATCTTATAAACATATCACTGATGCACTTATTCTTGAACTCTTTTACAATTCTAACCACATCATTGATCCTTTAACATTTATGGTGACACTGTTCACCATATTCTAGCTTGTCCATTTAGTAACGAAACTACTCAATTTAACTTCCATTTGCAGAAATGAAACCTTCTAATCATTATCTTCATATCATTTAACCTAAAGGTCTGTAACACAGAATCTTCCTCAATCCACCTTGAACTCTGGTGCTCTTAACTCTTCAACTAATTCGATACATTCATTCTATGAGTTAAAGAAGTGGAAAATTGAAAACACATCAAATATTATTCAACATCATGAAGATATTTTCTAATCTTGTACAGGCATTCCCTGAGGTTTTTCGCTCTTCTCCCTGCCAGGCCAGGGCAGGTGAATGCTATTACCTTTAGGTCTATCGCATTGTGCTTCACTTTTGAAGCTCTCATTATCAAACATCTAATATAATATAACTATTGAACTCTATTAACAAGACAACACACTCCTTACCGTTCAGACCGTAAACTTTTTCACTTCGTGTTGGCATGTACATTTTTCTTAAAACACGGTTGACTTCGATTTAAGCCTAGAATCGGCTAAACCGTAGCTCTGATACCATTAAATGTAACACCCTCAACCCGTACCCGACCCGGCTATGAGTCCGAGATGTCACATTGACTTTTCAAAACCTTTACTTGAACAAAATAGTGAATAATTTAAAACTTTTACTAAATACAATTGACTAATTTACATAAATTAGTATCATATGATTTTACCAAACCAATTCGAGTATATCGAATTCAAATTTTATTTACATGCCAAATACATATGTTTTCTGTTCTGAACATTGTAAAGGAGATACTGACATGTCTTGCTCCTCAATGCTCTCTATATTCTTCTCGAACCTATGTGTGAAACAATCACACGCTAAGTCGATGACTTAGTGAGGCAAATAAAACATATAATAGAAATCATAAAACATTCCATATAACAAACCACATGAACATTTAATACTAACTTATCATACAAAATCATATAACAATTTCATACAAAATCACCTTTTATATAACAAATACACTCATGTACATATATCAACATCTACTTTCTTAGCATTGTCATATATATTATTATAACTATTTCTAACATTATCATCCAATTATTTATCACTTGATCTTGTACTTATCATTTATGTGTATCATATCACACATATATCATTTCACCAAGAAACACCCAAATCATAATTCGTAACCAAAAGCACATACATATATATATTGTATTCATGTTATCTCTTTGATTAGCCCATGGTACACTTGTGAGAACTATAGATATGTGAGTCTATAGAGGTTGTGCACTAATGTTGTCACCACAGCTCGTATAAATGCACCGAAGTGCCGCGTAGAAATGCACCGTAATGCCACGTAGAATTGCACCGAAGTGCCGCGTATAAATGCACCGTAGTGCCATATAATGTCCATAAGGACCACATAGAAATTCCTTAAGAATCATATACATATACCAAGGACCAAGTATGTGTCTCAAAGACCTCATAAATGTTCCAAAGAATATACATATGTCCCGAAGGACCGCATAGACCCTCGACTCTTGGCATGCCAACTATACCGCTAGCTCTCATGACACATAACATGGGCATTATCATTTATTTCTTTTCAAATATTCACATAAACATGTAGTTCACTTTCACATAGCTTTCATATAACTCATAGTCATATGTCTTATCTCCTAACATATACATGTTTTCGCCTATAATTCATATCATTCTTATACCATCACATAATTCATTTAACATACATACATATCATGCAACATTATAATAGAAATACCTATAAGTCATATCACTTAGATTTCATATACATCTAGTCACATAGATCACTTTTGTAGCTTATATCCACTATATATCTACATGTATACCCAGGAATCAAATGGCATATACCAAATCATATAAATATATATATAGTTTATGCAATCACGTTACTTATACTCACATGGATCCATATCATAGAGCTTAGTTCCCTTGTACATGTTATCACACCGACATATAATCTTATATCAATCCTATAGGTAAAAGCTATTTATCTTTATATCATTTTCCCTTTGTATCAGCTTACATGATTTATTATACTAACATGTACAATAACATATAACCCTTATCAGTTACTTATACTCACATGGATCATATCATAGAGCTTAGTTCCCTGTACATGTTATCACACCGACATATAATCTTATATCAATCCTATAGGTAAAAGCTATTTATCTTTATATCATTTTCCTTTGTATCAGCTTACATGATTTATTATACTAACATGTACAATAACATATAACCCTTATCACTTATCTCACGTTATTTAATTATGAATTATTCTATCCATTTAATTTAATTCTATATAGATCCTATAACCTTCTCATAAGGTTTTATAGTTCTTCATTTTATAACTTCTATATCATAGTTTTCTTTTAAGCATTTCATTTTTTCCTATAGTGTTTATCCTACAGGTTCGTATCATCATTATGCTCATGTCCCCTAATTTATATATATACCATTTTCATAAAGTCTCTTAATTTATTATCTTCTTATTTATATATTATTCTCTTAAATATTCTCATTACTCTATAGTCTTGTCTTATTTACTCATCACCCATCTCATGTAGTCATAAATATATTAATGATTCTCATAATTAACACCTATACCCTGTAACATGTATGGTCATCCATCATATAACTTATTTCACTTCCCATGCAATCATATAGATCATTCATATTAGATCCTATAACTGATCACACTACATGTATTCACACAAATTCATTTAACACCTACTGTAATTATATCATATATACTCAAATCAAACATATACATATGATCATAAATTCATACATTCTAATATAGAAAATAGACTCGTCGCAAGTCTTATTTCCATTAAACATCATAAACTAACTTGTATCACTCACCTGGCCTCGTTGCTTCAAATCAATCCTAATCCTTAGTTTGTTCTGGAACAAGCTTTCATTCTATATCTACATAATAATACATTTATACTTATCAGTATCTAATTAATATATTCGAAACTATCACTCCTTAGGCTAAGAGAAAAGCCAATTTCATCTTTTAATGAAGGTATGCATCGATGCACTGCACAGTGTATCGATACATTCCCTAACGATGCATCGATGCACTACTTGTGCATCGGTGCATAAAATACATTCGATGTTTGTATTTTAAGTGGTGCATCGATGTACTACTTATGCATCGATGCATTACTTATGCATCGATGCACTACTTGCATTTGATGTTTGTTTATTGAGAGTGCATCGATGCACATTGAATATCATCGATGCACATGCATGCACGAACATAACCCATAAATTATTTTAAGCATGAAATTATTCAACTCTTCATTCAATTCTTCTATTTTAAGCCCCTATCATGTCCTTAAACTCAACTACCATTACTTAAACCAACTTATATTCATATAAACCATATTTATTTTCAAATCTCATCATGATCTTAAAATTAAGAATCTTACTAAATTTTCAACTTTGTTATAAATCCTTTCTAACTTCATATCTCTTACTTTATTGATAACAAGTCAAATTCCTTCTCAAAATTCCCTTATTAACTCTTTCCAACATTTCCTTTAAAAAATCATTTTCTTTAATCTTTCAATAACTTCTTCATCTTTTGATTTTAGAACAACCTAAGCTTTCCATAAGCTTAAATATTACCTAAGGATCAAACCCACTCTTAAATTAACAATAATCAGCTACAAGGAATCTTACCTTTGCCTTGGAGCTTTCACGGGAGGAAGAAGAAGATGAAGAAGAAAAAAGAGAAAGATTTCTGGAAAAATCTCTCATCCTTATCCATATATATCATTATTTTATTCATCTCTTGGTTAAATGACCCTTTTAACCCTTAATACGTTTTATAATTACTAGCATCTTCAAGGTATTATTTTCAAATAATTCACTGAACTTTTCAACTATTCCACTTAATCACCAAATTCTGAATATTACAATTTGGTCACTAACCCGGATTAAGAATGTTATATACAATCACGACACATGTGTGTCATCTTTTTAGTGACGTGTGCTTCAATGACATGCAATGTAAGTCGTAATTGCGTGTTATAAATTTATGACACACAAATGCGCATCATAAATGTGAGTCATAAATGCGTGTCATCAATGCACGTCATAGATTTATGACACATAATGTGCGTCATCTAAAATTCAAGTCGGTGGCTTCAACGACAGACATTTGTGTCATCCGCACCATAGATACGCGCAATACGCGTCATTAAAGTGATTTTTTCTAGTAGTGCAAGTTTATTAGCAGAAATTTTTTTTTTAATCTTTCTTTCCTTCTTTTTAACGGCGCGTTAGCTGTGGAAGATTCCATTTTAGATTAATGGTGAATTAACAGTAAACTTATCAAAGGTTAAATATATTTAATAAGATAATAGTTGATCTAGGTGTTAACATATTATTGGAATACACAAAGAGCGACTCAAGAGAGAGAATAAGTTGTTCCTTTATGATAGTGAATGTATTATTATTAATAAATTAGAAGTGAATATAATATAATATTTATTTTTTATTAAAATTATGTTATAAATTCTTTTTATGGATATAATTATTTGAATTTAAATTTTTACGAAGAATAATATTTTATTTTTTTAAGATCATATAATAAATTAAGTTGTTATGAATTCGAATAGTAGAAATATACTATTTTAAAATGAAACTTCAGCTACTTCCGTTCAAGACCTGATAAACATTTCTTTATTTTCATCAAATTTCTGCATACAGAAATCATAATAAAATCACACAGACGCAAAACGCACGTTTTCCTCCGACTAGACACTTATATAATTACGAACAAAATAATAATTACTACACATACCTTACAGACATAGATTAACTTGGATCAATATAGTCTACTCTATCTTCCAACGTCCTTAACTGCAAAACATTTTGCCCCTTCTGATATTCAAGATCATCGGATTCTTCTTTCACTTTCAGTTCCACTTCCTCTTCCTTCTCGAGCTTTGAATACTCAACTTTTTCTCCATACAATTTAGCCAAAACCAAATAGAAAGCCACTGAGAAAATAGTGACGGCTATCAAGGTCCAGCTGAACAGAATGTTTTCTAACGATTTAGCTCGGTGCAGTGCCTCGTGGCTCGAGCAGTTGACGACCTGGTGACCATCTTCAAAGTGGAGGAAACAACCTTTTGAAACCAGTGCAGGAGTCCAGACCAAACCCCATGACAATGAACCCACACACCTTGATACAAAATACTGATCGACCTTATAAAGCTGACCATGAAGCTATTGGGAAACCCAATTCCCATGAGGGTTGTGGTTAAAGAAACAACGACGACGCTCTGCATAAGCAAGTGATATTGACCCTCGATCCCCATGTGATAGGCTGAGTGAAAGTGGAAGAGGAGGAGCTGTTGGGCAAAGGCTATTGCTGCGATGAATTGAGTCAGGCTGTACGCGGCAGTAGGGCTAATTTTATCGAGGAGAATAGCGAAAGCTGCGTAAGCGAAGAAAGTCATTGATATTGAAGAGTGCTCGACGTTGTGGAGATGATTTGAAGGATGGTACCGTCTGGATCGAAAGGCTGGTGCCTTGCGGGGCCAATGAAGAGCTCCATGGAGATGGAGATGGAGGTGGCTACCATGATTAGGAACAGCTCTAAGTGCCTTGATTTTGGTGTGGGGAACCATGAGGCGGATGTGAAGGAATTTGGGTGGAGAGAATGGAGCTTGACGTGATTGAAGAGATGCCAAAACCCAAGGAAAAAGAAGGCTAAACCTGGAGCTACATGCCCCACTAGAGTACCCATTTCTTCTTTTGAGATACCTTTTTATGTTTTGTTGTACTTGGGGAAAGAGAGGGAAATGTTGTGTAGGGAGTGATAAAGGAGGGAGTGTGTGTTAGCTAATTGAAGCAAAGGCTCGAGGGAGCTAAAAGGAGTTCGGTGGGATGAGTTTCCAAGGATTCCATAACTTTCTGTATATATTGGGGGATTTTGCAAATCTGAATTGGTGATGCGTTAAAAGGAAGGGATTAATTATTTTTTTTTGATAAAATATACGTATAACCACCCAACTATAGTACATTTCATTTTGACCATCAATTTTAAAATTTTGTCAATCAGATTATCTAATTATTTATTTGTGTCAGTTAAGTCACAAACCATTAATATTTAACGGAGATGATGACATGACAATTGATAAAAATTTAATAATTATACATTTGATCTTTATTATTTACATTTTCTATTAATTTAGTCATACTTTTAATTTACTTTAATAAATCTAATCTCTAATATCCAATTATACTGGATTGGATGAAAACTTATATGCAGAAGCAAGGAAGCGAGAGGTATTCAAACCTGAGTCTTGTGCTTATGAATCAACGCTTTAACAGCTAAGCCACTTAGTTGATTTAGATTTGCATCATTCCAAATATAACATTTTGTAACTAAAGTATATATATATATCAATCCAAAAGAATTGTTCTTCACTTTGAAACCTCTTGGATGCTGTTGAAAAAATGTAGCTTCGTGTGGGTAAAACACAACTTGGAAGCTGCCAAGCTATTGGAAGACACCAACGCACCGATGAACCATTTCTTACTCGTCCGAGCTATACAAAAGCTTCGCTAACAAAGTTGGGCAACTGAGATTATATTGGTACCAAAAGAAGGCAATTTGCTAGCTGACAAACTGGCAAAGATGACAGAACCTTATCTTGCACAAGCTCGATATTACGAGACCCCTCCTTTGGGTTTTCTCAGTCACTTTCATGTGACGTTGCTTAGTTTCATGGCTTAGGCCAACTTTTAAATAAAAATAAATAATAAAAATTTGAGTTTTCAGACACGCTTATGTGGAAGCTCTTTAGTCATAAAGGAAATTTTGGGGAGTTGGACAAAGCTTATACGGTGTTCGAAGAAATGCTTGTGCAAAAAAGTAGTTTCATGTACTGCAATAATGCTATATTTAAAATGATGCAATTTAAAACCAACTAGTTTATGGTGGCTCAGTGGTTTAAACATCGAGTTCTATTCATTAGACCCACGTTCAAGCCCCTCTTCCTCACTTGATGTGGATTTTTCATTTGATTTTTCATCAAATTCGATGGTAACATGTGTCATTATTTGATTAGTTGAAAAATAAATTAAATTAATTAAAATTAAGAAAATACGCTTCAATAATATTGTGACACATGTCATAATCTAACTGGATATTAAATTAAATTAAAACTATGACTAAACTAAGAAATGTAAATGATAAAGACCAAATGTATAATTATGTCAAAGATTAACGCCTAGCAGCTTGATTGATACAATTAAATAGTTAGATGATCTAATTAACAAAATTTCAAAATAGTGGTCAAAATAAAAAAAAGAACAATAGTTGAGTGGTCATATGTATAGTTTACTCTTAATTTTTAGAATAAAAAAAAAAGAAGGGATTAAGTATTCAACTACTATAAATAGTAAGATGTTATTTGGTAAGATGGAGTCAGATTAGGTGTTTAATCTGGGAACCCATGATCATTTTCTCATGGTGGACCTCCTTTCTCCCACCTTTTCTTTACGGATGATTTTCTTATTCTTTGCAAGGCTACCACCAGTCAAACTAACCTTGTTCGCGCTACTTTAGATCAGTTTAGTCACTTTTCGAGCCACAAGATTAACTCCAGCAAAACTATTGTTTTCATATCTTCCAAAATCAATGAAGACAAGGCTGCAACTATTTGCTCTACTATGGGTTTTCAATAGTCGTCCAATCTTAGGAAGTATCTAGGCATGCCCCTATTTAATAGTAGAGTCACCAAGAGCATGTTTCAAGTCATTATTGACAAAGTTCATGAAAAACTTAACAATTGGACATATTCAAATTTATCTATGGTCGGTCTGGTAACTTTGGCCAAGTCTGTGCTCTTGTCCATTACAAACTATTTCATGCAAACTATTATAATCTCCAAAGGTGTATGTGAGCAAATTAAAGCCATAGCCTGTAGATTCATTTGGGTGGGCCTAAGGATTCCAATAAACCCACTTTTTTGATGTGGGATATCACAATTTAGGGGTGAAGAATTGAGATTTTAGAGAAATTGAAGAAGAATTTAAGAAAAAGACTTGTTCATTCATTCATCAAAGATGATTCCAATAGAATCAAGTACAATGTTTATATATTCACAAGTACCGCACAACTGTCATGTACTGTAAATCTAAGAAACTAACTAAATTATACTGACTCATGCAGGTTCCTCTTAGCAGATTACAAACCCGGTGCCCACAATTAGCCAGGCCCATTTCTTCGCTCAACTGAACCAATCCCTTCTCAACTTTGGCCCCAACTGTAACTTTCTCACATTTCATGCCAGCCATTCCAGTTATCATTTCCTCCTCGTTCCAAATCCCTGATTTACTCTGAATCCCTAATTGAGTCAAATTCATCCCTAATTCCCTCTTTTTCAACCCTAATTGAACTTCCATCGTGACAATACCCCCACCATCAGAGGATCCTGGTCCCCAAGGATCAAAATCGGGAAATCATGTCTTGAGTACGGTATAATCTTCCCAAGTCGCTTCAACTGGCCCCATGTTCGTTCATTGAATAAGCAGTTGAGTGACCGCTTGATTTTGTTGTTTGACCATCCATTTATTCAACACAATGGCTGGGTAAATCTTTAACTGGCCATTAGTCGTGATATTTGGAGGATCAATTGAAGGTACTCACCCTTTTCCAACCTTTCTCTTGAGTAAACTGATATGAAATACATGATGTAGTTTCGAATTTGATGGTAACTGTAACCTATACGCCACTTGACCAATTCGTTGTTGGATTTTGTAGGGACTAAAGTATCTCACAGCAAGCTACAAATTCTTCCTTAAAGCAATATATGTTTGTCTATAGGGTTGAAGCTTCAGGTAAACCACATCCCCCACATTAAATTCTCTATCCATTCTATATCTATCGGCTATCTGTTTCATACGATTACTAGCTTTAATTAGTTGCTCCCTTAACAATGTATTTAATTGATCACGTTGTTGCATCATGTCTTGAACTGCCCCAATCTTAGATTCTCCTGACCAAGTCAAATTAGGAGGTTTGTAACCATAGAGTGCCTCAAATGGAGTCATTCCCAAGGTAGTGTGGTAATTAGTATTATACCACCATTCTGCTTGAGGTAGCCACTTTGACCATGAAGATGGTTTGAAAAAACACATGCATCTAAGATACTGCTCCAAGCACTTATTAGGCCTTTCTGTTCATCCATCCATTTCTAGATGATAGGCAGTGCTGAAAAACGTAGTTGTTCCCAATTGCTTCAATAATTTTTGCCAAAAGAGAATAGTAAAAGTCTTGTCTCTATCTGAAATAGCAACCTTAGGAGGTCCATGTAGTTTGTAAACATGTTCTAAATATATCTTGGCAATTTCTACCACTGTGTATGGATGTGACAGTGGTAAGAAATATGCATACTTGGTGAATTGATCTATCACCACTAGAATACATGTGTGCTTCATAGAAGATGGTAAGCCCTCAATGAAATCCATTGTAATGACTTCCCAAGAATTGTTAGGAATAGGAATAGGCTGTAACAAGCCTAGTTTAGCAATATCTTTGATCTTAGTCCTTTGACAAACTTCACATTGCTGCTCATATTGTTGAATCATAGTTTTCATTCTAGGCCAGAAAAAATATGACTTGATTCTTTGTAGAGCCATAATATTCTTTTCTCTGAGATCCCCGTTGATGCCTACATAAGCTTTGTTTTTGAAATCCAAAACTCGTTTAACAGCTTCTAATCTTCTATACTATCTGGTTACAGAAACAAAATAGAAACCTTTTCTTGTGCAAATATATCATCCTCATAACTCTGTTCAATATCATGCATCCAAGTAGGAGTTATAACTGTTATGATTATTTGTAAAAACTCTCCAGAATCCTCTTATTGTCTAGAAAGATCATCTATTTTGTTTGCCGTTTCTATATTGAATTGTATAATCAAGCCCCAACAACTTAGTCAGTCATTTCTTATGAATGGTTGTAGTTAATTTCTGCTCAAGAATATGTTTTAGTGGTTCATGATCAGTCTTGATGACAAAAAATCCACTCTCTAAATAGTGTCTCCAATGAGAGACTGTCATTAAAATGGCCAAATACTCCTTTCATATATTGA
Organism: Hibiscus syriacus; assembly: GCF_006381635.1. Classification (NCBI taxonomy): domain Eukaryota; kingdom Viridiplantae; phylum Streptophyta; class Magnoliopsida; order Malvales; family Malvaceae; genus Hibiscus; species Hibiscus syriacus. The sequence continues at coordinate 2,980,065 of NW_024063323.1, read as the reverse complement.
CAAATATGCATGTTTTGGCCCAAGAGCCTTGCTTATATAAGGTATAGGCCTTCCTTCTTGAGAGAGAACTACCCCAATACCCTTTGAACTAGCATCTGTTTCCAAAAAAATATTCTGCTCAAAATTGGGTAAGGTCAGAACTGGAGCTTTGCACATGACTTTTTCAATTCTTCAATTTCTTCCATAGTTTCCTGAGTCTAATAAAATACTTCCTTCTTGAGCATATTAGTCAAAGCTTTACTAAACTCTCCCTAACCTTTAATGAATTTCCTGTAGTATCCTGTCAAACCTAAGAAACCCCTCAAGGCTTTCAAATTCTTAGGCAAAGGCCATTTTTGCATAGCCTTAATCTTAGTAGGATCAATAGCCACTCCATGTGCTAAAATCAAATGCCCCAAGTACTCCACTTGTGGTTACCCAAAAAAACATTTTCTCCTTTTAGCATATAATTTATTCTTTAATAGAATATTTAAAACCACCCTTTGATGTTGTTCATGTTCTGCCAAGTTAGGATTGTAAACTAAAATTTCATCAAAGAACACAAGAAAATTTTCCTTAAATAGACACCAATAAATCATTCATTAATGCTTGAAAAGTAGCTGGAGCATTAGTAAGCCCAAAAGGGCATTACCTTAAATTCATAGTGTCCTTGGTGAGTCCTAAAAGAAGTCTTGTGAATGTATTAATCATTAATCCTGATTTTCTAATTTCCTGGCCTTAGATTAATTTTTGAGAAGAATGCAGCTCCATTCAGTTCATCTAGTAAATCTTCTACTATAGGAATAGGAAACTTATTCTTGATTGTGGTAGAGTTAAGATGTTTTTAGTCTACACAGAACCTCCAAGTTCCATCATTCTTCTTGATTAGTAGACATGGAGAGCAAAAGGGATTTGACTCTCTTGAATGATGGAAGCTGAAAACATTTCAGTAATCTTCTTTTCCACTTCAACTTTATGAGGATGCGTAAACCTGTATGGTCTATGATTCACAGGTTGTGACCCTTGTTTTAGGACAATAGCATGATCATGTTTCCTTTTGGGAGACATTCCTTTAGGTTCTTCAAAAACTTCATGGAATTCTTCCAATAATTTATGAAGTAGTTTAGGAGTTGTACTGTCAGCAACTTTAGCACTTAACCAAAAAAATTATCCTCTCAATTCTGTATCCTTCAATACTAATTTTTGAAAAATTTCTCCTGTGATGGATCTGACTATGGTAGTTTTTGAGTTCCCCTAATAACAAAATTCTTGTCATCATTCATAAAACTGATAGTTCTATTCTTAAAATCCATCAAAATGGGACTGAATTCCTCTATCCAATCCACACAAGCACGATGTCACTGCCTGCCAAGGATAAAACTCTAAAATCATGTTGAAATTCATATCCTTGCATCTTTCAGCTCACCTTGTTACTCTTAGCAATTTTGTTCAACTTCTCTCCATTAGCTACTGTGATTACTAATGGTTGAGTCCACTCCCTCCTCAGCCCACTTGGGAGTTACAAAACTATGAGTACTACCATTGTTTATCAATATATTCAATGGTTTTCCCCTGATAAATCCTTGTATTCTCAAAGTGGTGTGACCCACATTTCCTGTAATAGCATTAATGGATATTTCCAGATCTTCTTTTTTATTCTTCCTTTTCCCCATATTCTTCTTCAATCATATCTTTTTCAGCAGACTCCTCTTCTTCTTCCATGCAATTCAGCTGCCTGACCATGCATTGATGTCCAAGGGTAAACTTTTCCCCACATTTAAAGCACAAATTGTGGGTTCTCCTATACTCCACTAAACTTTGCTTTGCATTACTATTGAAGGGACTGGTTTTAGTCATCAAACCAGTATTCAAGTTCTTTGGTTGATTATTCTGAGGTATGTAAGCAAAATTCCTGGTAGGAACTTTATACTTTTTAGTCTCAATCTCATTTTCCAACTCATAAAGTTTGGCTTGCCTATAAGCATCAGATAGATTTTAGGCTCCAACACCTTAACCATGTGATTTAGTTCTTCCTTGAGGCCACTAATGAAACTAGAAACAAAATAATATTCCCCTAGGTACATATTCTATTACAACAAATAAGGTTTCAACTCCTCAAAATTCTCCTAGTAATCTTCCACACTTCCCTTTTGCATTAACTTGTTAAATTCCTCAATAATGTCTGAAAACTTTTTGTCACAAAACCTATGGCACAAGTCTTCTTCAAATTCATGCCATGTTACTCTACACTTCTGCATAATATATCCATCAAACCATGTTTCAGCCTTCCCCATTAGATATATGGAAGCTACCTCCATTTTCTGTTCTCCTGGAACTCCCAATAGATTAAAGTATTTTTGGCATTTTCTAATCTATCCTCTAGGATTGCTACCATCAATTCATTTGTAGCTCTATTTTTGGTCGAGGTAAGATATAACCTGAGCTTCCAAAAGGACCTTTAGATGAATTTTTATTATCATTGATTCATTCACTGTCCATTTTAATCTCACTAGCACTGGCTACATTGTTAGCTAGCTCTAACTTCTGATTCACAGGAATAGAACTGTGGAAAGCTACTGGTTTATATGCTAAAATGTCTGGTTCATTAGGTTGATAAGAATACCTCTCTTTGTCTCCTATTACAGTAACTTGTATAGGAATCTTGCCTGTTGATTTGGAAGTATTTGTTTCCTCGTTGTCTTTCTTTTTTCATCACTTGTTTCCTCTTCAGAAGTTTCCTCTCTTTCCTTGCTCCTTAGGATTTTAAGGATGATAATCAAGTATCCCTCCTGTTTAACAAACTCAGATTCCAGGTTCTCCAACATTTTATCCTTCTGTTCCCACCATTTTGGCATTTGGGCATCATCTCTTAAATCTGGCATTGATTTTGTAGATCCTTAATGCTCTGTTGAATGGCAGTCAACGCTGCATCATCTGCCATTATTTGAGCTTTCTTCTGCTTTCCCAATTTTCTAACTGACCAGGGTCTAGGCTCTGATTACCAATTTGTCAAGATTTAGGGGTGAAGAATTGAGATTTTAGAGAAATAGAAGAAGAGTTTAAGAAAAAGACTTGTTCATTCACTCATCAAAGATGATTCCAATGGAATCAAGTACAATGTTTATATATTCACAAGTACCTCACAACTGGCATGTACTGGAAATCTAACAAACTAACTAAATTATGCTGACTCATGCAGGTTCACATGCAGGTTCCTCCTAGCAGATTACAAACCCCGGAGCCCACAATTAGCCAGGCCCATTTCTTCCCTCAGCTGACCCAATCCCTTCCTCAACTTTAGCCCCAACTGTAACTTTCTCACATTTCATCACAACCATTCCAGTTATCATTTCTTTCCCGTTCCAAATCCTTGATTTACTCCCAATCCCTAATTAAGTCAAATTCATCCCCAATTCACCCCTTTTTCAACCCTAATTCAGCTTCCATCGTGACATGGGATGATTGTTGCCTATCTCATAGTCATGATAGTCTTGGCATTCTTAATCAAATTGGATTATACCTTCCTTATGGAGCCTAACACTCTCTGGGCCAAGCTCTATTGCTCTAAGTATAAAATTGTGGATCCGATCCCTTTCAGTATTAATACCCAGAACTTCTCGTTTTTTTTTGGAAATCCCTCTCTAAAGTTTGGGAGTTTTTTAAGGGTAATGTTTGTCGGACAATTGGTGACATGAATAACCACACTTCTTGTCGATGCTTGGGTTCCTACAACAGACCCTTTATCGCACTGTACTTGTCTTCCCCCTTTCGGTATCCTTGATTTGATTCTTAGTGACCTTATCACAGCGACTGGTATTTGGACATAACTAAGCTTGGGAACCTGGTGAATGAGAACCTTCTACGTAAAATCGTTACCATCCCCCCTCCTAGCCTTTTGACTGGCCCTGATTTCCAGACCTGACGTTGGAATCATGGCGGTATCTATACGGTTAAGTCTATCTACATTGTTCTTCACCAGGATCAATGGAACGGCAAAAACCAACTCTGGAACTTGGCCTGGAATTTCGACAGTCCTCAACATGTCAATAATTTGATTTGGTTGATCCTCCATAACCGAATCACGACAAATATGGATGTGGTATCATGATAGATCCTAGTTGTCCTATGTGGGGGAACAATGAAGAATCGATCCTGAATATTCTCTTAGACCGTACTTCCACTCATGTGTTGTGGACGCAGATAATTTCAGCTTAGTTGTCATGGAGTTTCTTTTCTCTTAACCTTCTGGGATGGTTAAATTCTTTTATAACCTTTACTGGTAATGTGCAGGTTGATACAACTGGCGGCATCTTTCTGGGATTCACATTCGGAGACCTTGGAAACAACGGTCTGCTTCGTGTTTAATGGATAATTTTGGGCTTCCAAGGACATTATTCACTCGACACGCGTCTGGGCTCAGGCTATGAAAGCGAGATCCTCCTTAACCGCCCAAAAACTACTAGAACTTTCAATGTGCAAGGTTGATGGCCCCTGCATCCGGAATGGTCCAATTAAATACTGATGTAGCTTTCAGCCAAACAACTGTGGAAGCGACTGAAGACGGTGTCTTTCATAACTCTGATAGCGATTAGCTAACTAGTTATCATCGTAGCTTGGGGCGTTGCTCAACCCTCCTTTCTGAAATTTTGGCTCTTGCAGATAGGCTTACGATCACTTCGAATATCAGTTTCAGGAAGATCGATATGGAAATAGATAATAAGGAAGCAGTTCGCATCCTGTATTTTCATGCCTCAGCTGTTGAAGCTGCTTTAATATTGTAGAGTTCAGAACCTTATCCATTAACATTGGCATTTCAAGATTACACATATCCTTTCTGAGGCTAATGTTGTTGCGGACACAATAGCTCATCTTGGTCGCATTACAATGCTTGACATGATAAACCTTGCAGATGCACCCACTAATATGCATTGTCTCCTACACCTTGATATGGGTAAATGGAGAAGAAGGACCCATTGCTGTTAATGCAGCCAATCTTTGTAACGAAAAAAAAGTTTATGCATCAAAAAGTAACCGTTTGAGTTATCTAGCATGTTTAGAATTGATTATTGTTTTTTTAAAATTTTAAATTTAATTCTAAATCTATTTAGAGAGGAAAAGAATGGAAGATTTTAAGGAAAGGAAAGTATTTGTAATGGATCTAAAAACTAGAATTTATGATCTTAAAATATGAAGAATAAAAATAAATATGTTTTTTAGAAAACATGTTTTAAAGAAAACATGACTACTACCTCCATCCGAACACTAGAATGAGTAAGTTCCAATGAACCGTACACCCACTCGTATACCTAGTAAGGACCTTATACTTATAACATAAGGACCTGAGGTAAGGATATACCATATACCTTGTGCACAAAACATAGGAGCCTGCAGTAAGATCTTACAAGTCATAGACTAAGCCTGATATACTTTCAACGATACCCTCATGACCAAAATAAGTATGCATGCATTTACGTGAAACCAATAGTTTAATATTTAAAACTTACAAAACATTCTAAGATTTAAATCATATTCAGAAAGTTTGGTAACCAATGATCATGCTAGAAATATACTGTAAATCAAAAATCCAACCAAAGGCATACAATAAATCATATATCATGCCATCAAAATGTCTAGAATTACCAAAAATTCAGAACTGTTTAGATAAATAAATCAAAACAATAATTCAACACCATTAAGAACACACTTGTATCGGTTTGAGATGTCTGACAGGGTAGGCTACTGTTGGGTCTACCAATCACAATATGTGGTAGTGCTACTTCCTACGAATAGGGAGAAATTCTATCGCTGTCCTAATATAATAAATTATAAACTTTATTTAAATAATTTACTGGAACATACAAGTAACTCTCAAAGTACTAAAATCGTGGGGATCTATTAGACGAGAAGCATTAGATTTAGTCAACACTCGTTTGGGGGAAACACGAGTACCTTCATAAAAATATAATCTCAAATGAATTTTATATTTAAAATTCAATAATTATATTAAAATATTCATGACATAAAAACTATCAAGATGGTGGTTTTTCAAAAAAAAAAGTCAATGAAAATCAACTCTGATTAACAGTCAACAGTTGACTCGGCTCAGCTCATCTTGGCTTAGTTCGGTTCAGTTTAGTTAGACCAATTCAGTTCGATTAGGCCAATTTAAGTTGGGTTCGATTGGGCTGAAGGTTTTGAGGTGGTCTAGGTCAAAGTTGTATCTGGTTGGGTACACAGGCGGGTCAAGTTAACCTAGTTCAAGAAGCTTCCGTAGAAAGTGGAGAATCCCTATGCGTAAGGGCGGTGCATAAGGTGCATGCAGTAGCCTTAGTGGTTGAAAAATTAAAAGAAGAAAATTATGGTTTGAGTTACTTACCTAGCTCAGTTCATGATAGTGAATGACAGAGAGATCATTTATGCAACGTCGAAAACTTCTACTTTCTCACATCTTCACACACCAGCGACTATGATGACATGGTGGACACCAGTGGATTTAGAATGAGAAAAGGAACACCATGGTATGGGCAGTGTAATAAACAGAGATATGATTGACGACAAAATGAGGGTTGAAGATTCTTGGAGGAAAAAGATAAAAAGAGGAAAAAAAGAGAAAATAGAAAGAAAGAATATCTTATTGCCAAATTTGGAAAGGTGGGAAATGGTTGACTCTAGAAAAGTGGGGACTTTAAATTTACTTTACCTATGAAAAGGTAAAATGACACTCTATGTCTTCTAATCTTTTATAATTTATAAATTTGGTTTAAAATTAATGAAAATTTCAATTTAGCCCCCAAAATTAAATTAATTAGCCCCTAAATTAGGGTGTGACAACTCCTCCCTCTTAAAAAAAATTATTCCTAAAATTTTACCTGAATCAAACAGATGCGGACACTAAGCCTCTGTTGAATCCTCAATTTCCCTGGTAGCTCCTGTAAGACTACAATTACTCCACTAAACTTTTACCATTGGAATATGCCTATTCCGAAAAACTCTCTCTTATCGAAGAAAAATATGTACAAGCTCCTCATCATAGGATAAATCAGGTCTCAACTTGATATCCTCAATCTAGATAATGTGACTTGGATCTGGACAGTATTGCCTCAGCATAGACACATGGAAAACATCGTGAATACAAATAAATTGGGGAAACAATTCAAGCTGATCTCAATATCTTCTTCTATAGAGATACTTTTAAGAAAACTTGATCTCTAACTGCAAACTCGATGTCTTTCCTCATCTGATCAGCATAAGGTTTATGTTTGGGAAACGCCTCCCTCAGAAGATCACGAATCAACCTGGTAGTGTCTTAGTATATCGGACTAACTATGGACCCAAAATCTTCCGATCATGTAAGTCAGTCCAACAGATAGGACTGCGATACTTTCTTCCGCACAATGCCTCATACAATGCCATATATATGCTAGCCTAATAACTGTTATTATAAGCAAACTCATCTACTGGCAAAAATTCTTGCCAACAACCCCATAAGTCGATCTCACAACCCCTTAGCATATCCTGAAGAATCAAAATAACTCGTTCCAACTGGCCATTGAAAAGAACGTGAACTGTCAAATAAATTATTTGTTTCTCAAAATAACTAAAATAGGAATGAGCGTAGTATAGAGAAGAAAAGGGTCGATCCATTAGGACTTAGAAATTCCTGATATAGAGTTGCGATGATTTTGATCCAGCTAAACTTTAACAAAAGAAAAATAAAGGGGTGTTTGGTGTAATGTGAATTAAATAAAATCAATAAAAGTAATAAAATAATAGAATAAAATGTTGGAAAATAATTATAGAGAAAATAGCATTGAGCTTAGCTTCACCTCAATTCCATTTGATCATCGAAATGGATTTTACTTCGAGATTTATATTGGTTACAGTCCCCAAGGCCCAACCCTTGTAACTTGTTTTTTTCTTTAGTAACGATATTTCCAAGTCACTATTAAAACATTTGGTCCTTGAATGGACTAACTACAACTATCACCATTAGAACAAAACATATTAAGTTTTAGAAAAGACCGACTTGGATTATGTTGTCTCATTGAAAATCAAATCTGATCTCCATTTCCCTTAGCGGACCGCCGCTAAGTGTGTTCCCAGAAAGTCGAACTTGCTACCAACTGATTATTTCTCCCAACTGATTCTTTCTCCCAACTTTTAATCCGAACAATATCTAGACCAACAGTGATATTTTGAACTGAAAGTGTTAAGATTTTTAAAAGTAAGGCCGACTGTCAAACTAATTTTATAGAAAACTGAGAATTTAACCCAAAGGTATTAAGTGTTTTTCAATTCTCACGTTCGAAATTGAGTCATCACTAGCTCTCGGCTAAATAAGAAATTAGCTAAGCCTGATAGAAATCATACTTAGCATTTTTATGAAAACAGTAAAAGCTTAAGTAAAAAGGAAGAGAAAAAAACTTTGATTAAAAATAAAGACAATGTAACAAAATAAAACCTCAAGATATGTTCAAGCTATACCTTATGAGGGTATTTATAGGTTTTCAAATCCTAAAGATAACATGAAAATTCAAATGCAAAATAATCTTAAAAATTCCAAGATAATTCCAAGTGTTTTGAATTCAAACTTAAAGCTAAATTTCCTAAAAGTTCTCCTTGGATTGAGCTGGGCTATTTCATGAATCTCCTCAATGCTGACTGGACTTTCTAGAAGCTACCACGTCAGACTATATCATGCCTAGTGTTGTGCCCATGTCTTCAACCACGTCAGATAATAAAAATACGAACAATGTCGTTTTACTCTTGGTTCTGGAAAGTAGACCTTTGCAAGAAAATAAGCAAAACATAACCAAATTAGTAGTGATATGTAACACCCATCTCCCGTATACCTTTTCCTTAAACGAGATACATATGTCACATCACTTTTCATACCGTTCTTCATTTGTAAGCCCATAAAATTTTGTTTCTTTTTATAAAACATTTTAATTTACTAATAATTAAACATGCATTAAACTTAAATAGATAACAAAAGAGAAATGTTCACACTTCATCATTTTATATTAGGTTAAATAAAATGCTTTTCAGAGCATTTTTACTAAATCTAATACATGCCAACTAAATACATCAAAAGTAGACATGAATGTCGTACTGTTACTGACGAGGCAAAACTTGATTGGTGATGTCCGAAGATCTCCTTACTCCGATTGTATCAAAACCTACGTGTGAAATCAACACACATTAAGTAATTTCTTAGTGAGGCATACTTAACCATAAACAAACTTATAAACATAAGTATATCATAACAATTCTAATATCGAGTAACTCTTTTTAATTTATTATAAACCTTATAATTTGCACCCTTAGTGCTAATAGGGTTGCACATATCGAGCCTGTATGGTTATTCATCAACTCATGATGAATTCCGTGGATTTGCACACATAGTGCCTGTACTGTTATTCATCAACTCATGATGAATTCCGTGGATTTGCACATATAGTGTCTGTACGATTATTCATCAACTCATGATGAATTTCGTAGAATTGAACACATAGTGCATGTACGGTTATTCATCAACTCATGATGAATTTCGTGGATTTGCACACATAGTGCATGTAGTACACTTAGTACTGATATACCATTACAACATATGTTTTTAACAATATCTATTTATAATTCTTAATGTACATAATAAATGCACTCACCTGGCTTTCCTCGCTATTGTATCCCAAAACGCAAAGCTGATTACTCAAGAACTTTGCCTTTGCCTTTCGTTTTACTTGACTCGGGAGCTTGATTTCGATCTACTCAAGCATCCATTAAAGACACGTATAATGTCAATTGTTAGTATATTTCCTAACAATTATGCTTAAACAATACTCAAAAGTACATATTATTAAATTTCTATAACAATCTCAGGCTATCTTAACATTTCTGTCTCAATGCTATTGATACCTCTACCATGGTATCAATATTACTATACTATGGTACCAATACTATAATACGGTATTGATACCATTTTTGCATCTTGTTTTCAACCTGATTATTACCCAAATTTGGTCAAATTTCCTTATATTTACAACCAACAATAATATTAAACTCTTCTTTACTTTTCCATACTGATTTTCCTTCATTTATCTTCTTAAAATATCTAAAATCTTCCAAGAACATTTAAATTTAAGAATCACACCACTTTTTCTAACATATTCATAATCTCATCCAATGTTTCTAATATCTTATTTACATATTTGACAAGTCAAAATACTAATAAACATCAGTAAAAATTCAGATTCTAACATAACACTTAGAAACACATTTTCATCAGTCTCAAATATGTCATCCATCTCTTAGTTTTGATCCCATTTAATCCTTCCTTAAGCTTCTATCATACTCAATGCTTAAAAAACCAAATAATAAACTAGCAAATTGAAATCTCGCTTTTAACTATGGATGAGAGCTATCCACGTGAAAGAAGAAGAAGAATAGAGTTGACTTAAGCTAACTCACTTTTCCCATTATTTCTTTACTTTAATACTTTATAAAGAATGAATTTTAAATTCATTTTATTCCAAATGACCAAAATGCCCTTTTAATCATCCCTTGTTATAATTTTGTCTAAACCGCTAATCCAAACCATTTCTCATATTTTATAAGTTAATCACTTTAATCTTTAATTTTTAAATTTTTCAATAAGGTCCCTAATTCGATATTAGGGCATTACAATTCTCCCCCATAAGAAAATTCATCCTCAAATTTAAAGAAGTGCATGAAACGAAGAGGTGTGGAAATTGCTTTCTCATATCCTCCTCTTTTCCCAAGTAGCTTCTTCTACTTTGTGATTCTGCCAAAGCACTTTAACCAACGAAATCCTTTTGTTACGCAATTCCTTGGTTTCCTTAGCCAAGATCCGCATCGGTTCCTCCTCCTAAGTTAAATCTGGTCGAATCTCTTTTTCTTCAGGAGTGATAAGATGGTATGGATCGGATTTATACCTCTTAAGCATCGATACGTGAAAAACATTGTGGATCTTGTCCATAGCCGGAGGCAAAGCTAATTGATAAGCTATGGGTCTGACCCTTTTTAATATCTCATAAGGCCCAATAAATCTCAGACGCAGCTTTCCTTTTGGCCCAAATCACAATATCTTCTTCCAAGACGATTCCTTCAGAAATACTTTATCCCCCACTTGAAATTCAATTTCCTTTCTTTTCAAATCAGCAAAATACTTCTGGTGATCAGAGGCTATTTTTAGATTGTTCTAGATAAATTTCACTTTCTCCTCAATTTCTTTCATCAAATCAGGGTCAACTAGGTCTTGATCTTTTAGCTCAAACCAATTTAATTGTGTTTTGCACTTCTTCCCATACAAAGCTTCATATCGGGCCATCTTAATACTCAATTGGTAACTATTATTATACACAAATTTCGCTAAAGGCTAATACCTTTCCCATGATCCCTTAAAATCAATCACACATGCGCTTATCATATCCTCTAGAATCTGTATAGTTCGCTCTGACTTCTCATCTGTTTGCGGATGAAAAGTTATACTAAAGTTCAATCAAGTACCCAATGCCTCATGTAAAGACTTCCATAATCTAGAAGTAAATATTTGGTCTCGATCTGACAATATCGATATCGACACTCCATGCAGTCCAACTATCTCTTTCATATACAACTCCGCAAACTTATCCATCGAGTAATCTACTCGAACAAAGATAAAATGAGTTGTCTTGGTCAATCTATCCACTATTGTCCATATCTAGTCCTTTCTACCCGATGACAAAGGTAGTCCTTAAAAAAATCCATTATTACTCGTTCCCACTTCCACTCAGGAATGAATATTGGTTATAGTAATCCAGAAGACACTTGATGTTCAGTTTTCACTTGCTAACATGTCAAACATTTTGCAACAAACCATGTTACAGCTCTTTTCATACCATGCCACCAATAACGACTCTACAAGTCCTTATACATCTTATTACCGCCTGGGTGCATCGTCAAAGGGGTATAATGTCCTTGTAAATAATATATTTCCTAAATTCATCATCATTGGGAATGCAAAGTCTTCCATGGTAATATAAAAAATTCACTATCCCTAATTTCAAAATCTTTGGCCTCTTTTTTTTCGACTTGCACCAATCTCATCAAGAATTTCTCATCTCGACCTTGCAGCTCTTTTATCCGATCCAAAAGCATTGACTTTAACTTTAATTTAGCCGTCAAAACACCATCTTTCTTTAAAGACATACGTGCATCCAAAGCCCGTAAAGCTACAAAAGTCTTTCGACTGAGCACATCAGCAACCACATTAGCTTTTCTGGGATGATAATCAATAATCAAATCATAATTTTTTAAGAGCTCAATCCATCTTCTCTGTCTCAAATTTAGCTCTTTCTGAGTCAGCAAATACTTTAAACTTTTTTAATCCGTGTAGACATGGCAACGCTCACTGTACAGATAATGGCACCAAATTTTCAAAGCAAACACTACTGCTGCCAATTCCAAATCATATGTCGGATAATTCCTCTCATGATTCTTCAATTGTCTTGAGGCACAAGCCACAACTTTCCCTTCTTGCATCAGCACACATCCCAGCCCATTATATGATGCATCACTGTAAACGACATAATCTTTACCTGCTCAGGTTAAACAAGCACTGGGGCCTCTGTTACTATTCTCTTTAGCAATTCGAAACTTTATTGGATTTTTTTTTGTCCAAACGAAAGGCACATATTTTCGTAATAATTAGTTAGAGGTAGAGCTAATATTGAGAAAATTCTTCACAAATTTCCTATAATACCCAGCAAGCCCCAAGAAACTTTGAACTTTAGAAACATTCTCTAGGGATTGCCAATCCACTATGGCTTGAATCTTTTTTGGATCCACTCTTATGCCTTCTGTAGAGACTATATAACAAGGAAAGCAATCTCGACCAACTAAAATTCATATTTAGACAATTTTGCATACAACTGCTTTTCACGCAATAACTAAAGAACCACTCAAAGATGAGAATTATGTTCATCTCTTGACTTGGAATATACCAAAATATCATCTATAAACACCATCAAAAACTGATCCAAGTACAGTTGGAATACTCTGTTCATCAAGTCCATAAATGGTGAAGGAGCATTAGTCAATCCAAACGGTATTACACAAATTCATATTGTCCGTACCGAGTCCGAAAAGCCATCTTTGAAATATCCTCCTTTCAATTGATCAAACATGTCATCAATCCTCAGAAGAGGATACTTGTTCTTTATCGTTACTTTATTTAATTGACGATAGTCAATACATAACCGCATAGACCCGTCATTCTTTTTCACAAATAACACAGGTGCTCCCCAAAGAGAAAAACTGGGTCTGATAAATCCTTTATCAAGTAGCTCTTACAACTTTGCTTTTAATTCCCTTAACTTCATTGGTGTCATTCGATACAGAGCCATAGAAACATGTTTTTCGTGCCCGGGTAAACCTCAATCTTGAATTCTAGTTCACGATCTGGAGGTAAACCTGGTAACTCTTCTGGAAACTCCTTAACTATGGGAATATCATGTAACCTCACTTTAAGCACTCGAGTATCTATCACATTAGCTAGAAAAGCTACACATCCTTTTGACATCATTTTTTTACTTTCATGGTTGATATCACATTGGAGGGTGATTTCACTTTTTCGCCAATCACTACTACTTCGGTGTCTTCCGCATCCTTAAAAAAATAATCGCTTCCTACGACAATCCACCCATCCATGATGTGGAGACAACCAATCCATGCGCAAATTGATTTCAAACTCGTCAAAAGGCAACTCCATTAAGTTGGCTAGAAACACAACCCCTTGAATCTTAATCGGACATTTCCTACACACCCGTGTTACCCTTGCACTATGACCGATAGGGTTTACCGCTACCATTTCACCAAAAATGGGTTCTAAAGGAATTCCTCTAGTTCTAACCAACTTTGTACTAATATAAGAGTGCGTAGAACCAGGGTCAGTTAGAACAAAAATAGGCTCATAAAAAAGGTGGAATATACATGTTATGATATACGGATCATCCCTATCCTCATTGGTCTTTATGTTATAAATTCGGGCCACTCCCCGAGTCTTTCGTCTTTGGCAAGCCTCAAATTGACCATCTGAGCATAGTGACTTGTTTCTCCATAAACAAAACAAGCACGAGAAAGCACTCTACATGTTCCCCGGTGAAATTTATCGTAGGCCTGACATTGATTACTTCTTCCTCCATAAGCTCTACCCGAGCTAACAACAACAGATTGGGATTGTTTAGTTTTCTGTGAAGCTGAAGCAGAATCAGCTCTATATGTATATCGGGAACCTGAACCATTGTCTCTCTTAGCATGGTGTGAAGATGAAGACATTCCAATCCTTTTACCCATCTGCATACTCTGTTCCGCTGTTAGAGTTTTTCTCTTGAGCTCTTTCAATAGCCTTAGCTCTGTTAATAATTTCTTGTAGGCTAGGCAAGTTCAAGGCCAACATCATCTCTTTCAACTTAGGTCTCATACTCTTAATAAACCAATCTCGTCGAGCTTTATCATTAGGAACCACCTCGGTAGCATAACAACTAAGCTTATTGTATTCAACCTCATACTCATGCAATGCTCGATCTCCTTGTTTCAAGTTAAGAAACAGTATTGACCTCATAAATTGCTCCCCAGTATACTTGTTCTTGAACTCGTCTTGGAAGAATTGCCAATTCACTTTTTCGGGTGATGCATACATCGTCTTATTTATCGACCACACCCGAGCTGATCCTCGGAGTAACGATACAACTCCGCTCAATTTTTTATGATTGAAGCACTAAGACTTTCTAACATCATTCAACCATAAATCCGTGTCCATCGGACCTTCACCTTCTTCTGCCCTGAACTCAGGAGCTCCAAAACTTCTTAACTCCTTAGGGATTAACATTCGAGGTGTTAGAGGAGCAGGGGAGACGGAGGAGGTTGGAATCTTGGTAAAATAACATCGATAGCTTGCATAAAAGCTCCAAACACCAGAACAGGCATACCCTGAGGTACTGGTGCACTGTCGTTATCAGACATAATCAGATATTCACTATTCTCTTCATAACTTTCGCTACCCGATCCATCTCTACTCTCTCTCCCAGCCACTTTTCTTGAATTCGTAGAATCCGATATCTAGTATAATATACATAAATATAGTACTTAAGTTATTAAGGAGAGACATCTACCATATTCTTTCAATACCCTATCAGTAACCTTGACATCTTAGTGGCATGTAAACCATTTTTACATTAAAATACACTCGATTTTGGTCAAAAATCGACTAAACTTGTAGCTCTGATGAATTCGGCGGGTTGCACATCTCGTGCATGTACGGCTATTCATTAACTCATGATGAATTTCGTGGATTTGCACACATAGTGTTTGTACGGTTATTCATCAACTCATGATGAATTTCGTGGATTTGCACACATAGTGCCTGTACGGTTATTCATCAACTCATGATGAATTACGTGGATTTGCACACATAGTGCATGTACGGTTATTCACCAACTCTTGATGAATTCTGTGGATTTGCACATATAATGCCTGTGGTGCACTTAGTACTGATATACCATTGTAACATATATTTTTAACAATATCTATTTATAATTTTTAATGTACATAATAAATGCACTCACTAGCTTTCCTCGTTATTGTATGCCAAAATGCAAAGCTGATTACTCAGGTACTTTGCCTTTACCTTTCATTTTACTTGACTCGAGGGCCTGATTTCGATCTACTCAAACACTCATTAAAGACACGTATAATGTCAATTGTTAGTAAATTTCCTAACAGTTATACTTAAGCAATACTCAAAAGTACATATTATTAAATTTCTATAATAATCTCAGCCTAGCTTAACATTTCTGCCTCAATACTATCGATACCCCTACCATGGTATCAATACTACTATACTATGGTACTAATACTATAATATGGTATCGATACCATTTTTGCATTCTGTTATTGATACCTTCCTCAAGTATCGATACTACTCAGTCGTTTCTTCTGATTTTAAGCCTATAGTATCGGTACTGTTCTGTCAGTACTGATACTCGAACCCAGATTTTCCAGTTTTCAACCTGATTATTTCCCAAATTTGGTCAAATTTCTTTGTGTTTACACCTAACAATACTAATAAACTCTTCTTTACTTATCCATATTGACTTTCCTTCATTTAGCTTCTTAAAACATCTAAAATCTTCCAAAAACATTTAAATTTAAGAATCACACCACTTTTTCTAACATGTTCATAATCCCATCCAATGCTTCTAATCTCTTATTTGCATATTTGACAAGTCAAAAATACTAATAAACATCAGAAAAACTCATATTTTAATATAACACTTAGAAACACATTTTCTTCAGTCTCAAATATCTCATCCATCTCTTAGTTTTGATCCCATTTAATCCTTCCTTAAGTTTCTATCATACTCAATGCTTCAAAAACCAACCAAAAACGAAACAATAAACTAGCAAATTGAAATCTTAATTTTAGCTATGGAGGAGAGCTATCCACGTGAAAGAAAAAAAAAGAGTTGACTTAAGCTAACTCACTTTTTCCCTTATTTCTTTAGTTTAATACTTTATAAAGAATGAATTTTAAATTCATTTTATTTCAAATGACCAAAATGCCCTTTTAATCATCCCTTGTTAAAATTTAGTCTAAACTACTAATCCAAATCATTTCTCATCTTTTATCATTTAATCATTTTAATCCTCAATTTTAAATCTTTTCAATAAAGTCCCTAATTTGATATTTGGGGCATTACATGATAAATTCATAATACATGAATATTAACAAGTAAATTGTGTCAATCTAGAACACTCATGAAATTCCCCGACACTTATATCATGTTTGTCCTCAATCATGCATTGATTGACAAGTTATAATACAATTTAACATTCTCTACCTCATCTCATATCAAAGCAAATCATGAGAGTCAAGTTCATAACAATCAGCCAAGGCAAGTTACCAATCAATTGGAAAGCACGAGTTGATCAAGTTAAACAAAATTATGACATCCAGTCTTTTATTAATTTCAATGCAACCTAACTCAATTCCTCACCAATGTTCACTGAATTCACTCAATATGTTTTGGGTGGAAAATCTCTCAAAGTTGGAACCAAACATGATATTACCATAAGCTTGATAAAATTAAACCTTCACTACTTAATTAGAACATGATGTAACAATCATAGGGTCTTGAAAATGGGTGTAATGAGGCTTAGGTAAAGGTGGGAATAAGGATAAAATAAGGTTAAAATCAAGACAAGAGATTTTTCAAGTAATTAATCAAGTCCACAAACAAAGTAAACTAAAGTAAAAAAATTACATAAAAAACGAAACACTAAACAAACGACTTTTTCTTTTTTTTCTCTTTCTTCATTCGAATATGACTTTTTCAAATCTTTTTTTTGTGGATCAGGATCATAAAACTCCTACTCTTTGTCTTGACAAGGGTGGAAGAGAGGGAAAAATGAAAAGGCTTGGTTTAATATCGCAGTGAAAAAAGAATGAGAGTTTGCTCAAACATGGTTAACTAATGGGAAAGAATAGGATAGGCTTTTAGGGGGAAAGTAGGTGAATCCTAAGTGACTAAATCACTTCAAAGCATCAAGTTCTTATGTAGTCTCGACATGAATTTTAGTACAAGTTCTAGAATATCAATGTTGAATTCGACACACTCAAATCTTACTGAAGTGTGTACATGCAGTAAGTAGGCAAATTTTAATAAACAAAATCATGGATAGTTATAATAAAGTTTAACTCAAAAACCTCTACTCGTGTCATCTGCTATCATGAATATCTAGACTCAAACAATCGTATGATCAGAAGCAAGCATGACATACCAAAACAATCAACAAAGGTGAAATTTTCAACAAAATTTTAAACCAACTCAACCAATGCATAACAAAATCAAAGCATATAGATAAGTAAGGTTAAATTCAACGAATTCTCTACCACTTCACTTAAGTCATATTTCCCGAATACGGAAAATTTAAAGTACAAAAGAAATGATAGAATTTTTTTTGTGTTTATTGGTAACCGCAACCACGACTACAGCAAAAGATGCTTGGCTGGATTCGATCGCTTAAAAGAGAAGATGTTAGAGTGTGGATCGATTTCGATGTTTCCTTGATTTCAAGTTCAGATAATGGTGAATAGAGATAATGAAGAGTGGCGGGGCAAGATCTTTGGTCGACGAAAAAGTGAAGCAGTCGGGGAGGTTTCGTTCAAAAGCAACAAAAATTAAAAGAAAGAAAGAAAGCATGGTATAATACGACAGAGAGGGTAAAAGAGCTTTCTTTTAATGGTCACGTGGGGAAAAGAGAAGTTAAAATAAAGGAATTTAGAATTTGAAAGGGGATTGTGGTGGGGTTGGTGGTAGAGTTAAATGGGAGATAAAATAGTTTTAAAATTTAAAAGGACAATAAGGATTGGAAAATTAAAAGCACGTAGGCTCCAAGGTGAATATTTGGTCGGTCAAATGAAACAAATGTTGGAAATAGGGGAAAAGTACAAAGGAATATGTGGCAGAATGTTGAGTGGTTTGTAATTGGGATTCGCTAACATTAGCCACGCCTCATGTGGGATTTTCTAACGTACGTCATTTAATGAAACAACACACTTCATTGATGGGGGAGTTCACACGATCTGTTGTTGTTGAGGGTACGAAAATCACTTAATTCTATTGAAAATACTGCTTCTGACTCTGTTTAAGTCTAAATAAATTCAGCGAGTCACTTGGAAATTTAAAACAAAAATTAACGTAAAAAATACTTAATTAAAACAAAGAATAAAAATTAAAAATTAAAGAAATTTATAGAAATAAAAATTAAAATGGGTTGTCTCCCATTAAATGCTTTGTTTAACGTCGCTAAGCTCGATGACCTGATTCAGACTACAGGTTCTGATCGAGACGCTTCCTCCATTTCATACACTTTTTCCAACTAAGAAATTTTTGAGAACTTTTACAATCGATAAGATACTTCATTTTATCATTGTAGAATCAACATTCTCATAAGTATTTCTTCGGGTCTTTTTTAGCTTTGGAATCATGTCTGAAACAATGACCGACAATATATCATTTTTGGCAAAAGATGTGTTCTTAAAATGTTCTAATAATTGTTTTGACTCTGTTTTTGGCACCTAAAATATGGAAGGAAGAATTTTAGTTTTAGGAGGAACCAAACGTGAATCAGAACAAACAGAATTTTTTATCAAACTCCCTTATTCCTTTGTCGTGGTCCTCCAATTTCTTACAAAAACCATTACACAAGTTAGTTTTCACAAATTCACTCACCAAAGGATCAATAAAATGAATAAAGTTAAGGCTCCCCGCATTGTCAGGGTATTTCATAGATTTAGACACATCAAATTTAATGATCTCATCGTCAAACTTCATTCTGAGAATACCACTTCGAAAGTTAATTTTTTGTATGTGATGTGCTCAGAAATTGATGATCGAGGAAAATTTTAGAAACAGTGCGATTGCAATCATTTTCCATACCAATAACATAAAAATTAGAAGGAAAATTAAGTCTTTTACCTTCACCAAATTGTTTTATAAGACACCTTTGGGGTAGATAACCGATCTATTAGCAAGCTGAACTGTGTGTTTTCGTTCTTTCATAGACTTGGTGGAAATCATATTGTAGACAGAGTAATGCATCACATTGATCGAGGTGTCAAAATTGCACATGTAGCACTTAATTCCACTTTGCCAATCTCACAAGGTATTGCGAACATACCTTGGTCCTTATAGTTACATGGAAGACGTCGTTGGAAAAGTATTGAAACATTCTCACCCAAATTCATCTTCTGGTTTATGGTGAGTCGTCTTCTGTTAGCGTAGAGATCCTTAAGAAACGTAGTGTTTTTGGCACCTTCCATATTACCTCAAGGAGTGGAATATTTATTTCCACTTTCCGAAACACATCCAAATCTCATTTTGTTCAGCTTGCTTATCTCACTTCACTAATCTCAAAAGAAAAGAGGTGGAACTTCATAAGTGAAGGAGAAAAAGAAGAAGACGTGCAAGTACCTAAGATAAGGTGAGGTGACCTTTCAACTTCTTTCTTCTGTTTGGGCAGTGCAATATTCTCTTTTGGGATCTCAGGTGTGATAATGGTATCACTTCGGAGGGTTATCATGCTGACATTCTCTCTCAGATTGGCTTCGATTTGTGACAATAATCTGCCTTGAGATTTTAATCTCCCCACAGTTTGAGTCAGTTGGCTCATTTGATTTTCAAGCTATTGAAAGCAAGCTTCGGTGCGATTTTGGAATTTTTCTTGAGACAATTCTAGTCTCTCAACAGTAGATTCCAGTGATGACTTTTATGGTTGTTGAGGAGGTAACAGAGGGATCTCGGTTGATAATTTTGATTTATTCTCTAGCTATTTTTGTAATTTATGTTCGGATGGTCCTTCAACCCTAGTTGAAGGTGTTGCTGTATAGGTTATATGACCTTTGGGGGGTCCCGGAAAGTTACCGACAAAATGACCTGTGCGCTAGAGTCCTCTTGTAGCATCGGAAAGTAGTATATCGGGTGATATGGCATTGTATATATCCCGTATACCCTTGTTGCTCTGATTTTTCCTGAAATGAGATAATTAACTACATCAGTAAGTTTGTCAATTTTACTTTCAAGTGAAATAGTACTTATCATCGGTTGGGTTCACTTGTAGAACCAAACTGAGAACTGGCAGCCATGATAAAAATTAAATATCTTAAAACGTTTGGAGTCATGTTGACGAGAGTTCCTCCTCTAGAAGCATTAAACATCTTCATCTCTAATGGAAACAACCCTTCATAGAAATATATGAGAAGTGTTTGTTCAGATATGCCTTGTTGTGGACAACTAACGCATAACTTTTTAATCACTCCTAATAATCGTAAAACGATTCTCCATCATTCTGTTAAATTCCTAGGATGCTTCTTTTAGTTCACTTGCCTTTGCTGATGGGAAAACTTGTCAAGAAAAATGTGCACTAAATTAGCCTAGGTAGTAAAGACGTTTGGTGGTAAATAAAATAACCATCCTTAACCAAACCGTCTAAAAAAAGAAAAAGCTCTAAGATTGATATGATCTTCGGATACTCCCTAGGGTTTCATGCTGGAGTAGAGCATATGGAATTCCATGAGATGTTTGCATGAATTTTCACAAGAAGACCATGTTAATAAGAAGAATGTGGATAAGCCTATTTTTAAGTGGAAACATAGTTTTGTCGTGAGTAAAAGCGATGTAGAGTGGCTGTTGAATGGCAGGTGCCACAACCAACTCCCTGATCGTCTGGTTGACCCTTGATTATGCTTCTTCTAGCGTGTAATCAGCGATAAGAAGTGGTGTCGAGTGCTAACTCTTTGTGGGAATGGATGTTAAAGGATGTCTCAAAAGTGTATTCTAGATCTGATTGTGGCTCGTATAGTTCTTGTTTCTTATTTCTTCGTCGATGCATTTTGTCGTGGGATCTATAAACTCACGTTTCGATCTCCGGGTCAAAGTCTACTAAATACAGTTTTGCCTAGTCATAAAATCAAAAAAAATAAATCAGTACCTTGCCGAAGTCCCTGGTAACGTAGCCAATTTGACAGGTGGACTGTCAAATATTTTTTTCTCAAAATAAATAAATAGGAATGAGCATAGTATAAAGAAGAAAAGGGTCGATCTGTAGAGACTTAAAATTTCTTGATGTAGAGTTGTGTCAATTCCAATCCATGTAAACTGTAACAAAAGATAAATAAATGGGGTGTTTGGTGTAATGTGAATTAAATAAATCAAAAAAAGTAACAAAATAATCAAATAAAATGTTGGAAAACAATTATAAAGAAAATAGCCTTGAGCTTAGCTTCTCCTCAATTCCATTTGATCATCAAAAATGGATTTTACTTAGATATTCATGCCGGTTATAGTCTACAAGGCCCAACCCTTATAACTTGTTTTTCTGTTTAGTAACGATCTTCTCAAGTCACTTTTCAAAAATTCAGTCGTCGAATGGACTAACTAAGACTATTACCGTTAGAATAATACAAATTATGTTTTGGAAAAGCCCGACTCAGATTACGTTGTCTCAATGAGAATCAAATTCGATCTCAATTTCCCTTAGCAGACCGCCATTAAGTGTGTTCTTAAGAAGTCGAACTTGTTACCTGTATATTCTCCCTCCCAATATTAAATAAAACAATATCCAGACCAACGTCAACTTTTTGAATTGAAAGTGTTAAGATTTTTAAAAGTAAGGTCAATTGCCAAACTAATTTTGTAGAAAACTAAGAATATAACCTGAATGTATTAAGTGCTTTTCAATTATCATGTTCAGAATTGAGTCATCGCTAGCTCTAACCTAAATAAAAAATAGCTAAGCATGATGGAAATCATACTTAGCATTTTTATGAAAATAATAAAAGCTTAAGTAAAAGGGAAGATAAAAGAAAAGAAACTTTGATTAAAAAAGAAACAAAATAAAAACTCAAGATATGTTCAAGTTATACCCTAGGATGGTATTTATAAGTTTCCAAATCCAAAAGATAGCATGAAAATTAAAATGCAAAATAATCATAAAAATTACAAAATAATTCCAAGTGTTTTAAATTCAAACTTAAAACTAAATTTCCAAAAAGATCTCCTCGGATTGAGCTGGCTAGGCTATTTCCAGAATTTTCCAAATGTTGCCTGGACTTTCTAGAAGCTACCACGTCAGACTGGATCATACCTAGTGTCGTGCCCATGTCTTCGACCGTGATTCGATAATAAAAAATGCAAACAACGTCCTTTTACTACTAGTTCTGGAAAGTAGACCTCCGCATTACAATAAGAAAAACATAACCAAATATGTAGTGATAAATTCATAGTATGAGAAAATTAACAAGTAAATAGTGTAAATTTAGAACACTCATCAACCATCTGATTGTGGATGATAACCGTACTAAAGTTTAAACGTGTACCTAGAGCATGTGCAAAGCCTTCCAGAATCTAGAAGTGAATATCAAATTTGGTCCAAAATGATAGACACCAGAACACCATTAAGGTATGACGATATCATATATGTACAACCTAGCTAGCTTGTCTAAAGAATAATTAACTCGAACTAGAATAAACTAAGTTGACTTGGTGATTCGATCGACAATCACCTAAATAGAATCTTTTTTTACGGAGTTAGAGGTAAACTAGTAAAAAATTCATCATAGTTCACTCCCAATTACACTATAGAATCTTAATAGGCTATAACAAACCAGACATATGTTGATGCTCCACTTCGACCTGTTGACAAGTCATACATCTTGCCACAAACTCATAATATCATTCTTCATACCATCCCAATAATAATGAGCATTGAGGTTTTTTTACATTTTGTCCCCACCAAGATGCATATCATAAGGACTACTATGAGCCTTCTGAAGAATAGTTAGCCTCAACTCATCATCATTAGAAATACAATAACGACTATGGAAACAGAGAATACTATCCTGATCAAAAGTATATTCCAAGCTCGATCTCTGCACAACATGCTCAATAATGGAAATCAAGGAGCTATCTAGGAGATGTTTAGCCTTAACATGTAACTCTGCCAACAGGCTGTCATTATCATATAAAATCAACCTAGAAAACAAATTTGTCAGATCAGATACCACTTTACAACTCAAGCAATCAGCTACCACAATGTCCTTAACCGGATAATACTCTATCTCACAATCATATTCCTTTAGAAACTATTATCAACGACGTTGTCTCAGATTTAACTCTTTTTGAGTAAGTAGGTATTTCTGAATTTTATGGTCAGTATAGATTTAACACTTCTCTCTGAGAGATAATGTCTCTATATCTTTAGAGCAAAGATCACTATAGAAAAATCCAGATCGTAGGTGGGATAATTGCACTCATGCGACTTTAGCTTATGCGACACATAATATACGTCATTCTTATCCTGTATTAGAACACATCCTAGTCCATAGTGAGAAGCATCGATGTATACTGAAATATCTTTTCCAGACTCAGATGAATCAATACTAGGGCTTGAGTGAAAACAATCTTCAGTTTCTCAAAACTAGATTGCTGGATTTCAGTCCAAACAAATGGAACATCATTCCTCAAGAGATATGTTGGAAGAGCTACGATGATTGAGAAATCTTCAACAAAACGACTGTAATAACCATCTTAGCTCAAGAAGCTACAGATCTCTTAGACATTCTTGGGTTACTTCTAGTTCATAATAGCCGCCACCTTACTCAGATCCACCCAAATAAGCTCAACTGATACAATATGCCTTAGAAAAGTTACCTCACTAAGCCATAACTCGTACTTGCTCAACTTGGCATACAACTTATGCTCCCTCAAAGATTTTAGAACAATCCTCAGGTTCTCATCACGTTATGTTTTAGTTCGAGAATACACCAGTATATCAATAATGAGGACGACCATAAATTGGTCTAGATAGGTTCGAAACACCCGATTCATCAGATCCAAGAATGCAACATGTGCATTAGTTAACCTAAATTACATTACTAGAAACCCATAATACCCATATTGATTATGAAAAACATTCTTTGGAACATTAGAATATTTTACTTTTAATTGATAATAACCAGATCTCAAATCTATATTTGAAAATACTGTGGTACCCCTGAAAACTTGTAAAATAGATCATCGATTATGGGCAGAGGATATTTTTTCTAATCATGAGGTTGTTTAATTTCCAGTAGTCAATACATAGTGTGAATGGCCTATATTTCTTCTTAACAAAGAGAACTAAGGCTCCCCATCATGAAATACTAGGTCAAATTAAGCCTCAGTCTAATAATTCCTAGAGTTGTACTTTTAGTTCTTTAAGGTCTTAGGGTTCATACGATAAGGAGCCATTGAAACTGATGTAGAATCGGAATAGAATTCAATCTCAAACTCAATGTCTCTATCTGGTGGCAACCTAGACAACTCCTCATGAAAGACATCGTTGAATTCCTTAATAATTCGAATTCTTTATATATAAGTGAGAAACACCTCAGAACCCATCATGATCATCTTTTCAGCCACTAAACTAGACACATGACTCGTCAGAAACCTATGATGTTTCTTGATCAAAAATATTTTTTATGTCATCAGGAATCTTCAAAATACCTCTATTGGTCTCATAATCTAGATTAACCCAATGTTTATTGAGCAAATCCATACCAAGAATCAAGTCAAACTCTTCTAACGAAAACTCCATTAGATTTGACTATAAGATATCCCCTTGAATCTGTATAGGACACATCTTTCAATTTCAGTCCAATACTATGGGATGACCCATGCTATCACGGTATTCTCAGTATTCTTAATCGGGATGTTAAGACCTCTAGATACAGAATGCTATATATAGGAATGGGTATAACCATTTTCAAATAATGCAAAGTAAAGAATTTAATAAATATTAATAGTACACACAATCACATTAGGCTCATCACGATGCTATCAACGTCTTGCAGTATAAACTAATGTAGGGTGTATGGCCCTAGACCTTATTGGACTTAGAATATTTGGATGCTCTGTCCTAACTACGATCCCCAATTAGAGTGTAAACCAAACTCTGATTTTTAGTAGGTATCTAAACTGGTATCTGGGTGGTAGAAAATAGCTACAGACACTCCCTCAAGAAATGGTCCTTGGACCCACATCTAAAACAAAGTACCAAACTTCTTCTTGTACTCACCAAAGTCATATCTTACACAATGCTAACAAACAAGCAATGATAGTAGCCTAGAAGAGCAACCCTAACTACAAGTTAGAATGATAAAAAACATGACGCTACAGGCCTGGTACTCATAATACCCCTCTAAGAAGAGTCGCCCTTACTTTTCTTGTTATGATGCACAAAAGATACAACATAAATAGAAAGTTTCCTGAATCGATCATGATCTTTATCTCGCCTCTGTTCCATGACCACTTGCTCAATTTCCTCAACGGTTTTGGTTATTTCAACTAGGGACTCAAAATTCCTCTCGCAATGGGTAGCAATCCATCTTCTAATATCATATCAGAGTCCCTTCTCAAATTTTAGACTTCGATCCAACTCGGTGTCAACAAGCCCAGTAACATAGCGACTTAATCTGATGAAGTCAATCTCATAATCAGTAACAGACATGTCACCCTACTCCAAATATTTAACAGACATGTCACCCTACTCCAAATTCTTATACTTTTGATGTTTCTCCTACCTATATATCTCTTTGACGTATAAACTCTAAAAGTGTTATTTGAATTGGTCCTAAGTCAAAAGTTCACCTGGAATAATCCTGACAATTGACTGCCACCACCTATAACCTTTTCTTAGCATTGTGATTATCCCCTTTAACTTTTTCTCAGACCTCAAATCCATCTCATCCATAGTCCTTTCAATATCGTCCAACCAATATTCAGTATCGGTCCGAGGTTTCCCAACACTGCCCTCAAATTAACTACTCTAGCAGCCACAAAAGACTTTGATATCTCGATAGCAGACATATTACGAGAAGCTCTAGCCTTTCTCTGAAACATGTGAAAGACAACTCTATTTATGGAATCATCGATCATCTCAACATCCTCATCCTTAGCAACGGGAGGGTCTCTCGTATGTGTAATTGGATCGACTCGAGAAGTAGGTGAATCTATACATGGAACAAGAGGATCTCGAGTTAGCATAGGATCATCTATAGAAACAGAACATCGAGTCGTTTGTCCACAACCACGACCATGTCTAGCCCTACGGCCTTGACTATCACTCATTTGACTAGTCTACGAGGCTCTATACAAAGCATTTAACTTGAAATAGCTAGCATAAAAAATATAAATTTTATTTAAAATTGTAAAATAAGGTGAAATGACTTTTGATAAAACAATTTCACCATTTCTTTGAGTTATTCATAATATTATAAAATATTTTTTGGAAAATTAAATATAGTATTTAGAACTAATTCTATACCTAGTGTTTAAAATCAAAAGCTTTGATACAACTAAATGTAACCTCGTTGACTCAACCCAGATGTTATGACCACATCTAGGAAGTTATATGTCATATCACATAAATTTTTTAATATTTAAAACATAGTTAAAATCAATTATAGTAAATAAAAAATGCATATAATAGTGTATTACAAAAAAAGATCTAATAAATAAAATTCATAATATAAACATATAAAGATACTAACATAAAAAAATCGTATAAAAGCATGCACAAAATAAACTATCAGTAATACACATATACAAAGACATTAGTAAAAACATGTTTCACCAAAATATAACAAAAGAGGCACAAAGAGATATATTATGGGTACAAAAAGAAGAAATAGTCGATCCTTCTGATGCCAAGTCTGCTAGCATATTGTCTTGTAATATCTAAAAAGGTTAAAAAAATTAAATAGTGAGCTATAAAGTCTGGTGTGCTCCTTATGGTGTATAAAAATATACGGATATCAAACACTTCGATAAATTTATTTAGAAAACATGTTTTAAAGAAAAAATGACCATTACCCCCATTTGAACACCAGAATGTATAGGTTCCCCTCAACCGTACACCACATGTACACGTGGTATAGACCTTATATAAAGGATATGTAGTAAGGATTTACCCTGTTCACAAAGTAGTTGATTTTGCGGTAAGATATTACAAGTCATAGACTAAGCCGGAGATATTTCCTTCAATAATATCCCCGCGACAGAATTAAGTATACTTACATTTACGTGAAAAAATAGTTTAACTATTAAAACATAAAAAATAATTTTATGATATAAAATCATATTCAGAAACTACGGTACCAAATATCATGTCGGAAATATACTATACATAAAAAATCCAACTAAAGACATATAACAAATAATATATCATGCCATCAAAATGTCCAAATAACCAAAAGTTCAGACTAGTTCAAATAAATAAATCAAAATAGTTATTTAACAGTATTAGGAACACACTTGACTCAATCTAAAAAGTCCAACAGGGTAGCTTACTGCTATGTCTGCCTATCATGATCTGTGATAGTTCTAGATCCTACGAATCAGGAGAAATTGTATCATTATCCTAATATGAAAAATTATAAATTTAATTTAACTAATTTATGAGAATCTATGAACAACTCTCAAAGTATGTGAATTGTACGAATCTGCTGGACGAGAATCAACAGATCAAGTCGATCCTCGATCGTGGGAAACACGAGTACTTTTATAAAAATATGATCCCAAATCAATTCTATATTTAAAACACAATAATCATATTAAAACACTAAAGCTATTAATTTATTTTTAGGTTAATTGGTTTATTTCAGGGCTTTTAGGGTAGAATTTGATGAAATATACCACAAAATCGAATTCAATACATCAAAAAAACAAGATAGAGGTTTTCAAACAAAGTCAACACCAATTTTATTGAGCCGAAGATTTTAGACTAGATTGGGTTAGAGATGGATCGGGTCAGGTACACGGGAGGTCAGGTTAACTCTGTTCTAGAAGCTCTCCTAGACGGTGGAGAAGCCCCACGTTAGGGTGTTGTGTAGGGTCCTTACAGTGGCCCTCATGGCCGATAACGTAAACACCTGTGAACTCAGAACGAAAAGAGGAACACCATGGTATGGCAGTGTAATAGACAGAGGTATGATTGGTGATGAAACGAGGGTTGAAGTTTCTTGGAGGAAAAAGATAAAAGAGGAAAGAGAGAAGAGCTTATTGCCAAATTTTAAAAGGTGGGAAATGGTTGGCTTTAGACAAGTGGGGGTTTTTAAATTGACTTTACCTAGGAAAGTTAAAATCACGCTTTAAGTCATCTAACCTTTTATAATTTACAATTTTGGTTTAAATTTAATTAAAATTCTAATTTAGTCCTTAAAATTAGATTAAGAAAAAATTAGCCCTTAAATTGTGGTGTGACACTTTTTCTTTGCTTTATGGCACGTTTCTTATGGTGTTTGGTAAATTTTTGCATAGCTTTACGGTTGTGTTAGTGCTTGCACAAATATCCTCACAATATTTGTTTTATGATTGGTTTGTCAGTGGTCACGTATTGTCAGATCCCTATTTGTTAAAAGGTTATTTGTTGATTTTATCATAATTGCGTAGCAAAGAAGTCTGCAAATTATTTGGTTTGTTCACCACTCCTTTATCACTTCTTAAAGCATATCGTTTGATAGAGACAAGGAGTTTTATGAAGGTTAGTAGGTGCTTTTGATGTTGGACATCATTCTTAATGGAATGTTTCATTTTTTTCGTATCTTTAGGTTTAATATTTTTTGTTTTGTGTATGAATATTTGGTGACTATTGACTGCAATTTTCTCTTTGGATGCGTTATAATTATGATTCATTCCATTATTAAATTATGAAATCCAATTGCTATTATTAAAAAGTTCTTATAATTCGTGTACGTCCCCTTTTGTATTATTTTGGCAAGTCCAATTATGATTTTTGAATTGTTAACACCTTGTTTATAAATCTCAAAAAATGTCTTCAAAAGGGCACAAAAAAAAAGACCGACAAATTGGATGAAGGTTAGTCATGCCCCTCATCTATTATATATGCCCTTACTGACTTTCATCTAGAAGGAACCTACAAATCCTGCCAAACAGTTTTCCCTTCACCCCGAAGTAGTTTACAGAGTCTATCAGATAACCCGTTAACTTCAAAGAAGTTTTCCACTTTACCATCTCACATTCACTCTCATCGACCATGGCACTAATTGTTAGGGTCATCTCCTATATTGGACCCTGATTGAGTATTACATCAAAGACCACTCTTGTTTAGGCATCATGATAGGGTAGAGGAAATTTGGATAGCGAAAATTTTAAATACTTCAATATCTACAAGTAACATTTATTTTTAAGTTGTTTTTGTATGCATGTGGGATAGACAGTTGACAAGTTATTAGGTTGATCAACTTGTAAATTTATGCATCTTAAGCGCACCATCCACTACGAGAATTAAGATTTTTAGTGACCATTTATTTATGACACTAATGATTTTCGTCACAGAAAGTATGTTATTTATGACGAAAATTATTTTTGTCACTTTTGAAATGAGTAATTGTGACTTATTTTTATTTTTTCACTATTTAAATAATAATTGTGTCAACTTTGAAGTTCATCACAAGTAATTCGTCACTAATAGTGTTTTATTGTGACCAAAGCAAGTTGTCATTATCAATTGGTCACTAATAGAATGGTTGAATTGGCGCCAACTTATTTTTCGCGCAAAAAATTATAACAGTGACAATATATTATGTAGTCACTATTATTATTCATAATTGTGATGAAAACATTTTGTTACTAGTCTTAGTTATTGAATTGTGACAATAGTTATTTTTGTAACTAGTCTTAATTGGTGATTTGTGACGATAATTGTTTTTTTCACTAGTCTTAGTTGGTGATTTGTGACGAAAATAATTTTTACCACTATTGAAGCGAATAGTTGTGTCATACCTGTATTTGGTCACTAATAAAATTCTTGAATTGACGTCACCTTTTTTAAACAATAAATGATGTAATAGTTATAACATATTACGTGGTCACTATTATTATTATTCATAATTGTGACAATAACATTTTTTCACTAGTAAGTTTACATTTTATAATGGTTTACTTGTGACAGACTTAAATTACGTCACAAGTATCACTACAAGAGTAAAGGTTTTTACTGGCATATTGATAGTTACTATTAGCAGTTTTGTAACAAATATCAAACTTTTGGTGACAAAAATTTTGTATGGCACTATTAATAAAAATAAGTTTGATTTATTTTTATTTCGTCACTATTATAGTAATAAATATGATGATTATATAATTCTCACTATAAGTATATAATTATGATACAAATTTCACTATCACACAAATTTTGACACTATTAGAATACGCAAATTAGCACAATTATTTCCTTGGCGAGAAAGGATATGATAGTGACGATATATAAAGTGATCACTATTATTCGATATTTATTGTTACAATTAAGTTGTTTGTCACTTAAAATTTTACTTTATGTTGTGATAAATACTGGCATCAATAAAAATTAAAATTGTTGTTAAGATAAACTAGTTGTCAAATGGTAAAATTTTGTTATTAGTCTTATGCTCTAATTTAATCAATTTTTGTTTATATACATTTTAAAAATTTAAATTTCAATAACCATCCAAATTGTTTAATGACTAAATGACTAATAAAATTACCTTAACCTCTTCAATATATTATTTTATATTATAATGAATTTTATTTTTATTAACGAAATAAATGACGGACGATACTATAAGCTTTGATAGTGTCATTTAATCTTCAATTATGATTAGTTTTCTTTTCAAAATAATTGATTAATTTTTATATGTAATTTATGATCTTTATCGAGATCTATGTGAATTTTACAAACACCAGTTAATTATTAGTACTTTCTTGTTAAATTTAGGACTTTCACTACAAGGAGTTAATACATTGTTAAATATTTTTGTTTTATTTTTTAAATATAATTTAAGAACACTTAAAATTATTTTATATTTAAATCTTAATATCTATATTATTATATTTTAAAATAAACCTAATTATTATTTATATTTATCTTCCATGAATGAATTTCCCATGAGAAATCATAGAATATTTAATTTAATTATTATAATAATAATTAATATTATATATTAAAATAAATAAAATTAATTCCAACAATAATTTAACATAAATATTTTTTTCAATAACATATTTTTATTTTTTAGCACAGTTGCTACACATTGCACTCTTTCCCTAAAGGTCCCATGTTCGATCATCTTAAAAGTCATGTATTGTATTAATTTATCAAAAATAACATGTTAAACCAACAACAAGATGGTATAACGAGATGAGACACTAGACCCCTTAAGAAAATTGGGTTGAGAGGGTCACCAATGCTTACGTAGTATTTGATTTCAAAGCAGATGTTGGTGGTTATACAAAAAAATAAAAAAATGTGGAGATGTCGCATCATCTATATTTAACGAAAAAAAACTAACCGATGGCAATGATTGCAATGCAGGTTCCTAAAGAAGATGCGTACAACTAAAAATGAATATCTACTATAATTG
The DNA here is from genome assembly GCF_006381635.1 of Hibiscus syriacus. Lineage (NCBI taxonomy): Eukaryota > Viridiplantae > Streptophyta > Magnoliopsida > Malvales > Malvaceae > Hibiscus > Hibiscus syriacus. Next base: position 2,948,069 of record NW_024063323.1, on the reverse strand, counting down.
ATTGCATAATAAATTTTTTAATTAATTTAGTAATGTAGTTGTGGTAAAATATTTATCACTAATAAGAATAATATTAGTGTCTAAATTTTTTGTTACTCTTATTAATATTTCTGTGTCAAAAACGTAGTCACAAAAAATACAAGTAATTGTGACAATTCATTAAATTCATAACTAATATAATATTGACAGAGTTATTGTTAATAGTGTCGAACATTTACTCACTAAAAAACACTTTTTGTGACAACATTGGTGGTTACAAAATATACTTTCAGTGTCAAATAAATTTATCACAATTTCTATTGATAATAGTATCAAATATTTGGTCAATAAAAAAATACTTAGTTTGATAATATTGATGGTCAAAAAATATATTTTTAGTGCCAAAAAAATCACCACAGTTTATATTGATAATTGTGTCGAATAGATGGTCGCAAAGAAAAATGAAAAATTATGACAATTTTTAGAATACTTGTCACTAATATAATAGTGATGGGGTTATTAGTGATGACAAGTGACGACTTGAAAATTTTGTCACTAAAATTTTAGTGTCTAAATTTAGTGCTTTTAGTGACCATTTACATTGTCACTAAAGGTGCATTTTCTTGTAGTGATCGAAGGTTGCCTCTACGAATGATTTATGTGGTCAATGTGATTGTGAGGCCTATGAGCCTTCATGTGTGTTGTTTTTTTATGCAGCCTTAGTCTGATGCTACTTGAAGGTATAACAACCACATCTTGAGGCTTTTATGGAAATTTTATCGAGACTTTGTGAGAACGATTTTCCACTACCATGTCGAATGCTATGTGAAACAAGACAATCACATGTACTCAAGTGGTGGGAATTCTTACCCTTGCTATGTGATTAGAGGATTTCCTACTTGAGAAACTTATGTTATGTGATACCGAGTGCACTATTTTATGTTATATGTGCTATTATATATGTGGAATTGTTCTTGAGGTGTATATGAGTTGATAGCTAAATATAATGAAGCTAGCATGTGAATATGATCTCTAGTATGTGAAAAATAGTTTATATTGAGTAGAATGTGCCATTGGTACCGTTGTATGTACATACTTATACCTCTCTGCTCATATTATCTAATATGTTTACGTTTATGAACAACAAGTAGTAGTAGATGTGTACCTTTGAGCATTGTTTTCTCAACATTCAAATGCTTCGTTCGTATGTCAGATGATTGAATTCACCACTGTGGGTTTCTAGTGCCATCGTATATCAGAGTACAATATCAAACTTTTAGGGGAAATATGTATTCATATGGCCCTTATTCTTATGGTTTAGTATACTCTATTTGAATTATATTATTTTAAATTCTACTACGGTTAGGGAATTTTTGTACACCCATAAAAGTCATCAAAAAGGCTAAATATGTCTTGTCAACTAAGTGTTAGATGACTGATTTAGGATAAGTTTATGTAATTTCATGGATAGAATAGATTAAACTAGATAAGAGATTTTTTTAAATAAGTATCATTTCTAAAAATATTTTGATGTAATCCATATAAGTACCTCTTTTGGTCCTAGTATTCAAATAAAAAAGAATAAATGAAACAATTTCTCAGAATTTGAATATACGAAATAATTGAAAGTCTAATACTCTTAAATATATTTGACACAATATTATTATGTTGTTAGTACGTAAAGTAGGTATACTCATAACCATAGTGGTGAGCATTAGAATGCTCTTAAGAATGTGCTTAAATACATGAAAGGTACACCAATATTGTTATTATGTGACTCACAATTTATAATCTAAGTTACTAAGAATCATACTTATAATGATAAGAAGGGAGGCATACAAATAAGAAATTAATGTATGAGACATCTTATAAAGAATGTCTTACTCTCCTAAACTTCGTCTCTGAAATGAACCATGTCGATTCCTTAACCAAAGAGTTATTTAAGAAAATGACTTGTGATTCATCAAGGGGATAAGTCTTAAGCCCATTAGATTAGGAATTCAAGAAATATACCTAAGCAATTTGTCTAAATTCAAAGTGGTCAAGCAAAACCATGAAAGGACTCATATTATATTGTATTTTCTATCTATATAACATATTATGTACACTTGATGTTGAACATGTGATCTCATAGTGAATTCATAACCCCAAATTAGGGTGATCCTAGTGAGACAAACTTGGTGAATTAAACAACTTTAGAGATTGAAATTATCACTTTTAATGAATCCATAACCAGATATTTGGATGGTCCTAATGAAACAGATTTGATAGATTCATGATTTATCACTCTTAATGATTCATGGCTTAGGTCTTTATGAATTAACTGAATTTGTAAATGATAGGTTGAGCTTAGTAAATACTTTTAATAATATCATAGTTCTAATTCAGGTGGTTTACATTGATATAATATTGATAAAATCATATTTGAATGATAAGTTTCCTTCTAAGAAATAACCTTATATGAGATATTAGTTGTGTTATGATTTAACTCATATCATAACAAGTTCAATATTTTTTTCATTTGTTTTTTTTTTGTATTTTTTCTTCTTCTTTTTTTGAATTCCTATTTCATTGCATTAGTGAAGGATTGTTGTTAAAATTTTATAATATAAAGAAATTGTTTGTACCCCATATTGATGACATACAAGTTTGGTGAAAGGTTTGTTGAAAAAAAGGTGAATTATTTTGATGGATATAATATTTATATTAAATTCAGAGTTCTTTTAAATATTGCAAATTAAATGATGTTATTTAGTTTGAATATTAGTTATATAATTACTCTTTGAATATGACAATTTAAAAAGATATTTTTTATCTTTTTAACTTTGAATATTAAAGATAATTATATACTTTTGTATATTTCAAATTAAATTAATATATATATTTATTTAATTTGAATAATAAAAGTAGTGTACATATGTTTAATATTTTAAATTTAAAATATATTATTACATTTTAAATTTAGATATTAAAAGATGTTTAGTTGGAGTAAAACTCTCACTTTCTAATATTTTAAATTTAAAAAATATTATTATATATTTAAATTTAGTTATTAAAAGATATTTAGTTGGAGTAAAACTCTCAATTTTAATATTTTAAATTTAAAATAGATTATTATATGTTTAAATTTATATATTAAAAGAGTTTTAGTTGGAGTAAAACTCTTGAAATTCCCCTATAAATACTGAGCAAATCTCAGTTTTTTTCGCATCACAGAAATCAAATAATATTTCTTTACTTGAAATTATTTTCTCTTCTTCTTAGAAAATATTATTTTCCTTTAATTATTCCGGGGATAGTCAAAGGAAAAGAAAGTTTGTGATCTCTATTGTTATGGTATTGTAGTTGATCATCTAGTTGTCATCTCCTAGGAGAGAGACGACGAAAATATCTCGAGCACCAAGGAGTGGCCGAAAATATGTCTTAAGAAAATTACGTAGCATCAGGCCTCAACTTATTCCGATCACAAGATAAAATATAAAGAGCATTTTATTTTATTTTCATTCTCTTTTATTTTTTCAAAAGAATTTGATTCTTTCTTTTACTTTTTTTAGGTCCCAATTTAGTCTCAGATTGTTACTATCGGTTAACAATCTTAAGACAATTTTCCATCTTCTACCTTTCTTAATCCGAGATATTTCGAAATTTTGGGAAACATGAGATAGTAAACAAATTGGTTTTGGGATTTATATTGTCGTCTCAACGGGTTTACTAAAATCTCAAAGTGGACTAATAAGTTTAACATAAATTGTCAGGAAAGTAATTGTGATTAGTGATTTTGTTTTAGAATATTTGATTATGCCTGATAAGAACTCTAAAATAAACAAGAATTAAATTATGTTTATTGGAATTATTTCTAATTCCAGTTCTATTTCTTTTACATAAAATGGAGAAAGTAAACTCTGCTCGTTTACCCAACATCAATGCTAAGATGGTGGTACCGACTCAGAATTCATATTTGAATGTGAGTTAATTGGCAGCAGCAATTAACCACAACAAAAAGCTGACAAAATTCTACGGATAGAATTTCAAGATGTGGCAAGAGAAGATGACTTTCTATTTGACCATAGGGAACCTTTCAAGGTTCTTGAAGGAATATCATTTTGTTCTTAAAGATGGAGAAGACAATGTTGTTCCTTTCAACATTATTGAAGCTTGAAATCATTCAAATTATATATGTCGGGATATAATAATGAATTGTATTCAAGATTCATTATGTATGGTATATACTGGTTATGAAACATCAAAGAAATTGTAGGATGCATTGGACCACAAATAAAAAGCTCAAGATGCTGGAACTAAAAGGTTTTTAGTTTCCAAGTTCTTGAATTTTACTATGGTAGACTCTAAACCATTAGTAAAACAAGTGGATGAATTCCAACTCTTGATCAATGGAATTCTTGTCGAAAGAATGGTCATAGGTGAATCTTTTTAGGTAGTTGTCGTTATTGAGAAATTACCTCCTGGATGGAGTGACTTCAAGAATTATATGAAGCAAAGAGGAAGGAAATTACCATGGAAGAACTGGTTGTCAGACTTTAAATAGAAGAACACAACAAGATCAATACCAAAAATATCATCAAAGAAGAGGTTAAGGCAAATATGATGGAAGTCAGGGACTCCAATAAGGAAAAACAACCCAAAAATATGTCCAAAATGGGACTTAAAGGTAGAATTTCCATGAAAAAGAAATTCCAAGGGAAGCGCTTTAACCATGAAAGGATGGGGCACAAGTCCTCTGAGTTCAGACACCCAAAGAAAGCCAAACCTTGCGAGGCTAATAGTATGGAAAGAATGGCTAAAGATGACAAGGATATATATCTATGTGTTGTGATCTACGAAGTCAACCTGGCTGACTCTAGTCTAAGAGAATGGTGGCTCGATACTGGGGCCACATGCCATATTTTTTGTGACAAGAAATATTTCTCGGAATTGACACCTTGCAACAATTGGGAGAATCTCTACATGGGCAATTCCGCGACTTATGAAATCAAGGGGAAGGATGTTGTAGTCTTGACGATAACTTATTGCAAAGAACTCAAGCTGCAGAATGTGTTGTATGTACCTGACATACTGAAAAACCTTGTTTCTATAACACTTCTAAGTGTTTACGGCTTTAGAATGGTGTTTGAATCGCAAAAGTTGATTTTGTCTAAAGGGGGAATGTTTGTAGGTAGAGGATATGTATTGAATGACATGTGGAAACTCGATGTTATCTCTATAAAAGCCAAAAACAAGTATAAGAATAAATTTTCTTCTTCGTTTATATGCTTGAGTAATTTAATTTATGGCATGATAGACTAGGATATGATAATTATGATGCTCTGCGGAGATTAATTAACTTGGAACACATTCATTTGTTTCATATAAGTTATAATCATAAATGTGAAAAATGTGTTAAGGCAAAATTAACAAGGTCATCTTTTCAAACTGTTGAAAGAAATACCGAACCACTTAATTTAATTCAAAGTGATGTTTGTGACTTGAATTTTTTTCCAAACAAAAGGAGGGAATAAATATTTTATTATCTTCATTGAGGATATCACAAAGTATTGCTATGTATATTTGCATAAGAGCAAAGATGAAGCTATAGAGAAATTTATATTCTATAAGTAGGAAGTTAAAAACTAATTTAATAAAAAGATTAAGATGGTAAGAAGTGGTTGTGGTGGTGAATATGTTGAACCATTTAGTGAATTTTGTTCATAACATGGTATTATTCAATAAGTAATACCACATTATTCTCCTTAATCAAATGAAGTAGCTGAGTTAAAAAAACAGACTTTAAAAGAAATCATAAATGCTTTCTTAGGCAGTTTTGGGTCAAAACATGTGGGGGGAAGTTGTCATTTCAGCTAATTACCTTTTAAATAAGGTACCCAAAAAGTAAAAAGATAAGATATCATATGAATTATGGAAAGTTCGGAAACCTTACTATAAACATTTAAAAATGTTGGGATGTCTTGCCAAGGTAATGGCCTCGTTACCAAAGCAAATGAAAATACGTCCTAGAACTGTGGATTGTATTTTCTTTGGTTATGCAGAACATAGCAATGTGTAACCCCCTAGACCAGGCCTGGACATTATATCCAAGTCTAGGTGATTACATATCACATTCAGAATTCTTTTATATTTAAAACAACATTGAAACCCATGTCTTAGTAATATATGAAATTTATCCATAATAAGGATTTATACGATAGACATATATGAATACATATTTTAGAAAACCGTATAAAACACATACATATCAAAATATCAGAAATACAAATATATCATGATGGTAGTAACACATGTCACCAAAATATAGCAAAAAGACATATAAAAATATATAGTCGTACAAAAGTAAAAGTAGTCGATCTCTCCTGATGCCAAGTATGCTAGTTTACGGTCTGCTGTTATCTGAAAATGTTAAAATTTACATAGTGAGCTAGAAAGCCCAGTGTGCTCCATATAGTGAGAAAAAAATATAGATAAAAGTAATTCATTAAAAACCAGTTTGTCGAACATGTTTTAAAAACATGAACATTATTCTTATCCAATCACGTTGATCACTAGAATGTGTAGGTTCTCCAGAACCATACACCTACATGCACACCAGTGAGGACTTACCTTAAGCACAAAATAAAGGAGCCTGCGGTAATAACTACCCTCATTAAATCACTCTGATCACCAGAATGTGTAGGTTCCCCAGAACCATACACCCACCTACACACCAGTAAGAACTTACCCTGAGCACACAACAAAGGATCCTGAAATACTTCCTTCAATAAAACCCCCAATGATAATAATAAACATGTATGTATTGGAGTGAAATGATAATTAATCCATATTCAGAAATCAGATACAAAACACCATAACTAAAAATCATATCAGAAATATGTAGTAAATCAGATATCAAATAAATAGTATTTCGGACATCGGATATTGTCTCATAAAATATTTAGTATCCTCATAAATGTAAAACAGTTCAGATAGATAGTTTAAAACAATAAGGTAAAACCGTTAGGAAACACACCTGTAACAGTCTGAGTAATCAGATAGGGAAGCCTACTACTGAGTCTGTCAATCACGATCTGCGGTAGCGCTAGATCCTACGAATTGGAAAAATCCATATTGGAATCCTAATAATTTAAATAATTTACAGAAACCTACGGGTAATTCTCGTAGAACGTGGATCGGGCGGATCTGACGAACTAAAAACATTGGACCTTACTGACCCTCGTTCAAGTGAAACACGAGTACCTTCATAAAAATATCTGATTGGATCAATTCTATAACCATATGTCAAATAAATAAGAAAAAAACTAAAAAATACTAAGCATTTTTTGGGTTAACGAGCTCAATTAGGGGCTTTCGGGTTAGAATTTGGCAAAACAGACTTCGAAATCGGACTCATGACATCGAAAAACATAAAATATGACTTTTCAAAAATTTGTCTTTTTGGTCAAAGTCAACGGTCGGTCAACGGTCAAGGGTCGGATCGGGTCGAGTCGGACCAAGTCGGGTCAAGGGTTTCAAAGCTGTCCACACGTGGTGGACATTCCCCACGCGCATAGGGCGCGTGGGGGCATGTGCAGTGGCTTGTGAGTCCCGAAAAATTCCTGAAAAAATCTAAAATTATTTTATAGGATTTTGAGACACTTACCAAGCTCGGTTCAAAATTTTGAACAGCGGAGAGCTCGATTTTAAAACATCAAAAACTTTAACTTTCTCACCTCCCTCATACGCAGGTGACGACGGAGACAAAAAGAACACTGGTGGACTTAGAACGACACAAGGAACACGATGGTACGGGAGGTGTTGAAAATGGAGAAACGATCGACGATGAAACGATGATTTTCACGGTGGCGGTGTTAAAAAACTGTGAAACTTTGAATCAAAATTTACGGCTTTAGAAAAATTTTCACGGTGATAGGTTTACGGGGTTTTGTTCATCGATTGATGACAAACACGATGGTGGTTTCGGATCGAGGAATTGTGGTCGGACGGTGAAGAAATCACCCTTAGAAGGATGGGTGCAGGGGATGAAAATATTTTGGAATTTCTTTCTGGTTTCCAACTAGAAACCAAATTCACGCATTTATGAAGAATTCTCTGTCGACATAAAATGGTCAAATTTATGGCTAGGTCCCTAAATTTTCTTCAACTTTTAAAATGGCCTACAAGTTCTAAAAACTTTTAATTTGGTCCTTAAATTTCACCAAATTGATTAAATTATTATTATTATTATTTTCAGGTTGTGACAATTCTCCCCCTCTAGAAGAAATTTTGTCCTCAAAATTTACCTTATGGAAATAGATGAGGAAACTGAGCCTCCATCGACTCCAATGTCTCTCAAGTAGCTTCTAAGGGGACACGGTTACTGTATTGAACTTTAACCATTGGAATACACCTATTCCGAAGAACTCGCTCATCCCTTTCTAAAATCTGAACGAGCTCCTCCTCATATGACAAATCAGGTCTCAAATCTACCTCGTCAACCTGAATGACGTGATCTGGACGGTATCGTCTTAACATAGATACATGAAAAACATCATGAATACGACTGAGCTGGGGAGACAACTCAAGCTGATAAGCAACAGGTCCAACTTTCTTCAGAATATGATACGACCCAATAAATCTCAAACTCAATTTACCCTTATATCCAAATCTCAATACTTTCTTCCATTGACATACCTTGAGAAAAACCTGATCCCCAACCTTAAATTCGATATTCTTCCATCATTGATCTGCATATGATTTGTACCTATCAAATGCCTCTCTTAGGCGATCACGGATCAATCGGACAGTATCCTCAGTCTTCGAACCAAGTCTGAACCAAAAGTTTTTCTATCATACAACTCTGTCCAACATACAAGAGTACGAAATCTATGTCCATATAGAGCCTCGTACGGTGCCATACGAATACTTATTTGGTAACTATTATTGTAAGCAAACTCGACTAATGACAAGAAAACTTCCCAACTACCACAGAAATCAATCACACAACCCCGTAACATATCCTCCAACACCTGAATAACTCGCTCAGACTTACCATCAGTCTGTGGATGAAAAGCTGTACTGAAATTCAAACGAGTAACCAGAGCCTCGTGCAAAGCCTTCCAGAACCTGGAAGTGAATCTCGGATCTCGGTCAGATATGATAGACGACAGAACACCATGAAGTCTAATAATCTCATAAATGTACAATCTAGCTAGTTTATCTAAAGAATAATTAACCCGAACTGGGATAAAGTGAGCTGACTTGGTGAGTCGATCCACAATCACCCAAACAAAATCTTTTTTAGAATGAGTTAGAGGAAGACCAGTAACGAAGTCCAATTTAATGCGATCTCATTTCCACTCAAGAATCTTAATTGACTGTAACAATCCAGACGGATACTGGTGCTCTGCCTTAACCTGCTGACAAGTCAAACACCTCCATAAAATCTGAAATATTCTTCTTCATGCCAGTCCAAAAGTAGCACTCTTTGAGATTATTGTACATTTTGACCCCACCAGGATGCATAGCATAAGGACTACTATGAGCTCCTGAAGAATAGGTCGTCTCAACTCATTATCTTTAGGGATACAGTAATGACCGTGAAAACACAAAATACCATCCTGATCCAAAGTATATTATGAACTCAATCCAAGCTCAACTTGTTCAATAATGGGAAACAATGAGCTATTAAGGAGCTGTTTGGCCTTAATCTCCTCGGCTAAAATGGGTTTAACTTGCAACTCTGCTAACAGACTATTGTCATCAAATAAACTCAAGCTGGTGAACAAGGCTCTCAGATCTGATATCACCTTATGACTCAAGCGTCGGCCACCACATTAGCCTTCCTTAGATGATACTCTATCTCACAATCATAGTCCTTTAGAAGCTCCAACCAGCGACACTGTCACAAATTCAATTCTTTCTGAGTAAGCAGATACTTCAAACTCTTATGATCGGTATAGATATAACACTTTTCCCCGTAGAGGTAGTGTCTCTAGATCTTTAAAGCAAAAAACCATTGTAGCTAACTCTAGATTGTGAGTGGGATAGTTACACTCATGCGGCTTTAACTGACGTGACGCATAAGCAACAACCTTCCCATCTTGCATCAAAACATATCCTAATCCAGAATGAGAAGCATCACTGTAGATATAAAAATCTTTCTCATACTCAGGCTAAATTAACACTAGGGTTTGAGTTAGAACAGTCTTCAGTTTCTCAAAACTAGCTTGTTGGTTCTCAGACCAGACAAATGGAACATCTTTTCTCAATAGTTTCGTTAGAGGAGCAGCAATAATAGAGAACCCCTCAGTGAAACGACGGTAGTAACCAGGTAAGCCAAAAAAACTACGGATCTTTAAGACGTTCTTGGGTTGCTTCTAATTCATAATAGCCTCCACTTTGCTCGGGTCAACCTAAATACCCTCAGCATAAACGATATGTCCAAGAAAATTCATTTCGCTGAGCCAGAACTCACACTTGCTCAACTTGGCATATTAATTTATTTTCCCTTAGAGTCTATAGAACAATCCTTAAATGCTCATCATGTTCTGCTTCAGTTCGAGAATACACAGTATGTCATCGATGAACACAACTACAAACTGGTCCAAATAAGGTCGAAATACTCGATGCATCAGATCCATAAAAGTAACAGGGCATTAGTTAACCCAAATGACATCACTAAAAATTCGTAATGTCCATACTGAGTACAAAAAGAAATCTTCAGGACATCAGAATCTTTCACTTTAAGTTGGTAATAACCAAATCTCAAGTCTATCATCGAAAAGATAAAAGCCCCTCAAAATTGGTCAAACAGATCATCGATCTTGGGAAAATGATATTTTTTTAATCGTGAGCTTGTTCAGTTTTCTATAATCAATACAGAGTCTCAATGTCCCATCTTTCTTCCTGACAAAAAGAACTGGAGCTCCCTAAGGTGATACACTGGGTCGAATAAATCCCCTATCCAACTACTCCTGGAGTTGAAATTTTAGTTCCTTAAGCTCTTTTGGAGCCATACGATAAGGATCCATTGAAACCGAGGTGGAACCAGAATAGACTTCAATCTCAAACTCAACTTCTCTGTCCAACAGTAATCCAGGCAACTCTTCAGGAAAAACATCAGGAAATTCTTTGACAATCCAGATGCCTTCAATATCAGATTGGGAACTCCTAGTTTCCAAAACATAAGTAAGAAATGCCTCAGAACCCTTCTTGATCATCCTTTCAGCTACCAAAGAAGAAATAATATTCGTCATGTGTCGTAACCGGTTTTCGTCCGGGCACGAATTTTTTTACTTGATGGGAAAATTGATGTGAATAAATGGTTTTGAAAATAATTTGGGAGTCGCCATCGGCTTTTTGGGTCAGGTAGGTCGAATACCTAAGAATTATCTTTAAACAGACTTTTTAAGAAAACATCAGTTAAAAGATGAATTGATCTGCGTTTATAACCAAAAATTCTTTCTTTTAATAATAAAAAGGGATTCGTGGTCAGTTACGTTTAGGGAAGGATTAACACCCCTACAACGCCCAAAATTGGTACTTTTTAATTATAAATTGTCTCTATTATTAGAAATTTAAAAATTAAAAATATATTTAATTTATAATCCTATTATTTCAAAATTATAATTTTGAGAAAAAAAATAATTTATATATATTTATAAATAAAATATTTATTTATTTAGAAATATCAGAAAATGACATCTAGGTGCCTTAAGACAGCTCTTTTCTTCGATATTAATAAATATTAATATAATAATAAAATTATAATTTTTTTATAATATTTAATTTTAAAATACCAGAATAGGACATCCAGTTGTATTAAGACTGCCCTTTTCTTCGATATCGAAAAATAAATAAATAAATATTAAAAAATAATTTATGTAAAAAAACATATAAATTATTATTTATTATATATATATATATTATATATATAATAAAAAAAATAATATAAAATATAAACAAGTAAAATTAAAACAATAAAAATACAATTAGAACTATATATTTAAAAGCAGTAAAATAAATGAAAAATTTTAAAATTAGTGACTAAATTAAAATTATATAAAATTCGAATATCAGATTAAAATAAATTAAAACATACTATTCAGATTAAAATATTAATTATTAAAATTAAAGGACTAAATATGTTATTTACCCTAAATATATTATTTTAATACAAAGGACTAAAATAAATAAAATTAAAATTAAAGAACTGAATTAAAAGGATTATAAATTGATTTAGTGACTAAAATGTAAAGATTACAAGTTAGGATGACTACGGACGGGATTTAACCTTTAAAAATTATACAAATAGCCCTCCCCAAAACGACGTCGTTCGGGAAGGGCTATTTAAGCCCGAAACCGGCTGGCCCTTCGGGCCATCTCTCATTTCTTTTTTTTTTATTCTCTCTCTAACTGAGAGAGAATGAAAAGCTCTCCCTTCTCTCTAGCTTCCCTCATCGGAGGGAAGCCGGTCACCGGGCGACAGCCATCTGCCGCCGTGACTCTCACCGCCGGCCACCGCATCCGGTGGCCGGAAAAATTTATTTTTACATCACTATGTAGATCGGACCGTCCTAATGATGGTTCCGGTGTTCTTTTCTTTTAAAAAAGCTCCCAATCGGAGCAAATCTAGGAAAATACCTTCGGTTTTCGAAGGTTGTTGGTGACGTTTGTAGGCCGGTGGTGACTCCGATCACGGCTTTGTCTTCCCCGGTAAGTTCTCTTCGTTTTCTCCTTGTGTTTTTTTTGTTGCTGGTTTGCTTGCTTTTTTCTTGTTTCTTTTTGTTTTCTTTGCTCTGTTGGTTGTCTCTCTTCTTTGCAGGTTGGGTGATGGCTTTATAGCCATCACCGGAGCTTGTCTCGGACCGGTCCTAAGGATGAATAGGGCCCGGTGAGTCACCAGTGAGTCACCATAGCTATGGTGGTGACTCACCATAGGGCTCAACGTGGGTGGTTGGAAGCTGAAGCAGCGCCGTGTGGTCTTCTGGAAGCTACGGCGGCGGCTGGGACGTGTCCCTAGGGTATCATCACCCTAGGGTTTCCTGCTAAAACTATCTGGACCATTGGATCTAAGTTAGATCCAACGGCTGAGAAGCAAAGCGACGGCTGACTGAGATACAAACCCTAAATGGGTTTTAGGGTTACACATTTGGGTTAACTGGTTGGGCATCTGTATTGGGCCTTCAATTTGAGCTTGTAATTATTATTATATATATCTTTTATATTATTTATTTATTTATTTAATAATAATAATGTATATAATAATTATAATAATTATAATAATAATAATAAAAATGGGTAAAAAATATTTAGTATCTTCAGCTGCCCCTCTTTGCTCATTCTTGTGTTGACAAGAATAGGGCAAAGACGAAAAGATAAAAAATATTTTATCCATTTAGCTTCACTTGATTATGATGGAGATGTTGAATAAATTCTTCTCTTTCTTCAGATGAATTATTCTCATTATGAACTCGAACTGGAAAAGTTGATGCTAATCTATCTGCTTCTGTGATAGAATTATGCAAAAGGTTGAACAAGCTCTTCTCATTGTGAACTTCTTCTTCCTCTTCAGATAAGTTCTTCTTATTATGAACTTTCTCTGGAAATGTTGATCCATCAAGTGATGAATTTGAACAAAAGGTTAAACAAGTTCTTCTCATTATGAACTCCTTCTTCCTTCTTCAGATGAGTTCTTCTCATTATGAACTCGAACTGGAAAAGCTGATCCATCAAGTGATGGATTTGAGCAAAATGTTGAACAAATTCTTCTCATTATGAATTTCTTCTTCCTTCTTCAGATGAGTTCTTCTCATTATGAACTTTCTCTGGAAAAGTTGATCCATCAAATGATGGATTTTAGCAAAAGGTTGAACAAATTCTTCTCATTATGAATTTCTTCTTCCTTCTTCAGATGGGTTCTTCTCATTATGAACTCAAACTGGAAAAGCTGATCCATCAAATGATGGATTTTAGCAAAAGGTTGAACAAATTCTTCTCATCATGAATTTCTTCTTCCTTCTTCAGATGAGTTCTTCTCATTATGAACTTTCTCTGGAAAAGCTGATCCATCAAATGATGGATTTGAGCAAAAGGTTGTACAAATTCTTCTCATTATGAATTTCTTCTTCCTTCTTCAGATGAGTTCTTCTCATTATGAACTTTCTCTGGAAAAGTTGATCCATCAAATGATGGATTTTAGCAAAAGGTTGAACAAATTCTTCTCATTATGAATTTCTTCTTCCTTCTTCAGATGGGTTCTTCTCATTATGAACTCAAACTGGAAAAGCTGGTCCATCAAGTGATGAATTTGACTTTTTGCTAAAATCTTTGAAATTTCTGTCAAAATTCAACATGGATGAGAATGAATGAAAATGCACCTATTTTTTCAAATGCTTAAATATGATGCATGAATGTTGATGCAATCTTCATTTGACTTCAAAGTGGTGAACTTGGTTCTCCTCCACTTCATCATTTATTGCCAGGTTCACCTTTGGATATCAGTGTAGCAACTTATGCTATCAAGCTTGCATTTCTGAAGAACCATATGATCAACTTGTATCTTTGTGTCTTCTTTGCTTCATTTAAGTCTCAGAAGAAATGTTTCATTTGTGGAACTCTTGCCGTAGTCAGAACTATGACTTTGATGCCCCATTTTGTCTTGGATAAAACCAACTTTATTTGTTTGGAGTTGTGCAGAAATCCGATAAAGCTTTCATCTTTGAAAAGAGAATCTGTCATCTTTAAAAAGGGAATCTATCATCTTTGAAGAGTGTAGATGTAGATATGCCTGACTCAGCAAGGATTAATTAGGAGAGTAGAGTTTGTTCTGATTTGACTCTTGAAACACATCATAAGGAGAATTTATCTCAATCCTCTCATGTCTCCATATATAATTGGTTCTCGAACAAGGCAACTTGAACCATATCATGTCGAGATGCTTAACAACAATCTTTTATTCAACCTTAGTCGGCTCTAGTTTCTTGTTGTTAAAATTTCTGCTTCCCTTCTGTGGAAAGAAATCTTCATCATATCTCATTTATAACCTTGGGGTTGAAGAAGACATGCTTTATCTTGGATCAATAAAGGAAAACCATATGAAAACAACACTGGTTCAACACCATAATCACTGGTTCGTAAAACATTTGACAACACATTCATCATCTCATGTGGCTTCTGCTTGGATTGCTAGTCAAGAAAATTCTTTGCACAGTGTTTAAAACTTTTGTATGATATCACAAGACCATTTGAGAACAAAACTCCATGGGGATTCAAGTGTGATGTTGGTATGACCAAAAAGTTGGTCAATTTCTCAAGATATGCTAGTGTTGAATTGAATAGGAGACACTAACTGATCTTGATATCATATTGGGCAAAGACAAATGTGATACTGATCACGTTTTCTTCTATAATGATCTTTGTAGGAAGTAGAAACACATCAACTGTAGGATCCATGTACAGAAAGAGGTTCACCGAATTCTTGTTGCTGGGGATGAGACGCTCATGATAAAACCCAAAATGGAAAATCAGTTTATCTTGGCTGGTAATGATGACCCCAGTAAATAAAGGAAAGGGTAATATAATTAAGTCGAGCTTCTCTCTTCAATGTCATCAATTAAGCAAAAACTGATGTGAAAAACAACTTCATAATCCCAGCAGTATGGTTGAAACAACTGCCAGAAATCTCAAAGAAATATTTTCAATTATCATTGATACAGAGAATGCAAAATTCAAAGCTGAGACCTTGAGGAACTGAACCCTGGATCGAGTAGTCTGCCTGGGGATCATATTTATTTATGCAACCGTAATGTAGCTTAACAAAGAACATACTATCATGTGACATATGGTTAAGAAGATTAGGTATTTGAAAACATACTTGCTGAGTAAACATTTGTTCAACAACATGATCATAATGTAACTGCCTGATGAACAAAGCAATTATGTATAGTCAGCTCGACTGTCACTGTTTCACCATTTTCATTCTTTACACCTTTCTGTCTCATTGGAAATATTTGTTCAAGTCAATGATCTTGACACATGATGTTGTGGGCCTTCAGCATGCCCCAACATTGGCTAATACAAGTGTTCAAAATGCATCAACAGTTCTGATTCTGATTGAAATGGGTTTTCAGCATGCCCCAGCATTTTGCTGATAAATATTCAGAATATTTCAACATTTCTGATTCTGATTGAAAAGGGTTTTCAGCATACCCCAACATTTGTTTCTTATTAATCTGAGCCTTCAAAATGCCCCACATGGATCTGTCTGAAGGAACCTTTAAAATGCCCCAACAATTGCTGATACAGATGTTAAAAGTGTGCTCAACATTACTTCTTGTTGAGATGAGCCTCCAAGAATGCCCAAATATTCATATTGTTGTGAGCCTTCAAAAATGCCCTAATATTCTATTTCTGGTTGAAATGGGTCCTCAAGAGGTCCCACATGAAACATTTCTGTCTGAAATGGGCTTTCGAGATGCCCCAATATTCTGCTTCTGGTTGACTCTCAATGTCTGTTTGACTTGAATATCATGATCCCCACGAGGTCTAATTTTTGACAATACACTGTTGTACTTGTGGCTTTATTCATGCCCCAAATCTGTTTATCTTGAATACTCTCATTCTGGTGTTACTGAACAGCAATGTTGTCAAGTAACTGGAGAAATTCTCTTTATGTTGTCATAAACTTAAGAAGTATTCAATCATTCATTCCAGGTTGACACAGTGGCTTATCATCTTTCAGTGAAGGTCATCTCTGAAATATACTTTTCTGTGGGAGAGAAACCAATTTATGCGAACAGTAATCTGATGCAATAGCAAGACTACATATACAGTGGTACAGGCTCTTGAAAAATCCACACTCATGCAACATGTTGATTCTGATAATAACTCATCTGATTATGAAGCGATCTTTCAGGATGATTTCACAGATATTGATAATTCTTCTGATATCGAGGAAATCCTGAATTTTGATTCTGATGAGGAGAATAAACTGTTATACTTGACAAAAATGGGATTCTCAGAGGCTGAGGCTTCAATAGCCATGGAGAGATGTGGTCCAGATTCATCAATTGCAGACTTGACAGATTTTATATGTGCTGATCAAATGGCTAAGGCTGCTGACGTACTTCTTCCAGTAGAAGGTAGGAATTCATTATACAATGACCCCAATTACAAACAAAGGCAAAACTTGGGCTATGATTTTTGAAAAGGAAGAAGCAGAGGAAGCTTGAAAAGAAGCTTCTTAATGAAGACGATCATGCAGTTCATCTTTTAATTCCAATGATTGGTTCTGGGGTTCCTACCGAACCAGATTAGATAACTCAAAGAACACTTCCAGAAGATGCTATTGGGTCTCCTTATTTCTACTATGAACAAATTCATCTTTCAAATCCAATGATTGGTTTTTGGGGTTCATACCAAATCAGATCAGATAAATCAAAGAACACTTCCAGAAGATGCTATTGGATCTCCTTATTTCTACTATGAGAACGTGGCACTTGCTCCAGTTAATGTTTGGACTGGAATATCACAATACTTATTCGATGTAGAGCCAGAATTTGTAGATTCAAAGCATTTTCATGCTGCTATACTGAAAAGGGGCTATATTCATAATCTGTCAATTGAGAACAGATTTCTTGTTTTCTCCACGCACTATACATGATATTTTTCCATTGACAAAGAAATGATGGCCTTCAAAGTTGAACTGTTTATAAACATGTACAAGAATTGCCAAATTGACAGAAAGGATCTGTAAGGCTCTTGAAGCTTATGACAATGAGCCACCTTCGAGTGTCCAGAAGTATGTTCTTAATGAGTGCTGAAAATGGAATCTGGTATGGGTTGAAAAGAATAAAATTGCTCCACTTGAATCTGATGAGGTGGAAATGCTTCTAGGTTTCCCTAAAAACCATACACAAGGATCTGTATAGAGACATGTTCCATGGTGGTATCAATGTCCTGTCTCTTTTCTCTGGGATCAAGGATGCAGAAGTTACCTTTTACTGTCTTGGCATACTTTTGAAAACAGATGTGCAAGAACTGAATGATGATCGGTTGGAGCCATTGATGAGTAGTTTTGTCGAATTCGACCTTGTTGTAAGTTGCATCCAGCGTAACAACCTTACTGGAAGAAATAAACATCATTGTGATGGGCTTGAAAATTTTTGTTGGTGCATTTACTTGCAATGATTGCTACAACAAACTGTCTCTTCTGCTGCTTCAATATATCCCACTCTTTTCGAATTATGGAACGGTTTAGTTGACAGTAAAACTGGTTATCTCAACTTTTGGAATCTTGTACGGCATACAAATGTAGAATTTGTTCCAATGTCTTATTATGTGCCATAAGTCCTTAAATTCAAGTTCAGCAATCTTCTGAAGGACATAATGGATATCATCTTGACAAAGAAAATGATCGGCATAGAAGAAGTAGCAATGATGTATCAAGACTTGAGCCAACATCACAGTATAACCAGAGTGCAGGTAGTGACTTGTTCATGGTTCTATGATGTAATCTTCTAGAGAACATGAATTGATGGCTGGGGAAAATAATTTGTCTGGTGATGCTTATCGTCCTCAGCATGGGATAAACTATAATCTTTCTTGATGAGCTACTAATAATGTCATAGGAGAGTGTCACAAGTTCAATTCTCCATACTTTCTGGCTTCTTGGACCACTTGCCTTTAAAAATGTGAAGTGCTTCATTATTCTGGCCTCGTTCATTCTTTTTCTACAACATAGGTAGAATAAGCAACAGTTGTTTCAAGGACCTTCCTCATTTGAGACTGTCCTGTTTGAAAATGTTTTTTCTCCTTTCTTTATTTAAGAATGAAAGAATTTTGTAAAGTATTATCCCTTTCAGGTTCATAATATAATCATAAACAATGAATTTAATGAATATCAAATAAATCAACTACATTTTTAAATCATTCAAAAATGATAGTCCTATGGCAAGTGTTAAAATTATTGACTAATTTGAGGTGTAGGTTGATTTTGGTAAAGTAGGTTCTTTCAAGTTGGTTCAGTATGTCACTTCGGGCTTCCACTAACTTGAAGAAATGGTTGTTATGCTCATCTTGTAGAGATGCTTCTCGTTTCCAAAATGTCAGAAACGTCTTTGGGATGTGCGGTGCTTCTTTTAAGAGCTTAAAATTGTCTCTTATGTCATTGTTGCACCATTCAATATTCGAGCCGCCTTTTCAGGTTTTCAACTCGAATCCTCCTTTGGTTCTAAGATGTTATTTAAAAATTTATATATTGAACCCACCTTTTATCATTTTTTTATATCATGCATTAAAGATTTTAAAACCAATTTTTGTAAATAAAAATTAATCTTGAGAGGCAGAATGAATTATGAAGATATTCTCTTTTACTTAGAAATCCACGTATGATTAAAATGGACTTTTCATGTACGTAGCGTAGGCCATGGCTTATAGTTACAAAAAAAAGGGATAAAAAGGCCCAAATAAGTGTTTAAGGGTAATCAAACCAAGGATCAATTCATTCTGATGTCATCAATCTTGCCTTGCTTAACTTGGATCTGCTTTATTGGGGATTTTTCCATCATTTGGATCCCTCTAGACTGCCAAATTTTGGATTCATTTCCAATTTCTCATATCTTCAGCATTTCTTGCTCTTTTTGTTCGTACTTGATCAACCTTGTAACTTGAGGCTCAATAAGTCACCCATCTTGATTCAATTTTCCTTTTTCTTCTTTTTTTTCTTCTTTTTTTTCTTCTTTCTTTGCTGGATAAGTATAATACTTCAATTGCTTTGAGCACCTCCTTTTCCTTTTGCAATTTAGAGGTTTTCCATTATTCTTGATTGGATTGATCTTCAAGCACTCTGTATTTGACATACTTTGAAGTTCAAAACTTTCATGACTTAATGGAAACTTGTCTTCGTAATAAAACTGTATTGACAATCTTTATTCTTGTGAGCCAATATCCTTTACCTTGCCCCCCAATGTAGAGGGTGATCCTTGGTTAGGGTTGAATTAGAAGAAAAATTATTCAGGCTCAAATGGGAACAACAAAGGATATATATATATATATATATTAAAGGATAAATGAAACAATGCCGTTCATCATTTCATACACAGAAACCTTTGTAAAAAGAGGTATCCACAGGGGGATGAATATTCAAGATTAAATTTATTTACATGAAAAAATGTAATTAATGCATGATATATATTTATTTCAATCAATCACTTTCCCCTTCTTCTTTGAGTATGCCCTAATCACTCGAAATTATCATCAATGAGTTGGTCCATGATGCCTCATCTCGTCTCTTCTTGCAGTAAAATTCATGATTAATTGAAAGTTTGGTTCTTTTGAGGTCTTTTGGTTTATGATGGTTTTGTGTTTGGAATGACAAATGTGTGACTTTTAAAGTCATGTATATGGTGGAAGGTAGTATCATCAATCAATCGACTCTACCCGAGAAGGTAAACATCTAGAGTTTGTGTCTCAAAAACAGGTAGAGACATTTCTTCAGAGTCTCAGATAAATGTAGTGTCATGATTTGGTTTTGGTAAAGGTCGAGTAATTGGTGTTGGATGGGATATGGAAGATATAATTTTATCACTTGCCAATAGATCTATAACTCTTGCAAATTTAAAAGAATATTTAATCTACTTGATACTCAATAATCTCAAGATTAAAACTTGATTCTTTGCTCATAACCATAAAAGCAACACAATTTATTTTTTTGCACAAAAGGCGGAGAAAGAAACAAAAAAACAAGTTCAAACAAGATGCTGAAAATAGAAAAGTACTATAGTGGTAGATAACACTTCCACTTATTTATTTATCATGACTCATCATTCCTCTATTGTTGGGTATGTACTTGGCCCAGGATTTTTATCCTTATTTGCTCTCCATTTCTTGATCATTTCTTGTGTCAAGACTCCCTTATCGACAAGCGTCTCTATTTCCTTTAACAGTGACCAACAATTCCCTGTTGAATGTCCAGATACTCCCAAGTGAAAATTACAGAAGCTATTTTGATCATAGCAATGAGCATAAGGCCTTGGTGACACCTTCACCAATCTTGGTGTAATGTATTGACCTTTAACAAAATGAGGGTACAAGTCTGAGATAGATTCTTGAAACACCTTTAGAGTTTTTCTTGCTCGCGAGGCTATCACTTTCTTTGATCGTTCTGAACGAATGAATGCTCTCATGTTATTGAGGGGGTTCTGAATGCTCATTTCAGCTATAACTGGGGTAGTATTAACCAGACTCCTTAAGTTTCCCCTTGCCTTACTAGTTTTCAGAAAAATCTGATATAGGTATCTGAGGTGTCTTCTGGGTTATATCTGCCTCATTCTTTCTTAGACCTATAGGCCAATCTCGAATTACATCCATGGGAGCCTTTTGATTTCTTTTCCCATTTTCATGTGCCTGATATTCTTCGTAGGATTTGGTTATATTAGTTTCTGTTGCAACAATGGTTTCTGAACATTGAACCTTAACCCCTTCTTTTATCTTGCATTTTTGAATTGCTTGCTCTAAAGGGTCTTGGAAATTTCCCTTAAGGTTACCAGGAACCTTAGCTGAACAATTTGGAATTCTAGTCTGATTTATCCAAGGAACTTCCTTATAGGTCCAATTCTCATTTGGAGGCCATTGTGATTGATCAAGTTGTGGAGTAATTGATCTGGCTGCGAGCATTTTTGGATGC
The DNA here is from genome assembly GCF_006381635.1 of Hibiscus syriacus. Taxonomy (NCBI): domain Eukaryota; kingdom Viridiplantae; phylum Streptophyta; class Magnoliopsida; order Malvales; family Malvaceae; genus Hibiscus; species Hibiscus syriacus. The sequence continues at coordinate 2,926,417 of NW_024063323.1, read as the reverse complement.
AATTTTTCACTCGAACAATGGAAGGGAGGAAATTGAAATCCCTGCACATTCTTTTTCTTCTTGATTACTCTATAAGGTTTGGCACCATGTTTAACTGAATAAGACCTCATTGTATTAACCCCAGCTTCTTTCTTGACTTTAGTATTGTCAGAGCCTCTTATCTTGCCATTCTTGATAGCCATTTCGATGATTTCTCCACTTATGATGATGTCAGAGAAATTATTAGGGACAACCCCTATCATGTGATTAACATAAGGAAATTTTAATGTGCTGATGAACAAAGTAGTGAACTCTTTTTCAGTCAATGGTGGATGTACTTGAGAAGCAACGTCTTTCCATCATTGTGAATATTGTCGAAAGCTTTCATTGCACTTCATATTCATGCTTTGCAACATTGTTCGATCAGGGGCCATATCAGTCATGTGCTTGTATTGACCCAAAAAAGCTTGAGCTAAATCCCTCCAAGAACGTATTTGAGTACGTTTTAGCTTATTATACCATCTGGATGCAGACCCAGATAAACTGTCTTGGAAACAGTGGATCAACAATTTTTCATTCTCTACATAGCCAGTCATACGACGACAATACATAGTGATATGATATGAAGGGCATGTAGTCCCATTATACTTCTCAAAATCTGGAACCTTGAACTTTGGTGGAATAACCAGGCTAGGGACCAAACTTAGTTCTTTGGCGTCAAACCCATAAAATGTCTCAACTGTCTCTATAGATTTTATCACCTCTTCTATATTTTCCAGTAGTTGAGTGAATTTTTCCTTCTCAACTGATTTGTTTAGGTCAAGGACCTCATTAAAAATTAATCAGGCTTCAACTCAGAAGTAGTAGGACAATCAGTGGGGAACGATGCTCCAGCTTGATATGGTGAGTTCTTAACAGCAAAATAAATTGGTGACTGAATTTCCTGGGGTACAGAGGTGAACTCAGGAATATGAACAGGTGTAACACCCAAAGAATTTGTGGGGTTTTCAACAAGACTCTTTCCAGCAGTCAAATGCATATCAATCATTTCTTTCATATTGTTCAGTAGATCGATCTGAGAATTAGCTTCGATTTGTGCCAACTTGCTCCTCAATTCCTCTTGTATTTCTTTCTGCTTTATCTCAAATTTGGCTAGCCTATCTTCAGTTTCTTTAGACATTTTTCTTGTGTCGTGCTGAGCGTTCTTGCTTCAAGGAAAACCAAGATCACTTCGTTTGAAATCCTTATTTTAATGAATGAATGTTTTAATGTATTATGACATAAAAATGCAAAGATGCCAAATGCAAATGTAAATATGTGAATGTAATAACAAGAATACAAATTGTGCAATACAAATGAAAATGCCAAATGTAAATGCAAATGTAAAAAGTAAATGTAAATTATTTAAAATACCAGAATAGGACATCCATTATATTAAGACTGCCCTTTTCTTTGATATTGAAAATAATAAACATTATTATTTAATTAAATATGTTTTAATGCATGATGTAAATTTAAAAATGTAAATGTAAATACAAACGTAAAAATGTACAAATGCAAAATACAAATGCATGTATGAAAAGGTGTTACTCAAGAGTGATCATCTTAGAACAGATTTCATTGAACGCAAAAGTTTCGGTACATCAAACAAAACTTTACATGTAGGGATATATTTCATTCCTAACTTCTCCAAAGCCAAATTAGTCTATCAACTTAAGGGACATATTGCTTGTCTGGACTGCAACCTCTTCCATGACATTCTCTTTCATTTTCTGTCACTTCTCGGAGTTGCTCATTTTCCCTTGTAAGAGATCTTTTCTGTCCAAGAAGTTCTTGAACAAGATCTTCATATATGTTGCAGTTCTTTTTCAGCTTGGTGACCCCTGTTATCCATTCTTCTGGGGTACTTCCTAGGCCAGCATTTGAAAGGTTTGACTGATCTTCTGAAAATCTTCATGCATGGTTTTCATTTCTGTGCTCAATTTCTCGTTTTGGTCGTTCAAGTCCTTCAAATAACATGCTTGAGCTTCATAAGAATCTCCACTACTCTGAATGTCCCGACTGATACTCTTACCATAGACTGCTTTTGGTATCAATCTGGCAGAATCTTTATGGATTACTTTTGGTATTAATATAACCGGTTCTCTGTGTGCAGAACTTCCCTCGATCCTCGTAGTTTCTTCAGGATGTCTTTCCTTGGTCGTATCATATTTTGTTTGATCATAAAACTTTTGTCCATTTACGATTTCTTTCCAATATGATGAACAGTCTTTCAAGCCAACACCTTTTGGTTATGCCATGATCATGTAATGCAAACAAAAGAAATCAATATGAACATATTAGAGCAATGTAATATGCATGAAAAAAAATAGAATAGTTAGTACCAACTAAAAAAATCTATTTATCAATGTATAAATCTTAACCTCATGTTTTCTAGTTCCATGATTTGTTTGGAAAATTTAACTTAACTGCACGATTTCTAGTTCGCATGCATTTATTCAGGAAAAGGAAATAAAATAAATTAAAAGCTAGAGCTTATTTCTCCTTTGTGTATACCTACTGACAAAATTTCGGCATGATTTCAGATCGGGAGAGTTTCTAGGGTTTATTATATGCAGGTTTTCAGTTCTAGGAGTAAAGGTACTCGAACTGTCCTTGTTGATGCCCCCTTGGGCTATCAAACCCTCAATCCTAGTCCATTACAGACTTAAACGGACCGAGTTCAATTCGAGGGGATACATTTCTCTATGACTAACACGGAGAATAAATTCTCACGAAGACATAGAGCATATGAACCCCGAAAGTTACTTGCTAGGTCTGACACGGAGAATAAATTCTCACGAAGACGTCGCTTTCACTCCCACTTAAAAGGGACAAACTCAATTATAGAGCTTTATGTTATGCAATGCAAGTGTTGTGTGTGAGGAGAAATGTTCAAACCTTTGACAGAAAAATAAATAACGAAATAAAATACTTACAAGTAAAATGAAACATATAAATATTATGAAAATAATAAGTAAATATAAAAATTTTGAAAAGAAAGAATTAAAAATTAAATATATGAACTTTTAATTTTTAATTAATAGAGACAATTTATAATTGATTTTAAAGTTTGACCAGGTCCCCAGCGGAATCGCCAAGCTGTCGTAACCGGTTTTCGTCCGGGCATGAATTTTTTACTTGATGGGAAAATTAATGTGAATAAATGGTTTTGAAAATAATTTGGGAGTCGCCATCGACTTTTTGGGTCAGGTAGGTCGAATACCTAAGAATTATCTTTTAACAGAGTTTTTAAGAAAACATAAGTTAAAAGATGAACTGATCTGCGTTTATAACCAAAAATTCTTTCTTTTAATAATAAAAAGGGATTCGTGGTCAGTTACGTTTAGGGAAGGATTAGCACCCCTACAACGCCCAAAATTGGTACTTTTTAATTATAAATTGTCTCTATTATTAGAAATTTAAAAATTCAAAATATATTTAATTTATAATCCTATTATTTCAAAATTATAATTTTGAGAAAAAATAATAATTTATATATATTTATAAATAAAATATTTATATATTTAGAAATATCAGAAAAGGACATCTAGGTGCCTTAAGACAGCTCTTTTCTTCGATATTAATAAATATTAATATAATAATAAAATTATAATTTTTTTATAATATTTAATTTTAAAATACCATAATAGGACATCCAGTTGTATTAAGACTGCCCTTTTCTTCGATATTGAAAAATAAATAAATAAATATTAAAAAATAATTTATGTAAAAAAACATATAAATTATTATTTATTATATATATATATATTTATATGACTATATAATAATAATAAAAATAATATTTAAATATATAAACAAGTAAAATTAAAACAATAAAAATATAATTAGAACTATATATTTAAAAGCAGTAAAATAAATGAAACTTTTTAAAATTAGTGACTAAATTAAAATTATATAAAATTCGAATATCATATTAAAATAAATTAAAACATACTATTCAGATTAAAATATTAATTATTAAAATTAAAGGACTAAATCTGTTATTTACCCTAAATATATTATTTTAATACAAAGGACTAAAATAAATAAAATTAAAATTAAAGAACCGAATTAAAAGGATTATAAATTGATTTAGTGACTAAAATGTAAAGATTACAAGTTAGGATGACTGTAGACGGGATTTAACCTTTAAAAATTACACAAATAGCCCTCCCCGAAACGACGTCGTTCAGGAAGGGCTATTTAAGCCCAAAACCGGTTGGCCCTTCGGGCCATCTCTCATTTCTTTTTTTTTATTCTCTCTCTAACTGAGAGAGAATGAAAAGCTCTCCCTTCTCTCTAGCTTCCCTCATCGGAGGGAAGCCGGTCACCGAGCGACAGCCATCTGCCGCCGTGACTCTCACCGCCGGCCACCGCATCCGGTGGCCGGAAAAATTTATTTTTACATCACTATGTAGATCGGACCGTCCTAATGACGGTTCCGGTGTTCTTTTCTTTTAAAAAAGCTCCCAATCGGAGCAAATCTAGGAAAATACCTTCAGTTTTCGAAGGTTGTTGGTGACGTTTGGAGGCCGGTGGTGACTCCGATCACGGGTTTGTCTTCCCCGGTAAGTTCTCTTCGTTTTCTCCTTGTGTTTTGTTTTTGGTTGCTGGTTTGCTTGCTTTTTTCTTGTTTCTTTTTTTTTCTTTGCTCTGTTGGTTGTCTCTCTTCTTTGCAGGTTGGGTGATGGCTTTATAGCCATCACCGGAGCTTGTCTCGGACCGGTCCTAAGGATGAATAGGGCCCGGTGAGTCACCAGTGAGTCACCATAGCTATGGTGGTGACTCACCATAGGGCTCAACGTGGGTGGCTGGAAGCTGAAGTAGCGCCGCGTGGTCTTCTGGAAGCTACGGCGGCGGCTGGGACGTGTCCCTAGGGTATCATCACCCTAGGGTTTCCTGCTGGAACCATCTGGACCGTTGGATCTAAGTTAGATCCAACGGCTGAGAAGCAAAGCGACGGCTGGCTGAGATACAAACCCTAAATGGGTTTTAGGGTTACATATTTGGGTTAACTGGTTGGGCCACTGTATTGGGCCTTCAATTTGAGCTTGTAATTATTATTATATATATTTTTTATATTATTTATTTATTTATTTAATAATAATAATGTATATAATAATTATAATAATTATAATAATAATAATAATAAAAATGGGTAAAAAAATTTAGTATCTTCAGCATGAATCCACGACATTCCCCGATCATTATAATCTTTCAGTTATATGGGGTCTTCTGAACAGCTCTCTTGGTCTCACAATTGAGATGAACTCAATGTTTTTTTAACCAATCCATGCCAAGAATCAAATCAAACTCTTCCAAAGGTAACTCCATCAGGTTGGCCAGAAAGATCTCCCCATTGATCTCTATAGGACACCCTCTAAAAATACGATTTAACTCTATGGAATTGCCTAAAGGGTTTTGAACTATCATCGAATTCTCAGTATTCTCAAAAGGAATATTCAGACCCTCAGAAATATAATGTGATACATAGGAATGGGTAGAACCATTATCAAATAATTCAAAGTAGGGAACTGAATGAATAGTAATATTACCTGCAATCACATTAGGCCCATCGCGATCATGTCAAAGTATAGTAGTGTCCACTATCGCAGGATGTCTGGATTCAGATCTGACTGGACCCCTACTATGAGATGCTCAACCTCTTATAGCCGATCTTAGTGTTCTACCCTAACTACGACTCCCTGTTGGAGTCTGAACGGTACTCTGAGTACGAGCGAGAATAAGAACGAGAGTACGAACTGGTGTCTGAACTGTAGTAGCTAACCCTGGACAATCCCTTATGAGATGGTCACCAAAACCACATCTAAAAAAGGTACCCAATTTCTTCCAGTATTCCCCAGGATGATGTTTTCCACAATAATCACATGATTGCAAAGGTTACAACCCAGAAGAACTACCATGTTTATAGGGCAGAACAGCTGAAGAACCTCATTCCACAGGTCTTATTCTCGCACCGCCTCTCTAAAAAGACTCACCTCTGCCTCTCTTGCAGAGGTGTGCTGAATAATCAATGGAACTAGAAGGCCTCCTAAATCGGTCTCAATCTTGAACTCTCCTTTGCTTTATACCATTCGCTCAATTTCCTTGGCGGTCTTGGCTATCTCAACCAAGGCATCAAAATTCCTCTCTCGGTGGGTAGCAACTCGACTTCTGATCTCAAACCTGAGTCCATTCTCAAACCTCAAGTATCGGTCCAACTCGGTATCAACTAGTCTAGTAGCATAGCAGCTCAATCGGATGAACTCAACCTCATAGTCCATAGCAGACACATCACCCTGCTCCAGATTCTGAAACTCCCGACGTCGCTCTTGCAGATATCTTTCTTTAACGTAGCGACTCTGAAAACGTGTCTTAAAAAGATCCCATGTTAACTGATTCCCCGGAATACTACCAGAAATCTATTACCACCATCTGAAACTCTATTTTTTCAGCATAGCTAGGGCTCCCTTTAACTTCTTCTCAGGCCTCAGATCTATCTCATCCAAAATTCTCTATGTATCCTCCAACAAATACTCAGCGTCAGTCGGAGGTCCACCAATAATACCTTCAAATGGAACTACTCCAACAGCGACCAAAGACTTGAAAATCTCGACCGCAGTCATATTACTAGGGACTCTGGCAACTCTCCGAAACTTGCAAAATACAGATATATTAATGGCGTCTTCATCTATGTCAGTATCATCGTCTTCAGTGATGAGAGGGTCTCTCACATGAGTAACCGGATCATCATGAGAAATACACAGATCTACACGCGAAACAGGAGGATCATGCGGTAACATCGGATCATCTATCGTGACAGAAGGTCGAGCGAATCGCCTTTGACCACGGCCACGGCCTGGCTTACGCCTTTAACAACGTTCATCGGATGAATCTCTAAGGCTCTACAGAAATAATTTGAACATAAGTCAGACTAGCATCAGAGATATCGAATAAAAAATAACTCATAAAATAAGGTGATAAGTTTTTGAAAATATTAAAATTTCTTAAAAATCCAGAGTTTATGACTCATCCACAGTCCGAGTGTTTAAAACCAAATGCTCTGATACCACCAATTGTAACCCCCTAGACCCGACCTAGACTATATGCCCAAGTCTAGGTGATTACGTATCACATTTAAAAATTCTTTTTATAATTGTATTTTGTATTTAACCTATATTTTCATATCAATTTTAGCCCTCAATATTCCAATTAAGTCTTCCAATTAACGAATTTTCCATAACTATCTGGTTCTACTTGTTCTACCAATGCATAACTTACAAGCTATCAATTCCTCTCAAATTAAGCCTTAAAAATTTATTATATATTCATATTGGGCCCTACCCTATTCTCAACTAATATCACCAGTCCTCTATAATGTCCAATTAAATCCTTGATTTTTAATTTGTTCAAAATAGTCCCTAATTAATTTTACAGCAACGATAGTGACAAGTTCACTTCTAAGGTTAAATTTTCACAATTTTATAGTATTTTCTCTTGTTTATTGCTTCGAATCTCCCAAAAAAATTTAATTTCCAACAACTTTGTTCTACACCCATTTTTCCAATTCGGTACCCATGTTTTCTAAATCCTCAATTTGGTCACATGCATTAACAAATCTTTCGGTTATTATCCTCAATGTGATAATCCATAGTTTGCCCAAATTAACAAAATTTCTATCATTTAAACTTAATTTAATATGATTACTATAATTTCTAGCATCGTTCAAGCTAACACTATGAATCAATTCAATAATCAAAATTAAGAAATTCTCAAGAATTGATTCAATTAATTCCTTTGTAAATTCAAATAGGAAGAGAGGGGAAAAGCTTACTTTGATATGCTAGATGATTTTCCTTAGTTAATTCAAGCTTGAAATCAATCTTGCATGGTTGATTTCCCCCTTTTCACTCTCTCTAAAATTTTCTCTCTAACTTTCTATTACATTCGGCTATCAAGAGTAATGGAGAAGATGATATCATTTCCATTCCTTGATAACCAAAATAAAAATGTTCATTTTAGCCTCACTTAAACCTTAATTAATAACTATTCAATGGTATCTTATGAATGGATATATTTAGCATGCAATCTTGGCATTAATTATTTATTCCAAATATGTCACTTCAAATCGATCACCATTCCTTCTAACCTTTCAATTAAGTCCTTATCTAATTCAACTAATTTAAATTTCAATTCAATTTGGTTTTTGTCCTAGGCAATTTCGGTTAATTCTCCTAGACTAGGATTTCAGGATGTTACATAGTTCTCTCAAACTCTTACAGAACCAAGCGATGTCCATGGCTTTAAGGACATACCCATGAATACTAAATTCTTGTCAAATGGGTAGTTGTGTGAAGTATGTCATTGCTTACACAAACGACAGAACAGCTCAAAGACATCACATATATTGTTTAACCAGAGTAGTAAATATACTGTCACATGGGAAGGTTCAAAGGAGTACACCTACCTATCCTATGAAATTATCGTTTGTAAAGGCTATCACCAAATCGTGTCAAAATGTTTTGATTTTAAATCATCAATTTCATTCATGTGATATATTGTTGGGAAAAAAATGACAAATTACTTTGATAGATTTAATATTTATATTAAATTCAGAGTCCTTTTAAAAATTGCAAATTAAAATATATTATTTAATTTGAATATTAGTAGGATAATTACTCTTTGAATATGTCAATTTAAAAAGGTATTTGTTATCTTTTTAAAAAATGTATTTCTTATCTTTTTAACTTTGAATATTAAAGATAATTATATACTTTTGTATATTTCAAATTAAATTAATATTTATTTAATTTGAATAATAAAAAGACTGTATGTTGTTTAATATTTTAAATTTAAAATATATTATTATTTATTTAAATTGAGTTATTAAAAGATGTTTAGTTGGAGTAAAACTGTTAGTTTTAATATTTTAAATTTAAAATATATTATTATCTGTTTAAATTTAAATATTAAAAGAGTTTTAGTTTGAGTAAAACTCTCTCGAAATTCCCTATAAATACTGAGCAAATCTCTCAGTCTTTTCACATCTCAAAATTCAAGAAGTTATTCTTCACTTGAAAATATTTTATCTCCTTCTTAGAAAATATTATTTTTCCCTAAGTTTTTCCCTCAGTTTTTCCGGTGATAGTTGAAGGTAAGAAAAGTTCATCATCTCTACTTTCGAGCTACTATAGTTGATCATTTAGTTATTGTATCCTGGGAGACAACAACCAAAAGATCTCGAGCACTAAAGAGTGGCCAAAAATCTATCTTAAAAAAACTGTGTAGTGATAGGCCTCAACTGATTCCGATCACAAGATCAAATATAAAGAGTATTTTATTTACTTTTAATTCTCTTTTATTTTTTAAAAAAAAATTGATTCTTTCTTTTACTTTTTCTTAGGTTCCAATTTAGTCTCAGACTGTGACTGTCAATTAACAAGGTTTGTTGAAACTCGTTTTCGTCCAGTTTATTATTATTATTATTATTATTATTATTATTATTATTATTATTATCTATAGGTTACAATAAACTGGCCCAAACCAAATTGTAAATCGGGCCCAAAAACCAAACTCAAACCCAAATGAAACTCTATCTAACCTAACCCTAATCTGAATCCACCAGGACCCTCATGCCGCTGTTTTTCATCATCGATCACCTCACAATACCAAATCCCCTGTTCCAAATCAATCGAACAAATATAATAATAAATAAAATTAAATCAAATCTGAAAAATATGGGATTTCTCGAATTTTCTGGGAGCCATCATTGAACCTCCCTACACAATAAACTCAACAAAACAAGCAACCATTTTCTTTAACAGTCCAACATATTTGAAGAAAGGGTGGCGAACAAAGAGAGAGAGAAACTCTCCAGGGAAAAAAGAGATGACCAAGAGGGAAGGAAACCAGAACCGAAAAAAACAAAAAGAAAGAAACCAAAACAAAAACGAAAAAAGATTGAAAAAAATGAGCAAATCTGAGAGAGAACTCATCAAGGGGGAGAAACCATATTCAAACAAAGAAAAGGGAGGAGGGGAAACCAGAGAGAGATTCGAACGAGGATTCGGGTGAAGGAGAACCAAACTAAAAAATAAAGAAGAAAAGAAATGAAGAGCTTACCTTTAGGTTTTCGACGATGATAGCTTCGGTGACTGGACAATAGATCCAAACGGTCCACTGAAGGAGAAGACCGAGAAAAACAACATACATCAGAACAAAAACGATCCAACGACGAATAATCAGATTGGAACAATGGAAGCTTGGAAGGTTTTTGACTTTTTCATGGAGTTGAAGGCCACATCTCGCAAAACCGAGACCAAATCCGAGCTATGGCGTTAAGACAGACCTCCCCTTTGAGTTTGGCGCCGAATGGCCACTGGAGACCGGCAGCGGGAGGTGGTCCTCCCTTCCCCGGTGAAATGATGTAGCTTTCTTCCTCTCTATTTTCATAATGAAGATGAAGAAATTAACACTTTAAAATTATTTTGGTGTTTTGTATATGCACAGGTGTTAATGCATGGGTCATTTGTTCATGAACCCATTTTAGTTTTGAATGAATGCATTTTGGTCTGTTTTGGGTTAATTTCATATTATTTTGAGCCTTTTATTTTATTTGCATTAAATTTTCGTCCTTTATGTTTGTTTACTTATTTGACTGAATTATCTCTATTTATTTTGATCGAGTAATTTCACAATCAATTCGATTTATTAATAATATACTCACTTGCCTTTTAGAACTTATTGTTTCGTTTGTTTTAGTACCTGCATGTTTGATTTTCCTATTTGCAATCAATATGTTTATTCTCTTTTTTTATGTAATTAATATATTGTGTACAGGGTAGTACACCTACGCATATATTAAGATTTCTTTAATTACATATATTTTAACTTTTATTAAATCTATTTGATAATATTTTAAGTATTTTTACTCGAATATTTTTTAAGAATGCTCGTTGTAGAATAGGTGTGAAAAGCACCACTCTATAAGAGAAGTGTGATTCGACGACATTCTAACAAAAAGTGAACTGGTAATTAATTAATCATTTTTAATAAAAAAGGATCATAATTTTAATTTTGACTTGAACTTATAAATTTCATCATTACGACAACGTATAAGCGATTAGATACGATTTCGGGCGTTATGGGGTGCTTACTTTTCCCTACACGTAATCGACTCTCGAACCTTTAAAATGAATCTTTGGTAAAACGCATGCCAAATTTTTGTCTTTAAAAATAAGTTTTTTCTTAAAATTATTTTAAAATACGTTTTTAGGTATTTAACTTACCTAATCTAAAGGTCGATGACGACTCTAAATCAAATTTTACCAAATTTCAAATTAATTTGAAACCCCGATTTTCTAAAAATTAAAGTCTTAATTGTTTTTAATTTAATTTTTCGTTTTAAAAACGTTATGAAAAGTTTTATATACCAACTTTTGTTTTAACTCATACTAAGTAATGACGGATGAAGTCCACTTGTTATTCTTGTTCGTGTTTGTGTTAATAAATGTCTTTAATGTGTTCACGTGTACATCTTTTTGGGTTCTAATTATATTAATTATTCAAAGTAATTATCAAAATTATTTCTTATATTTTATATGATCAACAATTTTTCATTTGAATTTAAAATTCAGATTTCATGCACATATTTGGGTAATTTCTATATATTTTTTTATCCAGCTTTAACTCATTTTCTCTCATTTATCGGGGAAGGGTCTCTCCCTTAGTGTCAGTTTGTGAATGCTCATAGCAAGACAAAATTGATTTTCCACGTGACAAGCAATCCTAAACACCCAAAAATTGATTTAAAATTATAATTAGAAAAGTGATTTTCAACTCAATCTCAAAAACTAAAATTTCTAGTTTTTCCGTGAAAATCACTTTTGGGGTAATTATATTTTTATCCTTAATTATTTATAATTTTCAATTTACATTATAATGTCAAAATGGAACATTTTATCTTTTCAAAATCATTTTTTAACAAAACTCCTAAATAATTAAGGTCAGTTTGACATTACTTTTGAAAAGTGACTTTTAAAAGTGCTATAGAAAATAACTTCTAAAAGTATTTTTCAAAAGTATAGTTTAAAATTTAACTGTTTGAGATTGTTGTTAAAAAGTAATTTTGAAAGATAAAATGTACATTTTAGATTTTATGTTATAAATTAAAAATATAGATTTAAATTATGTTTACACTTATTAATACTATGATACATAAAATACATCAACTTAAACTATAATAAAAATATAAAAAATATATTTTAAGATAACTCATTAATAATATTTTATCTATGAAATATTTTATTCAGAAAAAATATATTAATACTTCTAAACATTTGAATTTTAAAATAATATTTTAATTATTTTGGTTTAACCATAATCACTCATTTAAAATTTAAAATGATGTGTTTATCCTTTTAACAATTTAAAAATAAAAAAAACATATTAAATTAAAATTTAAAATAAATTACTATATATGAAATATATGAATTTAAACTATTATAAAACTATAAAAATATATAAAAATATAAAAAAAATATATTTTATAATTATAAATTAATATTTTATAATAACTCACTATTAATATTTAATATATAAACCATAAATTTTATTTATGTTTAAGTAATTAAAATAAATTATTAAGTAATATATTATTTTTTGAAAGATATTTATATTAAATTAATGAAATAAAATGTAAATACATAATTAATAAAGGAAACTGAATTCCAAATTTCTTTTCCAGGACAAATGAGTTGAGTCCATCAAACAATAAGGATAAAATTATAAATTTGCTTCTAAATGCAAAGTTAAACATGAAAAAATAGAAATTTCAGTTTTTGCGGTTGGTTTAAAACCATCATTTCACCGTATTTTTTTCAATTTTTATCCGATTAATATTTATTTTACGATAAAAACGGGCTTTAGCTAAAAGTGTTTTTAGACAAAGTTACGAAATACACCCTTAAATTGTACTTTTTAAAAACACTTTTAAAACTATTTTCTTATAATATTTTTTAACATTACTTTTTAAAAGTAATACCAAACTGATCACATTTTCTCTTCCTCTTTTCTACTCTTCTCTACGAGCAGACTCAATTTCTTTTTAAATAACTTTTTCCGACAATGTTTACTCTAACAAAACATTTTCAAATTTTTTTTCTTTATTATTGGAAAAGAACAACAATATAAAAGATTCCACTTTCTTATTTAGGGTATAAGAAATTCGGAAGATTATGTTAAAATTAGGAGATAACATTTAATTTTCCAGATTACATTGGTCTGGATAAAATTATTTTTTAAAACATTGACTATAAGTTACAGTAAATTACTCGATCCTTCTTCTATTGATGTATTTGTTTATTCTAGTTAGTTCTAATATTTAGTTTTGTAGTAAACTGCTTTTCTTATAATTAGTGACAATCGTGTTAAACAAAGAGAAGTGAGATGGTCCATTTAAAAAATAAATTTTTATATAAAAATATTAAAATAAATTGATACACTTAAAAAGAATATTGACAATACTCTAAAAGATATTATGTGTTATTTTTTAAAATTCTAACACTGCAGTTTAAAGTTTATTATATTTCCTTGTGGAATGTACCTAACATTCACAGCTTTCTTCTCCCAAAATTAGTATCACATGATGAATATTTGTAAATGTCTATTTAGGCTAAATTACAATTTGATCACTAAATTTTACTTTCTTTCTTATTTTTCTCATTGAATTTTAAAAATTTCAATTTTCTCAATGAACTTAATACATTGGATTTTTTGGTCACTCCGCCATTAAATAGTTAATGGCCTTAAAACGATGTTGTTTTCAAAAAAATAATTTTTTTACCAAAACGATGTGGTTTTGCATCTATATAAAAGCCCACTTTTAACGTCGTTAGTGAGGAAACGATTGAGTGACTACAAAAATCCAGTGTATTAAGTTTAGTAAGAAAATTTAAAAGTATAAGACATAGTGAGTGAAACAGAAGAAAGAATAAAATTCAATTATCAAATTTATAATTTACCCATCTATTTATAATATGGAACCATCACTTTGGACTTATCAACTTTTAACCAGTCATCTAATGGAACTTCTCGGTTTTATAAAGGCTTAAATTCACCCTTGCCCTCTAAAATATATCATTTGTATCGAGTTGTATTTCATAAAATTTTACTCCCATAAAGTTTAAATCATTATTCTATTTACCCCTAAACCATTAGCTTGGTTAGAAAAAAAGTTATTGACTAATTAAATCATGCCACATCACCCTTATATTTTATTTTTTAATCTAGATAAATAAAAATGAATTATAAAATAAAAGAAACAATATTCCTAAAATACTCCTCTTTCACCCCCCAATTCCATCGTGTCAAACCCTCCCTTTCCCCCCAACTTTTTTTTCCTTCTTCTTTCTGCAATCTCGTCTCCATGTGAACCCAGTTTCTTCAAGAGCATTTTCTAATTGGTGATGCCATTGGCTGAACTGTACTGTAACCAAAAGACTACAACATGGAGAAGTGTAGAAAGACAAATGAAGCCATCGATTGCATTACGCAAAGGTAAAGACATTGCCTGTAATGGAGTGCTTCTTAGTTTCTGTAAACCAGTTTTCATGAAGAAAAGTTTCAGGATTATGGAAGAAGCAAAGCTACGTCGCATCAAGGGGCAGACTATATAAAGACTACAAACTATCTGCTTGATCATTTGGGCGAGGGGGAATCAAGCGGTGGACTATATAAGAAATCTATAACCATTAGTTGAGTACAGTAGTGAGCTTTTATAGTTTGAATAAATTAGCATAAACGTTTTTTTTCTTTCTCCAACAGTTACTTTAGGGGACAAAACCTCCCGAAAAATAATCCAGGGGACAACTTTGTACAAATAGTATAATTTAGGGGACAATAGAGTATTTAAGCCTTTTATAAACGATGAAAAGGAAATTCTTGAAGACCTCGTGAGCTTGGACTAGGCTGGAGGAGCTTGATTGAATCTGCTAGGCAAAGAAAATTAAGAGTGCAATAAGCCGTCATTAAATTGAATCCACTTATCCCTTTAACTGCAATCTATCCGTAATGTAGTGATAATTCTGATGTCTGTTTTGTTCATTTGCTACGAGATGATAATTGTGTGGTGCATGCACTTACCAAATCTGTAAGGACAAGATAAGAAGGTTCATGGCATTGTCGTATTGTAAGAGTTTTTTTTTAATCTAGTGTGCAAAATAGTAAATATGTTTTTTAAATGAGATTTAAAGTTCTGATATGATTTTTTAACCTTTTAAGTACATGAGCAACAACCTTAAACATATGAAGGAAGCTTCAAAAGCAGAAGAGTAAAGTGTTCATTAAGTTTAATATATTGATTGGGATAATAATATAAGGCTTAATACCTCAAAAGTACAATTTATCCGTAAAGCAGTGATAATTCTAATGTCTGTTTTTTTCATGTGCTACGAGAAAGTAATTGTGCGGTGAATGCGCTTGCCAAATCTGAAAAAGGACAAAATAAGAAGGTTCATGGCAAGGTCATATTATAAGTTTTTTTATCTAATGTGTAAAATAGTAAATATGGTTTTTTTTAATGAGATTTCAACTTCTGGTCAGATTTTTTTAACCTTTTAAGTACATGAACAACAACCTTAAACATATAAAGGAAGCATCAAAACCACAAGAGTAAATTGTACATTAAGTTTAATATGTTGATTGGGATAATAATTTAAGGCTTAATACCTACAATTTATCCTTAATGCAGTGATAACTCTGATGTCTGTTTTGTTCATGTACTACGAGAAGGTAATTGTGTGGTGAATGCACTTGCCAAATCTGAAAATGACAAAATAAGAAGGTTCATGGCATGGTCGTATTATAAGTTTTTTTAATCTAGTGTGTAAAATAGTATATATGTTTTTTTAATGATATTTCAACTTCTGATATGATTTTTTAACCTTTTAAGTACATGAACAACAACCTTAAACATATACAGGATGCTTCAAAGTACAATAGTAAATTGTTCATTAAGTTAAATATATTGATTGGGATAATAATTTAAGGCTTAATACATAGTTTAATGTCAAAACTATACCTCAAATTTGTTATCTAAAGAATTTTTTGCTAACAATAGGTGTCTAATGTTTCCAACGTTACACTTTTAGATACATGGACAGTAACGACCGTTAATTTTGACCGTTAATTTAAAAATTATTTAAAAATCCTTAATATTATAATTAAAAAACCAAAAATTTTACATCTTCCGTCGTCGAACGGTCATAGTCGATCTGTGGCCATCATAGTTAACACCATCAGAATCGTCACACCGTCACGACCAAAACCCAATCTTCACCCACCGTGAAACTGCATCGATCGTCAGGAAAAACACAGCGAAGGGTCACCGAATTTTTAGTTTTTTGTTGCTATTTTCGAGTAATTTCGATGGTTACAGCCGTCCATACGTTACATGACCCTGCCGTTGAGTTCCTTGTCTTGTTCTGAACAAAACCCGACTGGTGGTAACTTGCTTCGTCGGAGATGGGGGATGGGAAGGAGAGGTATGATGCAGGAGAGGGTTTATTTTTTATTTTCTTTTTAAACTAATATTTTTATTATTAAAAATTTTAAAATTAAGAAATTATAACGATAAACACCTAAAAGTGTAATGGACGTTAGGGACCTATTGTTAGCAAAAAAAATTTTAGACACAAAACTATATTTTAAGATATAATTTAAGCACTAAAAATACAATAATGTGAGTGTCGGAACGATCTTTGAGCTCAGAAACACCACTCGACTATATATTTTGCAAAAATTCAGATTTTATTTTGAAAATAAGTTTGGAGTCGATATCGACATTTGAATTAGGTGGTCAAATACCTAAAAGTGTCATTTAAAACAATTTTAAGAAAATTTATTTAAAAAAGACAAAAGTGATGTGCATTTAACAAGAAATTCATTTTTAAGGATTCGAGAGTCGGTTACGCGAGGGGAAGGGTGAGCACCTTCGCAGCACCCAAAATTGGTACCCTTCAATTATATGTAGTCTAAAATGGTGGAATTTTACAAAATTGAACTCAAAATTTGAATTACAATCAGTTTATTTATACGAAATTAGAAAAATGAGTTAATCTCTTTTAAAATATTCGACTCGATGAAAATAGCTTAATTCACTCGGTTTTATATAAAAAAGGGATGTCCCCTTACTACGTGAAATAATGAAATTAAAACCCAGTCATGTTGGACGCAATTTCATTAATCCACGACTGAAGACAACATTATTTATATATATATTTTCAAATATCTTTATAAATATTATATTTGAATCTATAACCTTTAAAAAATAATAATTCATCTCTTTATCTATTGAGATTGCACTCTAATATAAATTTGATTAGAAAAGTAACATGATGAGATGTGTTCCTCACGAAATTAAGGATTCGTTTGGTTCAAGAAAATATAGGCTATTTTCATATTTATTTTTTTAGAAAATAGAAAACACTGAATAAAACATGTTTGGTGGAAAAATTATAAAATGATTTCTAGAAAATGAAAACATAAATACGTGAAAATATGAAAATATAAAACAAATTTGTTTTTAGTATTTCATCAAAATTATTTTTGAAATTTGGAAAATAGAAAAAATATGAAATCTAGATTTTTAACTTAACTTACACATATTCAAATCTTTCTAACTATAATTTTTTGATTTAATATATCTAAAACCCTCAAACTTTTGAAAAACAAATCAATATAGCATGTAAACCTTTTTTACACTCAATGTGGTCCTTAAAATATTTTTTAATTATTTAATTTTTTTAGCATTTTTTATATTTAATCTATTAAATATCTTAATAATTATTTATATTTTAAATTGAAATAATACCTAACTTTTTTTAAAAAAAATAAATAAGTCCTCAAACTTTCTAAAATATTAATTAGTCCCTCAAACTTAGTAAGAAAATCAATTAAACTCATTTACCACGTCACTATCCATCGTGTACTGCCACAACAACATAATGAACTGTCATATCAACATTCTAGATTATCATGTAAACTTTTTGAACTATCATGTAATCGTCTTGACGATTTGATTCAGTTGGTTAAAAAATTAAATAGATTTTTTTTGTGTTATGAAATTTCTTATCAATTTTATTGTTTTTGTATAACTCACATTGTAAATTTATGTAATGAAATTTTTTAATAATTATATTTTAATTTAAGTATTTAATAACTATTTATTCATATCTATTTTTAAAAATTAGATACCAAATATATTTTTTATAATATTATTTTTAATTTAAGTTTTCATTTATATTAACCAAACATATTTTTCAATTTTCAAAAAGCTGAAAATGAAAACTGTTTTCTAAAAATAAAAACTGAAAAGTTTTTTTTAGAACCAAACAAACCCAAATATTTATCTTTTTATTCTTTTTTTTTCATGCATTTTGAGAATTTCCAAATAATTTTTTTAAGGAAGAAATCTTGAGTTTATATTGGGATTGTCAAAATACTTAAATTCAACAGTTTTTTATTCGACTCAATTTTGTAGTGGTATTTTTTTTAATTTTGAAATTTGGGGTAGGATAGAGCAGATTATATAGTATATAATTTATGGGCAAGGTGGGATCGGTTAAAGTAAAAAGGCAACTCGACACGACTCGAAATAAATTATTAATTTATGCCTTTTTATATATAATATATTTACAAATTTAAGAATTTTTATTTTTATATTGTTAAAATATATTCTTTAATTATTAAAATTATAAAAAACACTATAAAAATATTATTTTAACCATTTAAAATATATTAAATAATTATAAACATATTATTTAACTATTTAAAAATATGAATATATTCATATTGAGTCATATCAGGATCATGATTTTATTATTAACTTCAAAGCTGAGTCAAAGCATAAAAAAATTAAAATTTATCAGAATGGGATGAGGTCATATTTAAAAAAATACTTTCGAGTCAAGGGCAGTCAAAAAAACCGCCATGTGCCCACCCCTATTTCATATTTGTCGCAATATAACTAATATTTTTAATTGTAATTTAAAAAATGCGAGAACCATGTTTCGATTTGCTTTCTTTTCTCTTTGTCTTGGTTTCTTTTTTTCTTTCACTGACACCAGCCCATGTGCTGGAGCCGTCGCCAATATTTTCTTTATATTTCACATATTTTTTTAGAGTAACTCTGTCTTTATGAAATTAATTTCTCTGCTTTCATAGCACGCTTTATCTCAGTCTTTTGACATTTTTTTATTTTTATTTTCAGAGTTTGATTTAACATCGTTACGACTAATTAAAATGGCGCTCATTTGTTATTATAATTATCATATTTATGCCAAGCATAAAACCGAAATATTACCAAACGTCGAAAATAAATTAAAGAGTCCATATATATGCAATAAATAGAACAATACCAACCCGAAGCTAAATACCCACAATTACAAAGCCCGATTGCTCAACCCAATCAAGACCAATGACCCATTAAATTTTAACCGTACCCAACTGGCCCAATTGACCCAAATTTTAGGGTTGCTAAAATACCCTAGTTGAACCAACTATGTTGCTGCCTTCTGGAATGTTCCAACAATTTCGTTTCCAGCTGGCGTGCGTGAAGAACATGTGCGTCCCATCATCTCCCATCACGTGTCCCTTTATTCCTCGCAAGCAGTATTCGTGGTCCTTCTCTCATCCACCTCATCCATAATGGTCTCGAAAGCCTCATTGATCCTCATCAGTAACCCCCCAATACGTGAGTGGGTCATTTTACAAATCATCCATGTAACAAACAATCCCCGACAATGGCAGAGGCGTAATGGAAAACAATTTTGGCAGTAAATCAGATGGATCCTCTCATGCAAACAAAAAACAAGAATTGTAAACATTTGTATTTTTTTATTTCTTTTAAAAACTCAGCTATAAAAACCGAGAGAGAGAGAGAAACTGTAATTAAGTAATAAAGAATAAAAAAATTAGAGTTTTTTCTAGCATTTCAAAGGTATCATTTTTCCTATTTTTTATTTGTGTTTTTGTTTAACGTGTGTGTGTTTAATTTCGATTTTAAAAGAGCGGCCTTATGGTTTACCTTAGAGAGTGATCACATCTGAGGGAGTTCTCGGGTAGTCACCGCCGTCTTAGGTCACTGGAGCTAGAATTCAAAATGTTTGTCTATATCTAAGGGGTTTTAGGGGTCTAGTTTAGTGGTTTTGGTCTCGGATTTAAGTTATAGGTTATAGAACATGGATTTTGGGTTCGTTTAAGGTCAGCTTTGAGGTTTGGGAAAGCTACCGATTAACGGAGGTAGGCGGCATCTAGGGGTATTTTTTTGGGTTCTTACTAAGAGAGAAAACTAGAAAGAGGAGGGCTTTTTTTAGCTTAGGTCAAAATGAGTTAAAACAAAAAATTGAGTTTTATATCTTGAACAAGTCTGCTCAGTGGACCCGGTTTGGGTCTGTTTGTTTAGCTAAAAGGGGAAATTACACTTAAGTCACCTAAATTCAAGCTTATTTTCACAGTTTGGAAACTGCAATTTTGACTCATGTTTTGCCTTTCTCCCTTGTTTGTGTTGTTTTATTTATTTCAAATTTTGTTGTTGTTGTTGTTGTTGTCTTCTGTTCAGTCCCTGCTTTAATTTTGTCAGTAACATTCTAACTTGTTAATTTATTTACTAGCCTTACCAACCCCTAACTTCTAATATGCTAACTTCTAAATGCTAAACTTTGATTTTTGCTCGATTTACATTTTTCTATTTATATTTAAGTATTCTATTTTTCTGTCGTTTATATTTATGTCCTTCAATTTTATGCGCTTTAATTCATGCCCTTTAAATTTCTAGTATTTATATTTATGTCCTTTAGATTTTAGCATTTATTTTTCTGTTTGCTAATTCGAGCTTGATATTTTATTTCATTTTGGCATTTAATGTTATTTTTTAGCTTTGTTTCACCTCTAGTGCATATAATTGTTTAGTACAATCAATAAATAGATGCGATGCCTTTTTGTATGCGGGAATATATGGAAAAGTCTCCTAGATACAAGGGAAGCCTGTTTATGAGGATTGTTCATACAAAAAGGCATTCTTTAATATGGGTAATCTATGGAGAAGTCTCCCAGATACAAGGGAAGTGTGTTTATGAGGAATGTTCGTATAAAAGAATTCATTTTTAAATGGATCATAATTTAAATATCACTTGAATTTATAATTTTCAACTATAAAAAAGATGTAAAATCGAATATGTACCGATTTTGGGCACTGTGGGGGTGTTTATCCTTCCCCACGCATAATCGACTCTCCAACCTTTTACAAAATGAATTTATGGTTAAACGCAAGCTAGTTTTTTCTGTCTTTTAACTTGATTTTTTTCTTAAAATTATTTTAAAATACATTTTTAGGCATTCGACCTACCGAACCTAAATGTTGATGGCGACTCCAAATAATTGGTTTTCTAAAACCCCAATCTTTTCAAAATTAAGTTGGTTTGATCCCATTCCA
The DNA here is from genome assembly GCF_006381635.1 of Hibiscus syriacus. Taxonomy (NCBI): domain Eukaryota; kingdom Viridiplantae; phylum Streptophyta; class Magnoliopsida; order Malvales; family Malvaceae; genus Hibiscus; species Hibiscus syriacus. Next base: position 2,904,906 of record NW_024063323.1, on the reverse strand, counting down.
ACCCCAAAAAGCTTAAGAACCATTTTGATAGCTTGGCGACTCTGTTAGGGATCATAGAGAGTCAGGCCATGATCGATTAACATTATCTTTATATTTGAAAATTGTAAATCTGAATGACATTTAAATTATGATTCTTCTTTTTTTGTTACATTTTGCATTTCATATATCATTTTTATTTTCTTATTACCACTAAATAGTAGTATTAGTGTGTGATTTATAAGTGTCTCATATTTTTTTTTCTAAGTCAGGATCAAGACAAAGGATTGTGGGTTTTCCTGGTATTTTGTAACCATCTCGAATATTAAGAGCTTACTTACTATGCTATATCTCGTTAAATAGGGGTGAAACCTTTGACTTCGTGAGAAAATTAGTTCTCAAATGGGCCTTAACTATTAGCCTCTGGAGTTCATACCCCATGTCTTCATGAGAAAATTGGTTCTCCGCATGGACATAGGGATATGTATCCTCTCGAATTGAACTTGGTTCTTTTAAGCCTGTAGTGGGTGAGGACCGAGGGTCTGGCAGGCCCAAGGGGGCACCACCACTGAACAATTCGAGGACCTTTTAGTGGTACTGAAACTCTGTCTATTTTGTATCCAGGTTCTTTCCATTTTGTACTGAAACTCTGCCTGAAGTTTTAAAAGTGGAAACTCACTCTAACCTTTGCTTAGATTCATTTTTTGCAAAATGCATAAGAACTAGAAAAGTGTGTGGTTAGGTTTTATATTTCATACAAAGCATGTGAACTAAAAAGAAAGCGTTTAGGATTTATTTGTCGAATAAAAATATGGGGTAGACATCATGTTTGGGTATGACCTATTAAACCATGTTTTGGGTAGGCAATATGTAAGGGTAGGTTTTACTGGTTAATGATAGTTCTTACTATTTTGTTAATTATCTTATTAGGTTTTAACATATCTTTTGTTTTGATTTCCTTTCTTTATTTTGCATCATCATGCCATTTTCATCATCATGACGAAGAGGTGTTACTTCAAAAAATTGTTACAAAAAATGGGAGGTTTTCGTATTGATATAGTGGCTCCATAATTAGGTAGTTAAATCCAGATGATCGATGGAGTTAACCGAGGAAAGAAGAGCTCAGAGTCGATCAAAGACTCTCATTGAAGGCATAAAGATCGAGATGATATCAAATGGTCAGATACTAACTGGAACAAGAATGAGAAGACCCTATACGAGGCCTGAAGATCATTTTCCTCTTGAAAAATATTATAGCAATAGAAGTTTAAAGATCCAACAATTATAGTGAGCCAACATTAGCGAACACAAGGGCGATTCAACAATACCTACATCGTATCATGAGGAGAGACAAGACTAGAGATGTGAAGAAAATAAAGCTTGTAAAATTTGACTATATTATATGAGGAGAACTTGTGTTTTGACGAAAGTCTTCCTAATGGTGGCCACTTTTAGAATTGTCACCTTCTGCATTTTTCATCTTGCATTTTTGTGTTTACATTTTACATTTTTTAAGTGTTGCATTAAGTTATTTTACATACATCAATCATGAAAGTATGAGAATGACTCGTGGATGATTCTTTGTTAGAAATTTTGAAAGCAAATTGAAGTCACCGAAGTCATACCTAGAGAAAGATAGAGAACCATGGATGTGATACTATAAAGGATTAATAAAATTGCAGAATCAAAAGAGCATCTCGTTAAAGCAAAACAAGATATGAATTACCAAGTAAAAAACTTTCATGATATAAGAGAGCAAATGTAAATTTAGTTTCTAACCTACAACAACACCTGGACTATAACAAGTTCTTCTCGATGAGCTCAAGAAATCCTGAAGTTGAAAACTCATAACATTAATGTAAATTTGGTACGCTATTGTATGTTTGAAGTAAACAAAAAAAGAATAAAAACAACAAAAAGAAAAGAAAAAAAACAAACACATACACAAGAACGCCAAGGTGAATTCAACAAAGGTGACAATGCTCAAAGGTTCAGTTAGGAATGAGTTCAGACGGAAGATGGACTAAGGGAGTTGAGAAATACTTGTTATAGTCAACTCACATGAGCACTCAAGAATTTTATTTTTAGACTGATATTTCTGCACTGGTTTTGCTAAAGAAGTATACGTAGCTTGAACAAATAGAAGATTTTAGAGAATCGAAATGGAAACGTTCTAAAAGGTTTGGAAATTGAATATACTAGTTGTTTCATTTTGTCAGCATTATGTGGAAATGCCAAGCTAGGATAGAGGGGCATGCCACAATGTTCGCAAAGACCAAGAAATAAAGAACATTTCAATGATTGAAACTCTAAAAAATAAAAAGCCAACCTAAAACCAACCCATTGATCTTAACACGTCAAAGAGCAGTGATTTTTTAAAATAATAATTCTTGATTTACCTGATATTCATTGAATTTATGATTTGTTTCAATTGTGAGCCTTCCAGTTTGAAAAATTCTTTCATTTTTATTAATTCTAAAAATAGAAGAAAGTAGAATAACATTTTCAAACAAGACAATCTCTTGAGGATGAAGAAGGTCATTGGAAGCTGACAAAGCTTATTCAGCCTTGAGTGAAGAAGTGAGACAACAAACTTTAGTCCAAAGCAAAAAAATAAATGATGCCAAAACAATGAAGACATTCTCAATCTTGAAAGCAAAATGGTCTGAAAGAGAAAATACTTGAGGATAAAACTTTTCACATTTTTTTGGTGTTGTTTACATCAGTAATCTATCAAGAAGTAGAAGATCACCTTAGCCAGAGAGGGAACAATTTATTTTGAGATTTTCTAATATTTCAGCTCTTAACAAAGATTTAAGGCATTTCTATTGGAATAATCAATCACTTCTTGAGTGTCCATCCGGTTGAGAAATCGTAAAGAGAGTTCCTTATATTATTTGATAACAATTTTGTAGCATGTGATTCCTTATTAATGATGCAAGAGTAAGACCATATGATGTTGAAACCCACACTTGGGCATCACCAAAATTCAAATCATGTTGAGATAACAAGATTCAAATCAAGAGGATATTTAGAATGACCCTCACCGATTGGAGTGTTATGGGGAAAATATGAAAACAAGAGGATCTTACTTTGAAAAGTGAACCATTCATGCTTCGATTGGTAGAGGAATCCTAAGAAACAATTTTGATATAACAATTGAATTAGAGATTGAAAGAGGCATCAAGACCGTATTCCTGACTGTAGGAAGAATTAAAAAGCAAACATTCATTGTGAGACTTCAATGAAGAAACCAAAAGATAGAAGAAAGGAAAGGAGATTTGCATAAGATGATCATATCATTCCTCAAAAGATGAAAACTTGAGCTGACAAGTTGTCACACTAGTATTGGGGCAACCTCTAGGAAGACTACATTCTCTGCTTTAAATCCAGAAGAAGACTCAAGATCAACTTTTCTGCATATGTTGAGCAAGCCATACATTACAAGGCATTTAACTGTATTCATATTTTCATGCATAAGTGCATAAATTTTACAAATTTTACAACGAAAGATGACGACTCAAGCAAAGATAAAGATTCAGCGAAGAGAATAGAGAAAAAATTTACAAGACAGTGGAGATTAAACCACTAGAATGACATAATGCATGCTTATTTAAGCATTTGCAAAATAAGAACATACACATTCATTCCACTAAGTTTTGAATGTTTGACGGGAATTCAAGAATCCCAACAAAGATTTTATTTCACATTTTCGAACAGAAGAAGAAGATTTCAAGAAAGAACCAGTCCACATTTCACAGTTGAAAGAAGCAGATTTCAGCAAGGATTTGATACCTTCGTGTACTACCTTTGGGTAGTTTAAATACATATCACTGACATATGGTAATCTTTTACAGGTTTAAAATCATCAAAGAGAGGATAAACCAATCAACATTTCCAATGGAAGGGTTCATAATGAAAAGAACTTGTCCGATGAGGGAGAATAAGTTCCTAATGATAAGAACTTGTTCGACCTTGGCTCATCTATCACATAAGGAGTTGGACCAACACTTCAAGTGGAAGGGTCCATAATGATAAGAACTCATCCGATGAGGGAGAATAAGTTCCTAATGAGAAAAAGTTGTTCAACTATGGCTCATCCATATCATAAGGAGTTGGATCAGTATTTCTAGTGAAAGGGTTTACAATGAGAAGAACTCATCCGATGAGGGATAAGAAGTTCCTAATGAGAAGAACTTGTTCGACCATGGCTCATCCATCACATAAAGAGTTAGATCAATATTCCCAATGAGGAAGAAGAAGTTCATAATTAGAAGAACTTATTAACCTTGGCTCATACATCACATAAGGAGTTTGATTAACATCAATTTTTTGCCTGGTTCCCTCACATAAGGAGTTGGACCACCATCACCATTCCACTCAATTCAATCACATAAGGAGTTGGATCAACGCCACTCTTTTGGCTCGTCCATCATAAAATGAGGTGGATCAGTACTTTTAGTGGAATAGTTTGAAATGGGAAGAACTCATTTGATGAGGAGCGAAGAGTTCATAATGAAAAGAATTTGTATCTCAAGTATTTTAGCAATTAGGACATATAAAAATGGTGTTTTTTTTATCTTTGCTCCATTTCGTTTCACATCAATGAGCAAAGAGGGGCAATTGTAATCACCATTTTTATGCTAAGTAAAAAAAATAAAATATTACCAAATGTCTAAAATAAATTAAAGAGTTCATATATGTACAATAAATATAACAATACCAACACAAAACTAAATACCTACAATTACAAAGTCCGATCGCTCAACCCAATTAAGACCAATGACCCATTAAACCTTTAACCCAACCCAATTGACCCATATTTTAGGCTTACTGAAAAACCCTAGTTGAACCAACTATGTTGTCACCTTCTGGAATGTTCCATCATTCTAGTTTCTAGCTAGCATGCGTGAAGAACACATGCGTCCCATTATCTCCCTTTACGTACCCTTTCATTCTATGCTAGCAGCAGTCGTGGTCCTTCTCTCAACCGCCTCACCCACAGTGGTCTCAAAAGCCTCAATGATCCTCGTCAGCAACCCCCAACATGCGAGTGGGTCATTTTCCAAATCATCCGTGTAACAAACAATCCCCCGACAATGGCAAAGGCATAATGAAAAATGGTTTTGACAGCAAATCAGAGGGATCCTCACATGCAAACAAAAAATAAAGAATTGTAAACAATTTTTTTATTTCTTGTAAAAATTCGTCTACAAAAACTGAGAGAGCAAAAATGTAATGAAGCAGCAAAGAATAAAAAAATCAGATCTTTGTAGCATCTCGAAGGCATCTTTTTTTGCTATTTTTATTTTCGTTTCAATTTTACGTGTGTGTGTTTGGTTTCAAGTTTAAAAGAAAGGGCTTAGGGTTTACCATAGAGAGTGATCAAATTTGTGGGAGTTCTCGAGTAGTCAAAATGTTTGTCTAGATCTAAGGGGTTTTAGGGGTCTAGTTTAGAGGTGTTGGTCTCAAATTTAGGTTTTAGTTTGTAGATTAGGGTGTTTGGGTTCTTATGAGGACGGTTTTGAGTTTTCTAACCACCATAGACAGTGGTCAAAGGTTTGGGAAAGCTATCGATTTACGGAGGTCGGCTGCGTTTAGGCATTTTTTTGGGTTTTAGCTGAGAAAGAAAAAAAGAAAAGGGACAATTTTTTTAATCTTAGGTCAAAATGAGTTAAAAATTGACTTTTATAGCTTGACCCGATCTGTTTAGTGGACCCAGTTAGGGTTCACGTGTTTTACAAAAAGGGGATGTTGCGCTTAAGTCCCCCGAATTTAAGTGTGTTTTCACAGTTTGGTCACCATACCTTATTTTTTTAATTTATTGCAATTTTGACTCATGTTTTGCATTTCTCACAATTTGGTCACTTGTTTGTGTTGTTTTAATTTCACATTTGTTTCTATTGTTGTGTTCTGTTACATTTCAGTCTCTACATTTAATTTTGTTATTAATGTTCTATCATGTTAATTCATTTACTAACCTTACTAACGCCTAACTTCTAACATGCTAACTTCTAACTGTTAACCTTTGATTTTTGTTTGATTTACATTTCGTTATTTACATTTAAGTATTCTATTTTTCTGTTGTTTATACTTATGTCCTTTAATTTTATGCACTTTAATTCATTCCCTTTAAATTTCTAGTATGTACATTTCTATGATTTAGATTTCAAAGTTTATTTTTATGTTTGCTAATTTGAGCTTGATATTTTATTTCATTTTGACATTTCATGTTATTTTTTAGCTTTGTTTCACCTCTAGTGCATATAATTGTTTAGTACATTCAATAAATAGATGTGATGCCTTTTTGTTTGGAGAATTATGGAAAAGTCTCACAGATACAAGGTAAGTGTGTTTTCGAGGATTGTTCATACAAAATGGTATTTTTTTTATATGAGTAATCTACAAAGAAGTTTCCTAGATACAAGGGAAGTGTGTTTATGAGGATTGTTTATATAAAAGAATTCCTTTTTAAATAGATCATAATTTAAATATCACTCGAATTTACAATTTTCAAATACATAGATGATGTATAATCGAATAGGTACCGATTTCGGGCACTGTGGAGGTGCTCATCATTCCCCACGAAAAATCGACTTCCAAACCCTTTTCAAAATGAATTTTCGGTTAAACGCATGCTAGTTTTTTTTCTTTTAACTTGATTTTTTCTTAAAATTATTTTAAAAGACATTTTTAGGTATTCGACTTACCTAACCTAAAGGTCAATGACGACTCCAAATCATTGGTTTTATCAAACCCCAATCTTTTCAAAATTAAGCTGGTTCGATCCCATTGCAGCCCCAAAAAGCTTAAGGATCGTTTCAACAGTTATCTCGTTGATCTTCCCTACTTTGGACACTCGAATTGGATTTGCACACACAACATATGATCGCAGATAATTATCTCGTGACGCTTTGCTCTGATTTACATTTTGTCAGTGGTCTTTCAGTAGTTTAAATCCCCTATTGTGGTTTGTTTGCAGTAGCAGTCAGATATGTTTGTATCTACCCATTGTTCAAGGTTTTTTGGATGAGATTTTTCATCTTTTCCTTGTATGGTCCTGATATGATCTTGAGTGGCTAGTTTCTTAATATTTTAGAAAAATATCTCAATTATGTATCTAATTTATGATTTTTGTCGTAAATTTTATTGTAATTTTGAGTTTTTCTTATTTATTAATAAAATTAGCTTCTTTTATTAAAAAAGGCGCAAACCAAAAGGAGTACACTACCATGCACAACACACAACCATGAACCATAAACTTAAAACAGCAAAAAGGTAAGATGCTTTTATAATATAAAGTTTTCTAAAAAAACTAAAAATAAAAAACTGTATTTACACTAAAGTTTGTGCAATTACTTTTTATAATACAAATATTTATAATATAACAAAAAAAAACTTTTGTTTTGAATGAAAGAATATAACAGAAGATTTTAGTCCTATATATCCATTTATTGTACTGAATGTGACTAATATTTTGGGGGTAAGCCTGCTTTTCTATTCAAATTGACTTGTGAAAGAATTGGGGGCCAAAACATCTCTCTTAAGCTAAGGATGTCTTCTTAAATTTATTTGGGAGAAAAAGAGACCAAAGAAATGAGTGTACCATATGCATTCCCAAACTAAAGTATGCAATACTTGATATTCAATAATTACGCAAAAAGCTTTAAGCTTCCTTATAATAACAAAACTTATTTCAATTGTATTCTCATTGCACGTAATAATATATATATATATATTGACAACTTCATGCATGTTGCTGAAAGCAACCCTAGTTTTACATGATTGTGAAATAAATGAGAAAGGAATTATCTCATCCATAATCAGTATTATTGAACATCAATTGCTTGCCCTCATATACATCATTATTGAGTATTAATTCCCCTTTTCAATAGAAATTGAAAGTAACACGAGGTTTTATACCACTTTAAGCATGCAACCTAAAATTAATTTGTCACCGTGTTAGAGTATCAACAACTTGTCCCCGTATCATAGAAAACAAGTTGCTGCCTCAAAACATCATTCATCTTAAGCATCAAGAGTTTGAATCCTAATGTTTATGGATAAAGTGATGAGTTGAGAGTGTTGTCCCCGTATTGAACCTCTACAACATTGAACCATATTAGTCAATTAATAAATTGAATATCAGTAATTGTAAAAAAATAGTATCATTCGTCCCGAACTTAACAGTGTTAAAAGCAAAACTAAAATGGATGATGGAATGAAAATTTATGTATCAAATTTGAACATAATCTTCAGGTATCAAATTAAAAGATATGGACAATTTCAAATACTAAATACATATTTAAGCATTAATTTTTTTTAAGTCCATGGATGTTCATTGCTGCTTATTTTCATTAATTTCGCTGGAAATTTTTAAATGGAAGCCAAAATATAGAGTGCATTTAGATGGTTAAAATGCCATAAGAGTCTATTTCAATTCCTTCATTTGTGATTTATGTATTTTCTATTTGTATGATATCATTAATTAGTAGTAAATGTTGCTTGTCATCTGTATTATACATCGACGAACACTTTGATCTCAATATTCTTCCATTACGAAATGTCACTTTTGATCCAACATCCTAAATTTTACTATTCATTATAAATTGTGTTCTAAATTACTTGACTAGCCTATAAATGTCACTTTTGATCCAACTTCCTAAATTATTTTACTATTCCTTATAAATTATGTTTTAAATTATTTGACTTGTCTCTTATTCTTTAGACAATATGAAATCTGCCAGTGGTTAATCCAAAAAAATATTATGGATTGGACTAATATAAATAAAATAATAAAAATATTATCGATTGAGTTAATATCAATTGCCTGTGATAGTATTATTGTATTGAAATTTTGAGAGACTTAAAAATTGAAGAGTTATTATTTATTTTTATAAATTATTTATTAGATATATTGAATTACTTTGTTGGGGCACGAGGGGTCATGGCCTGGGTAGGCCTAGACTTGAATCCTCCCAAGATCTGCAAAGTTATCCAATCATATAAATACTAGAAAAAATAGCAATAGGTTTATTGATTGTCCCCCAATTAACTTTCTAGGCACTTGTAAACAGTTCATGTAATATCCTGAATTTCGATGTTTAGACCAATAGATTGATTTACTGAATCTGATCCGTTATGTATTTTTCGAATTATTTATTTATTTTATGATTTGAAACTTTATTTTTCATTGATCCTTAAAAAAGAAATAAAATATTATATATATATATATATATATATATATATATTTGGATTTGGATTTGGATTTTTTTCAAATAAATTGTAGATTAAAATTCGATTTTAAAATAACAGTGAATAATTATAATATATTTTATATTAAATAAATATATGCTGTGTTTCTTAATTGAAAAAAATAAGATTTATTTCTCTGTGTTTTGAATGTGCTTACATTTTAATTATTTTTAAATGTAACACGAATTAAGCTACTTTAGTGGTTAAAGAGATGGTTGTTATTCTTTGAGATCCTTGATTCGAGCACCAGGGATTGTAGAGTATTTAAGCATTAATTATCAAATGATTGAGAATCTTTAAAATAGATATTACCACTTGTAATCGCTTAAATTATTAAAAACAGAATACTTGATTTATTTTAAGGGTAAATTACATATATCATCAATGTACTTTTCTTTATTTCATATTTTACTCATTGTACTTTAAATATGTTCAATTTCATCATTGAACTTTATGCATTTAACGTTTTTGGCCACAAAACTTAATAAAATTAGTTTTTGAGTCACTGAGTTATTACATCCGACTAACAAAATGCTCACGTGGCTTTTTTTAAACTATAAACTTGCCACGTATGATTAGTTAATAAAACAATAAATAAAAGAAAAGTAAATTGTATATATATTTGAGATTACGTTTAGGGGAGTCAAAATCCCTAACCCTAAAATAAGCAAAATAGAGAAGGGTCGTGAAAGAGAACTCCAGAATATGTGAGGCAAATCATGTCCCAATATGTAAGTGTGGAATTCCAGCGATAGTGAAGACAACATGGTCGGACGAAAGCCCTGGGACACGTTTTTTGGTTACAATAATTACGGAAATAGGTAACGTCAGTCGTGTAATTTTTTTCAATGGTATGAGCCACTAATGACTCCTCGTGCAAAGGTGCTTGTGGTTGGGCTGCTCAGAAACATCAAAAATATTGAGAATAGTAGAAGAAATGAGATATTTGTTTGGGTTTTTGCTATTATATGTTATGTTCTTCTCACCTACTATAACACCCTAGAGGAGTTCGATACACAGTCGACCGATTAGAGTGTCACTCGGAACCACCAGAGTGACTAACCATATTTTTTCTTGAATAAAATGATTTCTTTGAAAATACTTATAATAAAATAATCAACCCCAGTTATATAAATATTTACATCATACAGACCACTTTAAAAAAGAGTTATGACTCGAATATACAAAATAAAATGGTCTATAAATATACATGGCCTTTAGAAGATAATCATGAGACGTACTTTGTACTGAAACTCGGTTTGGAAATGCTTCTACTCAAAAAGGCTCCTTGAATGCTCCATAACTAACTTGCATAAGGAAACATATTCCAAACGCTGAGATAACTAGCTCGGTGGCACGCCGACAACAAAGCCATACTAAGAGTGTTCAATAGATGCTCAAGCTAACTGGTAAAATACAACAGTGAGTATACTCGTATATTGCACTCTCTACTCTATGATAGACATCATGGTGTGACTGAGGGTTCAGCCTCTCGAAGCTCACACACCCCTCTAGTCTACCGAGGACGAGGCCTGAAATCTCTACATCGATCACAACACCCTCGTCTAACCCACCCCTCGTGAGTGTTGAGCCTCGACTCTAGTTAGTAAGTTTAAAGTGCCTCGCGCACTACCTAACGATATCCGGACTGATTCTACTGTTTGATACTAGTATCATTTGTTAAAGTGACTAGGGGTGTCCTGATTATTTCCCGAGTGCAAAAACAAGGCTAATTTTATTTGATCTTATTCATTTCCATTTCTATTATTCTCATATGAATTTCAGTTATCAATTGGATTCTTATCTGCTATTAATCTGAGTAGGTGGGTACCTCAAGTCTGATCCCATAATCCTTGGATTAATTATCCAGAAATGTCTGAGGTACTGATAATGATCCATCAGTATCAATACTAAACTTTGGGTATCGATACATACCCGATGGTATCCATACCACTACACTAATGTAGATTATTTGGATGGAGTAGTATCGATACACTAGGCAGAGTATCGATACTCTAGTGTCGGGGTATCGAAACCAAATATAGGTTCAATGTTTTGAAAAGTTCCCCAATATTGATACCCTGTGGGTGTATCGATACCACCCTTTAAAATTTTCTAGTTTAAGCTTGAAGGATGAACAATATATATACCATCACTACAAAGTGCCCTGTTTTGGAACAGAAACACCTATTCATCTACCCAAAAGTCTTATTTGAGGTCTATAATTAGGGTTTAAATATCTTATTTGATATTAGGGTTCATATATAAGGCTTTGAACAAGCTAAAAATCAAAAAACATAGAATCTATCATGAATGCTACATAACTCAAATTTAGACTTTAATGTATCTCTAATGACTTACAAGGGATATGAATAAGTTCTGGATGTGTTACCTTGAATTCTTAGCTGCTAGAAATGCCCTCAAATCACTCAAGAGGCAACTTTATCTTTTCCCCTTGATTTTGAGCTTTCTCTCACTTCATTCACTAATCAAAGGTCAAAAAAAGGTGTTACTAACTCAACTAAGTGGTTGGGAAAATGCTAAAAATGTTTCCTATAACTTGAATTTTAAAAAAAAGAGCTAGAATCCATAGATTCTCTTAAAACTCCCAAAAACCCATTTTTGGAAACTAAGCCTAGAACTTGAGAAATAGAACTTCAATTGAAGCTTGAAGAGTGGGGATTAATAATCTGACCTTGATTAATAAAACCTACACATGAATCTCTTAAAATCTTAACTTTTGCAAGGGAGAAGTAGAGATAAAAGATGGAAGGAAGAAGAAGAAGAGTGTTTGGTGAGGGATGAGGGGAGTGGTTACATGAAATCATGCTATAAGAAATGAGTTTTCATATTTTAAAATAACAAAGGGGAAATTTTTATAGTTATTCCCCTACTTTCTATTTCATAAAATACCCTTCACCATTCAATAACTCTATTGGCACAACTCAAGCCCACTATTACTAAACTTGGTCCAAGCTATTATAATAGGTCACTTGGGCTCAACTATGGATCTCAAGTTGACTCAAGCTACTAGCCCGAGATTCATGGCGTTACAACTCGCCCCTCCTAATAAAAAAAATTCCTTGAAATTTACCCGGATAGAAGAGATGCAGATACTAAGCTTCATGTCTTCCTTGGTTTCCTAAGTAGCTTCCTCGACCCCATGATTCATCTAAAGCACTTTCACCAAGGAAATTTTTTTATTCTTAAACCCTTTTACATCTTTAGCCAAAATTTGAATTGGTTCCTCTTCGTAAATCATGTCACAGCTCAATTTGACATGTTCTAAGGATAGAACATGTGATGGGTCAGAACGATACCTTCAGAGCATAGACACATAAAACATATTATGAATGTATTTCAACTCTAGGGACAAAGCGAAATGGTCAGTCCGATTCTCTCTAGCACCTCATAAGGACCAAAGAAACATGGGGTCAACTTCCCTTTACGTCTAAATAGAAGTAGTTTTTTCAAGTGAGACACCTTAAGGAGTACTTTTTCACCCACGACAAACTCAATTTCTTTATGCTTTGAATCTGTATACAATCTCTGCCTATCCGATGCCTCTTTTAGTATACTATGAATCATTCTGACTTTTTTTTCTGTTTCTCTGATCAAATGGGATCCCACTATTTTTCCATTCACTAAGATCAGTCCAACAAAGAGGAGTTCTACACTTGCATTCATACAAAGATTCATACAGGTTTGTATGAACGCAAGTGATCTTCTCACTGTTTTTCATTTGTATGCTCGATTGGTAGCTATTGTTACATGCGAACTCCACCAAAGGCAGATGATCTTCCCAACTACCCTAAAAATCTATAACAACACACCTAAGCATGTCCTCAAGAACATGAATAATGCGCTCGGACTAACCATCGGTCTGAGGATGAAACGCGATGCTAAAATATAGTTTGGTGTGAAAGAACTCATAAAGAACTTTTCAAAATCGAGAAGTGAATTTAGGGTCTCTGTCCGAAATAATTGATGCCAAGATTGCATGTAACATCACTATATCCCGAATATAGAGTTATTTTAAGGAGAAATTCATACTAACTAGTAAGAAGTGGCTGACTTGGTCAACTGATCAACTATCACCCATACCGCTTCATGCTTAAACCTCGTTATCGGTAACCTAATAACAAAATCCATCGTTACTCTATCCCATTTCCACTGAGGTATTTGAATTGGCTAGAGTAATCCTGAAAGAACTTGATGTTCTGCCTTAACTTGCTGGCACACCAACCACTTCGCAACGAACTCATACACTTCTCTCTTAATACCTAGCCAATAATATAGGGGTCTAAGCTCTTGGTATATCGAATAACTACCAGGGTGAACTAAAACCGGACTATAATAGGCCTCGTGAAGAATCTTATTATGCAAATGATCCATATCAGGAACACAAAAATAACCCCTAAAGAACAACCCCTCACCATCACGCAACTCGAACCCTAGGGCCTGGCCTCGGTGGACTAGCTACACGTGAGCCCTTACACGTGAGTCCTCACCATCACTTTGCATCCTTTTTTCCTTGCTCACTAATTCTGGTTCTCCTCAGAGTTCAACTAATAATACCCATTCATTAGATAAACTCATGTGCACTAATAAGGCTCTCAACTTTGACATCGATTTTCTACTTAGCTTATCCGTTACAACGTTCACTTTTCCTGGGTGCTAGTCAATAACTCAATCATAGTACTTTAATAACTCAACTCATATTCATTATCTCAAGTTTAGCTCTTTCTAGTTAAGAAAATACTTTAAACTCTTGTGATTGGTGAAGATGTGACACTTCTCCCCAAATAGATAGTGCCTCTAAATCTTGAGTGTAAAGGCTACAACTGCAATCTTTAGATAGTAGGTGGGATAATTCCGCTCGTGAGGTTTAAGCTTACGGGATACATAGGCTACTACTTTTTCCTCTTGCATCAACATGCATCCAAGACCATTTAATGAGGCATCGTTAAACACGGTGAACTAATTCCCTGACTTGGGTTGGGTTAAATTTGGAGCTTGGGTCAAAAAGGTCTTTAACTGCTCGAAACTACCTTCTTCTCACCCCACACAAACAATACTTCTTTCTAAAGAAACTTAGTCATTAAGGCTGCTATCATTGAAAAACCCTTTCCAAATCAATGATAATAGCATACAAGACCTAAGAAACTATGCACCTCGGTTACACTCTTTGGTGGCTCTGACTCAAGGACTACGTGGACTTTCTGAGGGTCAACACGGATGCCATCTGCTACCATGACGTGGCCTAAGAATGAAACTTCAGATAACTAGAACTCGCACTTCCCAAACTTGGAAAATAATTGGTTATCTCATAGGTTCTAAAGAATTATTCAAAGATGTCGATCATGCTCTTCCTCTGATCTCGAGTATACCAAAATATCATCAATGAAAACCATAAAAAAAATATTCTAAATACGAGTGGAAAACTTGGTTCATGAGGTCCATGAATGCCACCGGGTGTTGGTGAGTCCAAAAGGCATTATATGGAACTCATAGCGATCGTACCATGTTTTGAACATTGTCTTTGCTATATGTGCTTCCTTAACCTTTAATTGATAGTACCCCGAATCTCAAATCTATCTTAGAGAAGACACACACACCCTTGAGTTGGTTAAAAAGGTCATCGATTCTAGGAATGAGATAACGGTTCTTGATGGTCAACTTGTTCAACTGATAGTAATCGATGCACAACCTCATCAACCTATCATTTTTCTTAACAAAGAGAACTGATTCTCCCTAAGGAGAAATACTTGGCCAGATGAACCCTTTCTCTATCAACTAGTGGATTTAAACCTTCAACTCTTTTAATTTCATTGGTGTCATGCGGTAAGAATCAATGGACATCGGGGTAGACCCCAACATTAGCTCAACACCAAAATCTAACTCTCAGGGAAGGTGATAATCCTGGAAACTCCTCTGGAAATACATATGAAAAGTATCTTACAGTTTGGATGTCCTCTAACCTCATATCTACAACTCTTGTGTCGTCCAAGTGATCCAAGAAGGCTTCACACCCCTGATCCAATATACTTTGCACATTGAGGGCCAACACAACCCTTGCACTCTTGGGTTTTTTGTTGAACATTACGATCTGAGTCTCATCCTTTTTTCATAAGTTTGAGTAATCGAAGCTTACAACACTCGACAACCAGTTCATACCCAAAATCATATCAAATTCCCTAAATGGTAGCTCTATAAGATCATCCAGAAAGGTCTCACCTTAAATTTCAATTGGACATCTGCAATGGACCTTGTTCACTAAGACATCTAATCTTAAAGGCCTAGACACCCAAACCCCTATCTTGAGATTCTCAACTAGAATATTTCTTTCTTGTACTAAATCATAACATATATAAGAATTGGTGAATCCTAGATCTATTAGTGCGGTAACTAGAAGAGAAAACATTATAAAAGTACCTGAGATCACATCACTGGTGTTGTAATCCTCTTGAGCTCAGACTGCATACTAGTGAGCAGCAACTCTAGGCATTTGGTAAACCTGTCGACAATAACCCAAACTATGTCATACCATTGTTTAGTCATTGGTAACCCGGTCACGAAGTCCATGGTCACTATATCCCACTTCCATTGAAGAATATGAATCGGTTAGAGCAATCCCAAAGGAACCTAGTATTACATTTTAACTTATTGGCATACCAAGCACTTTTCCACAAACTCAGACATTTCCCTTTTCATACCCAACTATTAATACAACAATTGAAGCTATTGATAAATCTTGCTACTACCTGAATGAACTAAAAGAGGACTACAATGTGTTTTATGAAGGATCTTACAACAGAACTTCTCATTAGTGGGTACACACAAATAACCTCCAAAGTAAAATTCATCTCTCTCACGTAATTCGAAATGGGGGCCTTGCATCGATAGACTTTCTCCACCCGAGTCTTTAAATGATTGTCTGAACTCTGTAGCCTTTTAATTTCACCTACTAACTCAGGTTCTACACTAAGTTCATCCAATAACCCTCCATAACTGGACAAACTCAAGTATGCTAACAAGGTTAGCAACTCGGACATTGACTTTATGCTCAAATTATTCATGACAACATTTTCTTTCCTCTGGTGATAGTCAATTACGTAGTCATAATCCTTTAATAACTCAACCCACCTATGTTACCTTAAACTAAACTCTTTCTTCGTAAGTAGGTACTTAAGGCTTTTATGGTAAGTAAAGATGTGTCACTCTCCCTAAACAAGTAATGTCTCTATATCTTAAGTGCAAACAATATTGATACAAGCTCTAGATCGTGGGTGGGGTAATTATGCTTGTGTGGCTTGAGTTGATGGGATGTATAAGCTACTACATTTCCTTCTTTCATAAGTACGCACCCGAAGCCATTCAGCGAAGCATCATTAAATATTGTGAACACCTTGCCTGATTTTGGTTGGGTTAATACGGGATCTTGGATTAAAATGGTATTCAAATGTTCAAATCTTTTCCAACGCTTTTTATCCCACACAAATAAAATTCCCTTATGAAGTAGCTTAGTCATTGGACCATCTATCACTGAAAAACCTTTTATGAATCGATTGTAGCATCTCATAAGACCTAAGAAACTACGAGCTTCTGTCACATTCTTTGACGATTCCCACTCGAGCACTGCTTAGATCTTCTGAGGGTCAACATGGATGACATTTGTTGCTTCCAAATAACTCAAGAAGGTACCTCAAACAAGAAAAAATTAAACTTTCCAAACTTGGCAAACAACTGAAGATCTCGTAGTGTCTGTAAAACTATGCGAATATGTCGATCATGATCTTCCTCTGATCATGAGTACACGTGGATACCATTTATAAAGACCACTATAAACTGGTCTAGGTACGGGTGGAAGACTCGGTTCATCAAATCCATGAATGTCATCATGGCATTGGTGAGTCCAAACGACATCACAAGAAACTGATAGTGACCATACCTCGTCTTAAAAGTCGTCTTCGCTATGTCGGTTGTCTTAACCTTTAGCTAATAATACCCATAACTAAAATCTATCTAGGAGAAAACAGACGCTTCCTTAAGCTGGTAGAAGAGGTCATCTATCCTAGGGAAATAATATCAGTTCTTGATGATCAACTTGTCCAGCTGACGATATTCGATAAATAGACTCATCGACATGTCTTTTGTTTTCACAAAAAAGATTAGCGCTCCTTGAGGAGAGATACTTAGTTGAATAAAGACTCTCTCCAACAATTCGTAGAGTTAGACCTTTAACTCCTTGAACTCAGTCGGTGTCATGCGATAGGGAGAGATAGACACCGGAATGGAACTCAGCAACACCTTAATGTTAAATTCTAATTCTCGGTTAGGGGTAAACCTAGTAGTTCTTTTGGAACACGTCTAGAAAATCTTCAACAATTCGGATATCTCTAATCATCAGACCTATAACCTGAGTATTGACTACATAAGCCAAAAAAGCTTCACAGCCCCTCTTGGTCATTCTTTGAGCCTTAGTTACTGAAACCATCCTTGAGCACCTATGTTTCTCGCCAATCATCACATTTTCTAAGCTTGGGTCATCTGGCGTTACACCTCAAACTAGTATTGTTCTTAGAAAACTAATATATGCTCAATATCATACCAAACTATCTGAATAACAACTTTATCTTATCGGTGGGGAAAATCTAAACCTGGATTTTAATTGGCTAACGACTATGGATCTTGTCGATAAGAATATATAACCCTATATAACTATACACACTAAATCTTATCTCTAAATCCTCAACTGGAAAGTTTTTTTTTGGAATAAGTCATAGCATATGTAGGAGTGTGTGGGTAATAGGTCTACTATTGCTTTGATTGTAATAGAAAACATGGTAAAAGTACCTAAAATCATGCCCGTTGTGTCACACTCTTCCAGGGTTCGCACGGTATGCTGATGGGATGTTACCCTAGGCTCTGGTCCAATCATTGATATGGCAGGGCCTGTACTGTGCTATCTAAATACAAAACTACCATCTTTTGAGGGTATTGGCCCCTTTAAATTATTTGAGCTAATCTCTATATTGGTGTTGGTGTCACACTCTACAGCTCTAGATAATCCCTGATAAAGTGATATGGCAGGCCATAGCCAAAACACCCTCTAGACCCAAAATTACATGCTTCAAGATGCCTCTTCCCATAGGTCTAACAGGTTTGGTATGGTTTCCTCACTGATATACTCACACTAGTAACTGATGCTATCGCTAAGGGTCTCTTGCGGGAACCTGATCTACCTTTGCGGTCTATAATTTGAGTTAATATTTGTGAATGGCTTGCTGGTGTCCTCCACAGGCCATGAGAATCTACATCCCTCTTGGTCGATAACTGAAGCAAAAATGGACACTCTGGACCTCATCCTCAACACTCTCTCAATATTGTTCATCTAAAGAGTCAACTCCACAAAGATCATAGGTGGGTCAGCAGCTAGGTGGGTAAGAATATCAAGGTGGAGGCCCTCCTTAAACCTCCTGCAGTGGTTGTACTCAAATACCACCAACCCCAATGCATATCGACTTAATCAGAGGAACTCTCTCACATACTCCATCACTGATCTATCCCTCTGAATTAGGTGGAGGGCCTGATCTCTCAAGTCGTTACTGTGAGCTTCTCTAATATCTTCACTCATAACTAACTTAGCGAACTTCTACTAGCAATGGAGTTAACATTCAACATTAAGGTGATGCACTTTAAATGACCCTCGAGGGTCAAGTGCAACTGTCAGAATGTGCGGAGGGTCTCTTTAAACCACTGATCTACCACGATAGGATTATCGTCCTGTGAGCCAAAGAAGTTAGTTATCTTGTACTGACGTAGTTGCTAGACTAAAAGCTCTTAGGCTGCTACTCCTGGAAAGGCTAGTGGTGTAGGCAAGGGAGGTGGTACGGTTGTAATCTTATGAATGACCCTCACTATATGCCTCAAGGTCACCGTCAAATCTCTAAAGAATGTCACCTCGTTGACCCATTATCTCCCAAAATCTCAAACTTCGAATCTGAGATTAACGCATCCCTAGAGTTGTCTGCTAATGAGGCATGACTCTACTCTATACCCTCATAACTAAGGACTGAGCCCTCGTCCATTATTCTTCTTTGAAATAATAAGGAAAAAAAGAGACATTAACACTATCCCAGACACAAAAGTACATCTCAATACTGAATGGACATGTATACATACAGACCTTTATCGACTTTAACCCATGGGTCCTAGAAACGATTAAATTTAACGCTCTGATACCACTAAATATAGCGTCTTAGTCTAATACGACCCGAACATCGATGGGGAAAGGCATCAAACATGACCAATGGAATGGCTAAACAAAAGATCTTTTAAAACATTAATTCATCCATTTAATGTCACCCATAATAAGAATAACAAAATAAAATCATAGTATTTGATTTATAAAATACAATAGCCCTAAAATACATCCCAATTAAGTTTAATCAATATTTCAAAATACAGTTATGACTAAAATACCATAAATATACTTAAGACATAATCAAAAAGCTAGCATCGGTCTAGAAAGTGGATTATACGATGGATCCTCAAATGCTCCTCCTAAAAAACTATGTAGGGAAACAAATTCTGAATATTGAGCCTACAAGCTAAGTGACACTCTAATAACCAAACTATATTACATGCGTCCTCTACACACACATGCTAGTAAACATAGATGTTTGCATACAAATATATTAAGCTAACATACATAGAGAGGTAGGCATCATGGTGTGGTCATAAGGTTTTGCTACATCTCAGACATGCACACCCCTCTAGCCTACCTAGGGTAAGATCCAAAATTTCTACATCAAAAACATTCACCCAACCAACCAACTCCTTACGAGTACTTAGGGCATTTACTCCTAGTTGGTAAAGAAGTACCTTGTGCACTAGTCTATACTTGTTTGGATATTCTAACATACAATCGTTCATCCTGTTACAAGAGCAACTCGGGTGTCTTAATTATTTCTCGAGCATCATACAAGGCTAGTCTTATGATTTCCTAAATTTGTAGGTTTCTAGGTGTAATTACAATTATTAGCATTGTTCTCTCTTGATATTTTATTGGAGGTAATTAAAGTGTTCTTGGGTCCCTCAATAATACCTCTAATTCCCTTGGATTTATTGACCTAAAATGTATGATGGTACCGATACTGAGCACCTTGGTATCAGTACTGACCCACGAGTATCGATACTCTCTCTTGGATATCAATACCTACAATTAACTTAAGGCTAGAATGAAAAGGTAGTTTGATATTCCCGAGCTAGAGTATTAATATCAATCAGGGTATCCATAACAAATTTGGTTTTGATGTTTTGAAAAATACCTTAGTATCGATACTTCTATTGAGAGTATCGATACTCTACCCTTCGTATTGATACTTCCATGAGTACCGATACTAAAATTAACTACTAGAATTTCGGTCTCAAAACCTTTCCAGCGAGTATCAATACTAGACCCTTAATATTGATACTCAATGAATGAGTATCGATACTCCTAACCCAAAACCCCTTACTTTTTGCTTTATAACAATGGTATTGAAACTGTTCTTCCTGTACAGATACACAACCCATAGATACCTTGTTTGGGCCCGAAAACACTATATTATCTCCCCAAGTGCCCTACAGAGGTTCCAAAACATTATTAAAATCTTATGTGAGTTTATAAGGATCATAAAGAGTCATTTTCATTGTTTAAAAACACTTCAAACTAAGATTTACCATAGGCATACTCATATGCTTCAGTAAAAAGTCCAAAAAAGGAATAAGAATGTTAGAACTGTGTTACCTTAGTGTTTAGCTATGAAACAATGACAACAACAACAACAAATCCCTATTCCCATATACAATGGGGGTAAAGGGAGGTAGGGTAATAGGCTGCCCCCAATGCCAGGTTAAGAGTAGCTTATGTGTAAGACCTTCGGCAGTCAGAAAATTAAAAATAAAGATAAAATACAATGCATGTATAAATAAATAAATATATAGTTGAACAGTCTTCATATGCATAGAAGGATACATAGAATTCATCGATAGCAATCTACGAGAAGGAATAAAGTCAAATGGGTAAAACCTAAACTAAGGTAATACTAGTCCACTACCCTAGTTCTAAGCCTTCATAAACTCTAATGACCGAAACGTATAAAAAGTATAGGTCAATGGTAATTACTACAAAGGCAATTAAAAAGAAGACAAAGATGTTACACCATATGGTTGTGACCCACACTACTCGGCTACCCTGGTCTTAAGTCTCCATACTTTCCTATCAGAGGTCATGTCCTCGGTAAGGGCTAATTCATTCAAATCAGATCTCAAGCAGTCTACCCACTTCCTCCTTGGTCGTCCTCTCCTTCTAGCACCGTCGACTGTAATCGACTCTTCCCTCCTGACCTCATCCGACGGTTATCGCCAAAGGACATGCCCAAACCACCGTAGTATTCCTTCCCTCCATTTTTCAGATATAGGCACCACCCCCAAGGACATCCTAATTGCAGAGTTTGGTGTCATGTCCCACAGAGTCCTACCACATGTCCATCAAAGCATTCTCATTTCAGCGGCCTTCATCCTCCTTATGTGATCCTTCTTGATTGTCCAACATTCTGATCCATACAGCAGCGCTGGTCTTATTGCCATTCTATAAAATTTTCCCTTAAGTTTTAGAGGCACATTCTTGTCAAACAAGACTCCACTAGCATCCCTCCACTTTATCCATCTCGCCTTTATACGTGTGAAACATCATCATCTACATCCCCATCTTTATGTATCATAAACCCTAGGTACTTGAAATAATCCTTTGAGGGGAGAACGTATCCTTCGATGCATACTTCTACATCCTCATCGTTTTGGTTCCCACTGTAGTTTGAACATAAATACTTTGTCTTTTCAATATTGATCCTTAGACCTTTTTCTTCCAAAGCAGTCTTCCAAGTAGCCAGTCTACTATTCAGCTCATTTTTTAGCAACTAGTACAATGTCGTCAGCGAAAAGCATACACCATGGAACACTGTCTGGTGTCGCCCAATAGATGTCGTCCATAATCAAGGAGACGATGTAAGGGCTAAGTGCCGACCCCTGGTGGAGTCTTTTTTCCACCGGGAATGCCTTGGTGTCACCAACTGTAATCCGAACGTATGTAGTAGATCTACAGTACATATCACGAATTGCCCGGATATAAGCAGTTGGGGTCCGTATCGTTTCCAAGGTCTTTCAGATCGTATCGCGGGATACGCTATCATACGCCTTCTCAAGGTCAATGAACTCCATGTGAAGATCTTTATTTTTCCATATATTTCTCCATAATTCATCGAAGTAGATGAATCGCCTCCGTAGTAGACCTGCCTAGCATAAATCCAAATTGATTTTTTGAAACCCTAGTAACCTATCTCAACCTAGCCTCTATCACTCTTTCCCATAGCTTCATGGTATGACTGAGTAGTTTAATACCTATGTAGTTATCACAACGTTGGGGATCTCTTTTATTCTTATAGATTGGTATCATCGTAGACTCTCTCCATTCCTCTGGCATCTTGGCAGTCTCTAAAATAATATTAAAGATGTTGGTCAACCACTGAACTACCTCTTCTCCTAGGGTTAACCACACAGTGATAGGAATTTTATCTGGACCGACAGCTTTGTCTCTCCTCATCTTTCTGAGGGGCATTTTGACTTCCTCAATCCCGATCCTACTAGTATGACAGTCATTGGCCGTAGTATGATGGTCGACTGACCCATCAACATTACTATCTCTACAGGGAGAGGCACTGTTTTTAAATAAGCCAAAGAAGTAACTACCACAAACCCTCTTAATATCATGATCTTTCACTAAAAGAACACCATTGTTGTCCTTAATAAACCTAATGCTACCTAGATCTTTTTTTTATTCTCCCTAGATTTTGCAAGCTAGAATTCCTAGATTCTTAAACCCCCACTAAATCCAAAACTATGGTCATTATGGACAAATTATGAGATTAGTCACTCAAATGAAAGCTTAGGGTGAGGAGGTTATGATTCTTACTTAGAATTTACACAACGAGCTTAGAGGGTTGACAAGTTTCTACCTTTTCTTGTTTTCTTGAAGGAGATAAGTTAGAGAAGAAGAAAGAAAATAGAGGACAGGAAAATGATGAAAAAGACAGAAGTAAGGGAAGTGGGTAAGCAAATTATATCATCATCATCATAACAAAAACTGACTTTGTTTGAAATTAGGGTATAATTGCTCTTTTAATCCTCAAACTTCCACTTAAACATTAAAATTGTTCATATTTCCATCAGTTGGGCCTAACACAAGACCACTTCCAAATCTTAACTTAGTCCAAGTTATTCTATAAGTTTATTGGGCTTGTTTTATGAATCTAGGGTTGGCTCAAAACTACTAACCCATGATTTAGGGCATTGTAAAATTTTAGTACGACATATCTCCCGTAATTGGATGGACAATATGAACAACTTACTTAGATTCTGGAAGACATATTGAAAGGATGTGTTATAGATTTCTGAGGTAGTTGGGGAGGATCACTTATCATTGGATGAATTTTCCTATAATAACAACTATCAGACCAGAATTCAGACGGCACTATACGAGGCCTTATATGGTCGAAGGTGTTGTACTCTGTTATGTTGGACTGAGTCATCTGAGAGTACGGTCATAGGACATAATCTTACTTGGGAGATTGAGGGTACAATTAAGTTCATTCGGGATAGGCTTAAAGCTACTTTTGATAGATAAAAAATATTATGTTGATCTGGAGAAACGTGATATTGAGTTTAATATCGTTGATCGAGTCTTTCTGAAAGTATCTACTTGGATGAAGGTTCTTAGAAATGGTCATAAAGCCAAGTTGAATATGAGGTTTATTAGACCTTATCCGATTCTATGTCGAGTTGGCCAGTTGCATATCAGCATGAGTTATTGCCTGAGCTTGAGCACATTTGAGATTCTACCATTCTGATCCATCTCATGTTATTTTTATTGAGGATGTTAAGTTGAGACTTGATCTTAATTATGAGGAGAAGCCTATTCATATTCTTACCTATGAGGATCAAATTCTAAGAAGTCGGCGTATATCGATCGTTAAAGTACTATGGAGTAAACGTAGTCTAGCAAAGGCCACATGGGAGACTCAAAAGTCTATGGAGGAGCAGTTCCCTCTTCTCTTTCTGTCAGGTAAAATTTTGAGACCGAAATTTTCTTAATGGGGATAGTTATTGTATCTTGATTTTAGGGTTAAATTAGACTTATATCATTATAGTGTTTATACATGAATTTTTAGAGTTCAAGGTCTAAGGGCGTAATTAGCCTAATTCTTAAGGTATTTGTATACCCATGCATTTTTTCTTCTTTTTCCTCTCTTTTCTTCTCTCTTATTCATGAAAATTTCGTTGATCTTATTATTTTTAAATATTTTCCCTTCCTCGATTTTTTTCTAATTTCATCGTTATTCGAACCATCTTGTTGTTTACCGTCAATACTCTTTTGTTTATTATGTCATTCTCGTTCAGTCGATAGTGTAGACACCCATTTTTGTCAGGGTCAAAAATATTATTATTATTATTATTATTATTATTATTATTATTATTATTATTATTATTATTACTATTATTTATTTATTAACAAAATTATTTACATTTTGTAGGTGAAATTACAAGCCTAGCAGTACATGCCCAAAGCCCTCACCCAGAGCCCAATCCAGTAACCCAACTGGAACCGGATCCAGGCCCAGTATCAACTCACTAAAGCCTATTACAAAGGGCCCAAAAGACCCATCCAACCAGGAGCCCACTCGGCTCCAGAAATCAACCCAATAAGCTGACTCGAACCGACCCAAATAGAGAGGATCCAACCCGGACCCCTAGGGATTTGATGCTACCGCTGCCGCCATTATCGTCCCTGCCAGAGTTGTCTCAGCCTGCTGCCTACTCAAACAGTGACCCCATCAGTCATAGTAGTGCAACAACAGTAAAAAAATAATAATAAACATGCCAGATCAAAAGCAAAAGAAAAGAGATGTTATCCCAATGCAGATCTAAAAATGTCACAAAGTTATCTCATAAGTGCCAGAAGAACCATCACAAATATACCAACACAGAAAGCATTCGAGAGAGATAAAAAAGGGAAAAAAAGGAATATTCAGAAAAAAGAGAAAGAATGGATGAAGAAAAAGAACCCAAAGAACACTTATCTCACTCGAACCCAGAAAGAAAAAACGAGGAAGAAAACCCAAATAGATTCCACCAAACATAAACAAAAAAAAAAACGGTTCTTACCTCTTCTCGAAGCCATGGGAGTCCGAAGGTCGCCAGATTTTACTTTGTTTTTCGAAATGTAATCTTTAGATCTAGGTCTGATGGTTGGGATTTAGGTTAAAATGAGTTAGGTTTTGGGTTGAGTGTGAAGAGAGGATTATTTTAGGGTAGTTTGTACCCTCCGACCACTGTGCGCTCCACTATGAGCCGTCGTGGCTACCGTCGATGGGAGAAGACTCCCTCTCTCCGATGAGAAAATGTTGAGATAGTTTTATAACTCTCTCTCTTCTTTTTCTAAAATGAAACAAATGAAGGCTCATGAGAGATGAAGCCCGATTTTTGGACTTATATATCTGGACTGAAACGACACTGATTCAATGGGGGTTCTCTGTGTTTTCAAGTTCTGGGATAATAGTTGTTTAGGTCCCTCATGCTTTGTAACTTTAATTTTTAGCCATTAAATTAAATTCTATTTTATTTTGTTTTAAACACTTATTTTTTAGTACTTATGTTTTAGTCCTATTATTATATGCTATGTTATTATTGTTAATGTTTGACTTTGGTCAAGAGATTTGTAATTATTTCATTTTAGCCACTGATTTCATGTGTTATAATATTTTCTTTGGTGTTCAAATTAGGCAATGACATTTGTGAATCTTTTATTTTAGTCATCGTTTGGTATTTTTTTAATTATTATTTACTCTGTTATATTTTTGGTTTATTTCATTTTAGTCCCTGATGTTATTAATGGGTTATTTTCATTTCCAGTACATGCATTATTTAATATTTTCGATCTTGGCTCCGGTTTTTTTATAATTATTGTTTGGTTATTTCAAGTTCATGTTATTCTCATTCTGTTCCTTGGAATTACCAAATACTTCATTTTTTTCCATTGCATTTTGATTTGTAATATTTATTCATTTTCATTTCAGTCCTTTATGCATGTACATATTTTACTTATTATGTAGTCATTTGTACTATATTAAATAAATGTTATTTCCTTTATTTATTGTAAATATTTTATTTTACCTATTCTCATTCGCAATTGCTTTAGTACATACCTTTATCTATAAATATTATTTGAATATATTCGAGAACTGCATTTGTAGAACGTGCGTGGAAAGTAGCACTTAATCGAAGTGTTGCAATCCGATACAACATTTGAACAAAATGAGAGCTTGAAATGAATCAAAACTATTTTTAGTGCTAATTAATTTTTCATCAAATGATGCAATGCATGTTTCTAAATGGTAATTTATGTTATAGAACGAAATTATAAATATCCAAAATTACACACTAGTCCTTTTAATTTAGGGGATAATTCAAGTTTGGCCCTCGCCTAAATGCTCGAAGGATCATCTCAATTATTCAATTCAGTAATTGATTCAAATCAAATAAGATTAATATTAGAACCTACACATCTAGGTTTTAGCCTTTGGGTCCTTTAACTTTCATAATTTGACACCTTAAGATAGAAAAAGCCTTTAATTTACCTTAGCTTAATTAGGATTAAATAAAATTTTGTTTGATTGCATTGTTTTTTTAACCTAAGGCAGTTTTCACTTATTAGGGAATTAATAGTATATCTCCCACAAGTGTGCTCAGGGGATGATTACCGGTGAATCCTGAAATAGGTCGACATCCTTTTCAAAGACCACATCATGATTTCTAAAAAAATGAGGCAATATTCAGTTATTAGACACAATAGTTGATCTCCTGCATTTACACTTGGGAGCGAATGCTATCGATCTCGATAAACTAATACCCTTTTCAACTCTGCATTCATAATGATTTTCAAATTAAATAAAGATCGAACTCAAAATTTTCGATTTTAAATATAGGGTAATCAACTAGGCACCAATTTTTAGGCATTTGTGGGGTGTTAATCCTTCCCTACGCGTAACTGACTCCTGAACCTGATTTCTGAATCTTTGCAGACCTTAAACTTGGTATTTTGATAAAAATTAAATGTTTTATTAAAATCCCCCGAGTCGGTATTGGTCTTTCCCCGCCCGGGCAAAAAACGGTGTCGACAGCTTGGGGACTCCACGGGGATGTTGTGTTTTAAAAACAACTTGAGAGTCGAGCCACCACCGTCACTGGTGGTCGTTTGTTGCCAAATTTCACCTAGAAGTCCTTCTTGGCCTCCTCATCTTGGATCTAGAGTCAGTTTTGCATGTATTGGCTTTGTTTGTCGTAAAAAGGCCAAAAACAATTCGGCTTAAGTTTCTCCTATTCGCCTCCGTCCACCGTACGATCGTCCTGGTTTTCAGTACGTTGTTCTTGTTGGCCTTGCGTAACTTTTCACCGTTCGAAACATTGATCGGAGATCCCAATCGTCGTAAAAAGGCCAAACACCGTTCAGATTTATTGTCTCCGATCCGCCACTGTCCACCGTCCGATCGTCCTGATTTTTCAGTATGTTGTTGGTGTTGCCCTTACGCAACCTTTCACCGTTCGGAATTTTGATCAAAGATCACGATCGCTGGCAAAAATTATCCAGCATAATCACATAAGCTTTTTTTTCTTTTTCTTCAATTTTCTTTCTCCTCCACGTATGGTCTCCACGTTTTTTCTGGTGTCCCCCTTCTTGTCTCCATTGCATGTGGTTTTATGGGTTATGAGATATGGTGGGTATAGTAGAATAATTGGGAGCTTTATTTAATGTTTAGTGGGTTTTATAGGGGTATTTTTTAATATTTAGTGGATAATTTGGTGGATAGTGGTATGGGTGGAGTTAGTAGAGGATTTGCTTAATTGGAAGTGGGTGAGGGTGGTAGTGGTTTTAAATAATAATAATAATAGTTATAGTAAGTAATAATAATAATAATAATAATAATAGTAATAACAATAATATTTAATAATATTTTTTAACCCTGACAAAAACGGGTGTCTACGGCTGCCCCTCTTTGCATATTCTTATGTTAACAAGAATATGGTAAAGACGAAAAAGGAAACAATTTTTTGTCCTGTTCTCTTTTTTGTTTTGGAGACTTAAAGAGTTCAGATCGTCTAAGGGTTAACACGACTCCAACGTGATGAGTAGATTAGGTCGGGTGATGACACGGTTCCTACATAATGAGAACGACATGTCATCTAAGGGTGATAACACGGTTCTTACGTGATGAGGACAGTTGGTTATCTGAGGTTGACATGGCGCCTACGTTATGAGAAGATCAGGTCGGTGATGACACAGTTCCTATGTGATGAGGACGGCATGCCATCTAAGGGTGATAACACGATTCTTACGTGATAAGGATGGCTGGTTATCTGGGGTTCACACGGCTCCTATGTGATGAGGAGATCAAGTCGAGCGATGACACGGTTCCTATGTGATGAGGACGGTAGGCCATCTAAGGGTGATAACACTGTTCTTACGTGATGAGGACGACTGGTTATCTTGGGTTGACATGGCTCCTACATGATGAGGAGATCATGTTGGGTGATGACACGGTTCCTACGTGATGAGGATGACAGGCCGTCATTAGGGATGATAACCCGATTTCAAGAGAAACCGACTCACATATGATGCTTTAAGAGAAGCTGTATCAAAAGAGATAAAATCCGTTTCAAGGGAAACGATCTCAAAGATATGTTTCAAGAGAAAATGTCTCAAGGGAGACAAAATTTGTTTCAAGGGAAATGTTTTCAAAGTTTATGTTTCAAGAGAAACTGTCTCAAGAGAGATAAAATTTTGTTTAAAGGGAAACTGTCTCAAGGAAGACAAAAATACATTCCAAGGGAAACTATCTCAAGAAAGACAAAATTCATTTCAAGGGAAACGTTTTCAAAGTTTATGTTTCAAGAGAAACTATCTCAAGGGAGACAAAATTTGTTTTAAGGGAAACTATCTCAAGAGAGACAAAATTTGTTTCAAGGGAAACTATCTCAAGAGAGACAAAATTCGTTTCAAGGGAAATGTTATCAAAGTTTATGTTTCAAGAGAAACTGTCTTAAGGGAGACAAAATATATGAAATCGTGGATGGCCCCTTCCTCGTGAAGTCAAGACTCGAATTGGATATCCTTCATCGTGAAGTTGAAATTCAATTTAAAGATGAATGTTGCTGATGGACAAGATATCCTTCGTTGTGAAGTTGAAATCATGGATGGCCCCTTCGTCGTGAAGTTGAGCCTTGAATTGGACATCCTTCGTCGTGAAGTTGAAATCCAAGGTTTGCATTGCTGCTGGTGAGCACGATATTCTTCGTCGTGAAGTTGAAATCGTGGATGGCCCCTTCGTTGTGAATTTGAGCCTTGAAATTGGATATCCTTCGTCGTGAAGTTAAAATCCAATGTAAGTTTCGTTGTTTCGAGGCCAATATCCTTCACCGTGAAGTTGAAATTGACTCTGAAACTGGAAAGTTTATTGAAAGCCACTCCTTCTTTGAGTTGGATATCCTTTCTTCATGAAGTTGAAATCCAATCTAGAGATGGATGTTTCTTGTGTGTACTATTCCCTTCATCGTGAAGTTGAAACCGTGGATGGCCCCTTCGTCGTGAAGTTGAACCTTGAAATTGGATATCTTTCGTCGTGAAGTTGAAATCCAATGTAAGTTTCGTTGTTTCGAGGCCAATATCCTTCGTCGTGAAGTTGAAATTGACTTTGAAATTGGAAAGTTTATTGACAAACACTCGTTCTTTGAGTTGGATATCCTTCATCGTGAAGTTGAAATCCAATCTATAGATGGATGCTGCTTGTGTTTACGATTCCCTTCGTCGTGAAGTTGAGCCTTGACTTGAATATCCTTCGTCGTGAAGTTAAAATCCAAGCTTGTGCTATTTCGAGTCCAATATCATTCGCCGTGAAGTTGAAATTGGCTCTTAAATGAAATTGGGAAGCCCCTCCGCTGTGAAGTGGAGCTTTGAATTTGATATTATTCGTCGTGAAGTTGAAATCCAATGTAGAATTAGTTTTGAGTTGGATATCCTCTGTCATGGATTTGAAATCCAATTTCAAACAAATTGTGTCGCTTCGAGTTCAATATCCTTCGTTGTGAAGTTGAAATTGACTCTGAATGAAATTGAAAAGTTGTTTGTTGACAGACGCTCCTTCGCTGTGAAGTTGAGCATCCACCATCAATTTCTGAATGTGCTTTTGAATCGAGTATCTTTCGTCCTGAAGTTGAAATTAGACTCTAAAAGCTGCAAAATAATATATGCTAAAAATGATAAATGTGATGCTCTTAAGTATGTCTAAGATGCATGTAACATGAATTAGTTCTTGTTTTATCTCTTAAATGGAGCCTCATTCTTTGTCTGCTTGTTTCTACATGTAGAGAAAAAACCTCCAAAAGATTTGATAATCCGCACCAGGATATTGAATTCCTAAAGATGCCCCGATATTAGATGTTTAATCTCAAAAGATGCCCCAACATTTGATGTTGAATCTTCAAAGATGCCCTCTATTGCTTCAGCACTGATTTTAAACATGAGCTTTGCGTATGAGAACCACATGTCAAATACCAAGATCCACTGTAGAGAGATTGTCTTGTTTGAAAAGTGTTTTTTCTTCTTCTTTTATTTTCAAAAGTTCTAAAAATATCAATTAGAAGAGTTTGAAAAATGTTTAATCAAAAGTTTTGAAAATATTACCCCTTTCTCGGTTTCATAATTGAGATGAATCATAAAACTAGAGTTAATTGGACATCAAAGAATTAATTACATTGTTAATCCTTTAATAAATTATAGCTATTTGACAAGTGTCAAGATCAAAGCTATTTTCGGGAAATGGTTAAGTAAGGAAAGGATAAAAAGTCTCAAGTTCTTGTGTTTGGTCAATAGTTTGGCCTTTTTATTTCTTTGATGTTCACTGGTCTGATGGGGTAGCTTGTACGCTCCTCTACTGGAAGTGTTTTCCAACTCCTAGCCTCCATGGTCACACTCAGATTATACGATGCCTTATCAAGGAATTTGTGTGATCGCCTCAGCTGCACTATTTTTATATTCGAGCCACCTTTTCAGGTTTTCAACTCGAATCCTCCTTTGGTTTCAAGACATCATTCAGAATTTACATCTTAAACCCTCTTGTTATTTTTTCTATCATGCATTAAAGATTTTAGAAAACCTTTTGCAAATAAAGATTAATCCTGATGGGCAGAATAAAATCTGAAGATAGTCTCTTCTGTTTAGAAATCCATGTATGATTAGAAGGGACTTTTTAAGGCACGTAATGTAGGCCATGGTTCATGGTTATGAAAGAAAATGACAAATAGGCCCAAACAAGTGTTCCAAGGTATTGAACCAATGATCAATTCATTCTAATGTCGTCAATCCTGTCTTGCTCAATTTGAACCTGCTCGTATGTGTCTCTCTCTTGATGCTATATGATCTTCGAGTGAAGTGTTATGGAATAATTGTGCTTGATCAATCTCATAATTTGAAACTTGATGCGCCATTTGTGTCGATTCTCATCCATTTTTTTCTTTTTTCTTTTTTTGATTGGATCTTCACATATGGCATTTGGTTATCCTTTTGATATTGTTAGAATTTTTGGAAGCTCAAATCGACAACCGGAACGGTTTGCAAAGAGGGGTCGGAACGGTTTTGTGTGTAGGGAGTAAGGAGATTGAAAGATAGAGAATTGTACAGCGATTTATAGTGGTTCGACTTTCTCAACCAAAGTCTATGTCCACTACCTTAGCTCCTTACCAAGGATTTTCCAACAAATTCACTAATTTGTTCTTTCTTTTGAGGATAAAGAGTAACCTTAGAAAATCCCTAGTTTTTCCGAGCTAAACTAGAACCTTTCCCTAGCTTTTACATGGGATTAGCTAGAACCTTTCCCATTTACAAAATTATAAGAAATGTAAACAAGAAAATCTCTCTAAGGTAGGTGTTTACAAGAATTAAGCTCACAAGAACAAAATATTTACAAGAGAAAGATGAAATAAGAATGAAAAACTCTTCTCTTGTGTTTGATTGCTTGGATGGTTGTTCTCTTGCTTCTTCAAGTGTCCTTAGCTTGTATTTATAGCTTGGAATGTGTTTGAAGTCGTATATAGTCGTTGGGGATGTTTTGGAGCCGTTTGGGGATGAGAAACAAATAATAAAACAGCTTGGAGCATGGGGGAATAGGTACCCCCTCATGGGGAATCAGTTCCCTAAGTGCAATCTATTTTTGACCGTTAGACAGGGGGAATCGGAACCACTTGGGGGGGATCTATACCCCCTGCGGGGATCTGTACCCCCTGGACAATCTGATTTTTCTTGAAACCCTTTAAAAAGAAAATATTTTTGGCTCGATTAAGGATCGAAATACTTTGTAAAATTGTTTTAAAATAGTTTAAGTATAAAACACAATTTTACACTTTAGTAAGGATTAAAATGAAATTTGAGAGACTTGGAGTAATATTTGATATTCGAATAATTACATCGAATATACTTAGAAAATCTTTTGTAAAATCTTAAAATTCATTTAACTTAATTTGTTATATCGAAACATCAAAATGTTTTCAACAATCTCCCCCTTTTTGATATAACAAAACATTTGAGTAATTTTAAGATTTTGAAATCAAGTTTGAAATTACTCCCCCTTACTTTAACACTTCTCCCCTTTAACACCTTTACACTTCTCCCCCTATTTGCTAAATCAAAAAGACTCTAATCTTTAAAGTTCAAAGTAACTTTGGAGAGTAAGTAGTAAATTTGACATTTTAAAAATCATTTGAAAAATCAAAGCTCCCCCTCAATAAATGCATTCCAAATAAAATTATGCTTCTGGATCTTGACACTTAAACAAAATTGAATTTCAACAAAGAATAAAAAACATGTTAGTAGCACAAGAAATTCAATACATCCAAGTCTAAAATACTTTATGAAATATCAACTATTGAAATTAAGTGCATATGCATAAAGTTTTCCAAAAATGTTATGCATTTGAAAATTTTGATATCAATTGTTAGAGAGATATCCTTTTCATTTAAACCACATGCATAAACATTTAATTTTAGGTCAAAAAATTTTAAAATTTATAAAATCAAAACATTTGAAAAGTTTATATCAATTGTTAGAGAGATATCATTTGCATTAAAACCAATTTTGACCAAAATTCCTTATGATGAACTAAAAATTAAAAAAAATCATTAAAACTTTAAAATGTTCATCATAAAACCTTTTTAACATACATGAGATTAAAAAAATAATGTATAATTATTTAAAAACAAAACTCATGCATGCTTAAAATCAAATGAGCAACCAAATAACTAAAATTAAAAAACATTAAGCTTAGAGGTTACGCATTCCTTTTCATGTGTGGCTTGAGCATCTTGAATATCATCAAAAGTAAATGAATTAAATTCATTTGAGTTAGAAGATACCTCGGGCTCTTCAAGAGCCATTAGAGACACCACCTTTATTGGTTCTTCTTTCTTGTTTCCATAGATTTCCTCGAGCTTATTCCAAAGCTCATTGGCACTTGAACATGAAGAAACCCCTTCATAGATTTCATAACCAAATGCAAAAAATAGCATGTGCATGGCCTTGGCATTAAGTTGAGCTATGGCCTTGGCATTAAGTTGAGCTTTCTTTTGTTCTTTGTCACTCCTCTTCTTCTCCTTCTTCTTTGGAGAAGAGTAGCCGTTCTCGATTATTTCCCATGCATCAAGATCATTGGATTGGATGAATACCTTCATTAATTTCTTCCAATGATGATAGTTGACTCCATTGAAGTATGGAGGTTTGTCGGTTGGTATGGAGTCTTCCATGTGGAATGAGTCGGAGGTGAAAGCCATCTTCTCGGTTGTGTCGGGAATTGGTAGAGCTTCTTCGAGGATCGTCTCAAGGTGGTTAAACCTTCTTAACGAGTTAGGCTCTGATGCCAATTGTTAGAATTTTTGGAAGCTCAAATCGACAACCAGAACGGTTTGCAAAGAGGGGTCGGAACGGTTTTGTGTTTAGGAGTAAGGAGATTGAAAGATAGAGAATTGTACAGCGATTTATAGTGGTTCGACTTTCTAAACCAAAGTCTACGTCCACTACCTTAGCTCCTTACCAAGGATTTTCCAACAAATTCACTAATTTGTTCTTTCTTTTGAGGATAAAGAGTAACCTTATAAACTCCCTAGTTTTTCCGGGCTAAACTAGAACATTTCCCTAGATTTTACACAGGATTAGCTAGAACCTTTCCCCTTTACAAAAGTATAAGAAATTTAAACAAGAAAACCTCTCTAAGGTAGGTGTTTACAAGAATTAAGCTCACAAGAACAAAATATTTATAAGAGAAAGATGAAATAAGAATGAAAAACTCTTCTCTTGTGTTTGATTGCTTGGATGGTTGTTCTCTTGCTTTTTCAAGTGTCCTTAGCTTGTATTTTTGAAGTTGTATATAGTCGTTGGGGATGTTTTGGAGCCGTTTGGGGATGAGAAACAATTAATAAAATAGCTTGGAGCGTGAGGGGAATCGGTACAACCCTCATGGGGAATCGGTTCCCTAAGTGCAATCTGTTTTTGACCGTTAGATAGGGGGAATCGGTACCCCCTGGGGGGAATCGGTACCCCCTGGACAATCTGATTTTTCTTGAAACCCTTTAAAAAGAAAATATTTTTGGCTCGATTAAGGCTCGAAATACTTTGTAAAATTGTTTTAAAATAGTTTAAGTATAAAACACAATTTTACACTTTAGTAAGGATTAAAATGAACTTTGAAAGACTTTGAGTAATATTTTGATATTCGAATAATTACATCGAATATACTTAGAAAATCTTTTGTAAAATCTTAAAATTCATTTAACTTAATTTGTTATATCGAAACATCAAAATGTTTTCAACAATCTCCCCCTTTTTGATATAACAAAACATTTGAGTAATTTTAAGATTTTGAAATCAAGTTTGAAATGACTCCCCCTTACTTTAACACTTCTCCCCTTTAACACCTTTACACTTCTCCCCCTTTTTGTTAAATCAAAAAGACTCTAATCTTTAAAGTTCAAAATAACTTTGGAGAGTAAGTAGTAAATTTGACATTTTAAAAATCATTTGAAAAATCAAAGCTCCCCCTCAATAAATGCATTCCAAATAAAATTATGCTTCTGGATCTTGACACTTAAACAAAATTGAATTTCAACAAAGAATAAAAAACATGTTAGTAGCACAAGAAATTCAATACATCCAAGTCTAAAATACTTTATGAAATATCAACTATTGAAATTAAGTGCATATGCATAAAGTTTTCCAAAAATGTTATGCATTTGAAAATTTTGATATCAATTGTTAGAGAGATATCCTTTTCATTTAAACCACATGCATAAACATTTAATTTTAGGTCAAAAAATTTTAAAATTTATAAAATCAAAACATTTGAAAAGTTGATATCAATTGTTAGAGAGATATCATTTGCATTAAAACCAATTTTGACCAAAATTCCTTATGATGAACTAAAAATTAAAAAAAATCATTAAAACTTTAAAATGTTCATCATAAAACCTTTTTAACATACATGAGATTAAAAAAATAATGTATAATTATTTAAAAACAAAACTCATGCATGCTTAAAATCAAATGAGCAACCAAATAACTAAAATTAAAAAACATTAAGCTTATAGGTTACTCATTCCTTTTCATGTGTGGCTAGAGCATCTTGAATATCATCAAAAGTAAATGAATTAAATTCATTTGAGTTAGAAGATACCTCGGTCTCTTCAAGAGCCATTAGAGACACCACCTTTGTTGGTTCTTCTTTCTTGTTTCCATGGATTTCCTCGAGCTTATTCCAAAGCTCATTGGCACTTGAACATGAAGAAACCCCTTCATAGATTTCATAACCAAATGCACAAAATAGCATGTGCATGGCCTTGGCATTAAGTTGAGCTTTCTTCCGTTCTTTGTCACTCCTCTTCTTCTCCTTCTTCTTTGGAGAAGAGTAGCCGTTCTCGATTATTTCCCATGCATCAAGATCATTGGATTGGATGAATACCTTCATTAATTTCTTCAAATGATGATAGTTGACTCCATTGAAGTATGGAGGTATGTCAGTTGCTAGGGAGTCTTCCATGTGGAACAAGCCGGAGGTGAAAGCCATCTTCTCGGTTGTGTTGGAAATTGGTAGAGCTTCTTCGAGGATCGTCTCAAGGTGGTTAAACCTTATTAACGAGTTAGGCTCTGATGCAAATTGTTAGAATATTTGGAAGCTCAAATCGACAACCGGAATGGTTTGCAAAGAGGGGTCGGAATGGTTTTGTGTTTAGGGAGTAAGGAGATTGAAAGATAGAGAATTGCACAGCGATTTATAGTGGTTCGACTTTCTCAACCAAAGTCTACGTCCACTGCCTTAGCTCCTTACCAAGGATTTTCCAACAAATTCACTAATTTGTTCTTTCTTTTGAGGATAAAGAGTAACCTTACAAACTCCCTAGTTTTTTCGGGCTAAACTAGAACCTTTCCCTAGCTTTTACACGGGATTAGCTAGAACCTTTCCCCTTTACAAAAGTATAAGAAATGTAAACAAGAAAACCTCTCTAAGGTAGGTGTTTACAAGAATTAAGCTCACAAGAACAAAATATTTACAAGAGAAAGATGAAATAAGAATAAAAAACTCTTATCTTGTGTTTGATTGCTTGGATAGTTGTTGTCTTGCTTCTTCAAGTGTCCTTAGCTTGTATTTGTAGCTTGGAATGTGTTTAAAGTCGTAAATAGTTGTTGGGGATGTTTTGGAGCCGTTTGGGGATGAGAAACAATTAATAAAACAGCTTGGAGCGTGGGGGAATCGGTACCCCCTCATGGGGAATCGGTTCCCTAAGTATAATATGTTTTTGACCGTTAGACAGGGGGAATCTGTACCCCCTGGGGGGAATCTGTACCCGCTGGACAATCTGATTTTTCTTGAAATCCTTTAAAAAGAAAATATTTTTGGCTCGATTAAGGCTCGAAATATTTTGTAAAATTGTTTTAAAATAGTTTAAGTATAAAACACAATTTTACACTTTAGTAAGGATTAAAATGAACTTTGAAAGACTTTGAGTAATATTTTGATATTCGAATAATTACATCGAATATACTTAGAAAATCTTTTGTAAAATCTTAAAATTCATTTAACTTAATTTGTTATATCGAAACATCAAAATGTTTTCAACAGATATCTCCTCTGATTTTATGTCTTCACTCATGTGAGTATATTTATTCCACCTTGCCCCCAGTGTGGGGGTGATCCTTGGTTAGGGTTGAATTAGAAGAAGAAAATTTATAGGCTCAAAAGGGGACAATAAGGGATATATATATATATACACATATATGGATAAATGAAACAAAGTCTTTCAGTATCTCATACACAAAGGTCTTCGTAGAAGAGGTATCCCCAGGGGGATAGATTTTCAGGATTAATTCTATTCACATGAAAAAAATGTAATTAATGCATGATAGAATAATTTCGAAGTAATTCTCCTTTCTGCTTCTTGCTCCCAACATGCCTCAATTGCTCAGGCTCGTCCTCAGAAGATTGCTTCGAGATGCCCCACAATATTTATTCTGGTATAAAGGTTCATGTTCAAGTGAACATTCAATGTCTGCAAGTTTTATTGGTAAAAAAATGTTAGTTTTACGTCTAAAAGGACAATGTTGTGACTTTATTACTCAAAGGTATCAGTATGACTCTCTATGGATTATTTTGGGTAAAGAAAAGAGGGATTTTGTTTTTTTATGGAACATGATAAGAAAGGTATGATCTTACTATATGTCAAAAATCTATAATTCTTGAAGAATAAAAAGAATATTTAATTCATTTAATATTCGAAGAACTAAAGATTAAAATTCATTCAATTATTCCACCTTAGAAGGTAACATAAATTCAATTGTTTAAAAGATTAAGTGAACATGAAAGATCAAAAGCGTGCTCAAACAAAACAATACTCTTACTGCAAATGGTAGATGCAATGCCCTCTTCTTCGATTGTCCATGCCCCTGAATCCATCAAGTTTTGGATTTTTCGGTTTAGTGTCTTACAATTCTCAGAGGAATGTTTGGAGCTTCCTATATGATAATTGTGCACGATATCAACATCGTAATCCTCGGGATATGGAGATTCTTTTCTCAAATCATTCTGGAAGGCTCAATCCTACAATCATCTGAACAAGCTCTAACTGTACTGATTTCAATTTTTTCTTTAATTGTTCAAATCTTGCTTCCATGTGGTGTCACGTGATTAAGAATATTGCATCGAATCCTCCATGAAGAAATTTCATGTTTATGAAAATGCTTTAAAATGAAATGTAGATGCAAAAATGCATGAAATGCTCGAGGCATTGATCCGAAAAAAAATGTATGTTATTGTAAATAATCCTTATTGGGGACAAAAGTGTTTTATCTTTTAAGAGACAAAAATATCCTGACAGCTTTTTCAAGTTGACTAGTCTTCTGCCTTCGTCTGTCACCAGTTGAATAACCTGTCGAACCACTCTGGCTTCTCTGGATTAACCATGCAAGTGTTGAGCTGCTTTTTGTACTTGTCCCAAGAAGTCTCGAATGACTGCATCTATATTATTCATCTTTTTTTGAACCTGTTCCCAACGAATACGTCATTTGAGTCTTCCATCGAAAGAAGTATCCAAACCTTATTTGCTTGCTTCTTGAATTCGTCAACAATGGCCTCCAATTTCAGCTATCATTTTGCTTTTCTTGTATTTGAAGGGACTCCCAAGATTAGTAACCTTCATCTTACCTCTGCAACCTCTGCCAGTCAGTTCTTCAAAGGTTGACTTTCGTTGTGCTTGATGTAGACCCGGTTCATTCTGATTCCCTCGCAATGCCACAATGTAGTATACTCTTCGATTGTGGGCACCACGTCTTCTGGATTGAATGTAACACATAGTCGCCTTTTAGATTGTCCTCTGTATTTTTCATCTATTGTATTACAACCCCTTTGTCCATTAATGCAAACTATTCATGTTTAACAAACATATTTTTGTGGATCAACACCGCTTACATTATGTTATGACAATGCAAATGCAATGTAGAGAAAAATGACACAAACAAAATAAGGGAGATAAGTTAGTGTACTAAAAAAATGAAATTGGTTAGTACATGTAAAACAATCGGTATAGATAAAAATTTCATTCAAAGATGAATATAACACCTACTCAGTCATGATATCTACTCGAGCATGCTTTTATTAGATAGTAATCCTACCCAAACATGCTTTATACCCACAAAGATGTATTTAAAAGAAATTAATCATAACTGCATGATATCTAGTTCGCATGTTGTCATTAAACAAAATTTAAAGCAAAAGAAAAGGTTCAGAAATGATCCTCCTTTGTGTACACTTAATTTGGCTACCTATTGATGAACAGATGTTCAGCATGACTATACCTATGGTGATCATTCTACGGTTCACTATATGCACGGTTTCGGCTCTAATGAGGAAAAAGGTACTCGAATTGTCCTTGATGTCAGTGCCCCCTTGGGCTGCCAAACCCTCGATCCTCACCCATTACAAGTTTCAAGCGAAACGAGTTCAATTCGAGATGATACATTCCCTTATGCCCATACGGAGAATAAATTCACACAAAAGCATAAGGTAAATGAATCCCGAAGGTACTTGCTAGGCCCATACAGAGAATAAATTCCCACGAAGGCATCGCTTTCACCCCCACTTAAAAGGGTTCGAAGCTCGGGTATAGAGCTTATGTAATGCAAATGCCCGTGATGTGTGTGAGAAGGAACATTCAACCCTTTTACTCAAAAGTAAAACTAAACCACTCGATAAAACTTGGACAGATCTGAAAGCAAAAAATCAAAATGTTAGTATAACAAAAAATGAAGCAATTACAAACTTCAATAAAATGATCATAAGTTAACTAAATATTCGAACTCATAATTTCCACCAAACGATAATGTGTAAGCGACTTACAACCTGACTCTCTAAAAAGTCCCCAGCGGAGTCGCCAAGTTGTTATAACCGTTTTTATGTGGAACAATTAAATATTGTTTTAAAAACAGTTACGACTTTTAATTTTAGAAAATGGGTGATTTTTGAATTAAATTTGATAAAATCGGATAGAGTCGCCATCAACCTTTGGGTTAAGTAGGTCGAATACCTAAAAATGTCTTTTAAAAAACAATTTTAAGAAAATCGTTTTTAAAGACAAAAGTTGGTATGTGTTTACCAAATATTCGATTAAAACGGGTTTGGGAGTCATTTACGCGTGTGGAGGATTAGCACCCCCATAACGCCCAAGATTGGTACTGTGTCGCTTACACGTTGTCGTAAAGGTAGAAATCCTGAATCAAATATCAAGTTAAAATATGATCCATTTATTAAATATTGATTAACTTGCTTCAAATTAATTAATTAAAGAAATTATTTTACTCGAATAATAGATCTAGCAAAAATATGAACTTAAAGGATTAAATGGTAAAAACAAAACTTACAAGGCTAAAACAACTAAAATAGAAATTTAAAGGACATAAATAGAAAAAGCAGAAACTTAAGTGACTAAAATAAAATAACATAAACTAAAGTGTCAAAAT
This sequence comes from Hibiscus syriacus, assembly GCF_006381635.1. Lineage (NCBI taxonomy): Eukaryota > Viridiplantae > Streptophyta > Magnoliopsida > Malvales > Malvaceae > Hibiscus > Hibiscus syriacus. The sequence continues at coordinate 2,863,973 of NW_024063323.1, read as the reverse complement.
CAGAAAAACACAAAGATTCATGTGTTGGAATGAAAAACATGAATAAAAGCTCAGGGACTAAACAGAAATTATATCAAAAATACATAACATGTATCATAAATGACTCGTCGGCCACCGTTGCAGCACCACCGCGCTGCCACCGGCGACCGTCGTTGTGCCACCGCGCCACCACCGTCACTGGTGACCGTTGGTTGCCAAATTTCACCTAGAAGTTCGTCTTGGCCTCCTCATCTTAGATCTAGAGTCGGTTTTGCATAATTGGCTCCGTTTGTCGTAAAAAGGCCAAAAACCATTCGGCTTAAGTTTCTCCGATCCGCCTCCATCCACCGTTTGATCGTCCTGGTTTTTCAGTATGTTGTTCTTGTTGGCTTTGCGCAACTTTTCACCGTTCGGAACATTGATCGGAGATCCCGATCGTCGTCAAAAGGCCAAAAACCGTTTAGATTTATTTTTTCCGATCTGCCGCTGTCCATTCGTCTGATCGTCCTAATTTTTCAGTATGTTGTTGGTGTTACCCTTGCACAACCTTTCACCGTTCGGAATGTTGATCGAAGATCCCGATCGTCGATGAAAAAATCTGATAGAATCACATGAGCTTTTTTTTCTTTTTCTTCAATTTTCTTTCTCCTCCACGTATAGCCTCCATGTTTTTTCTGGTGTCCCCCTTCTTGTCTCCATTGCATGTGGTTTTATGGGTTATGAGATATGGTGGGTATAGTGGAATAAGTGGGGGCTTTATTTAATGTTTAGTGGGTTTTAGTAGGGTATTTTTTAATATTTAATGGATAATTTAGTGGATAGTGGTATGGGTGGAGTTAGCGGATGATTTGTTTAATTGGAAGTGGGTGAGGGTGGTAGTGGTTTTAAATAATAATAATAATAATAGTAATAACAATAATATTTAATAATATTTTTTTGACCATGAAAAAAACGGATGTCTACACAATTAAAATCTTATTTGTAGTTTGAGGGATGGAAACCATCCCAAAATACATATTCAGATGCATTGGCACATGTTCCGATGGAATGCTAATTACACAATATTGAGCTTTCAACCAATCCTGTCCCGCAACAACCTCTTTTTACCTCCGAAAAACCTATTATGAGATTGTTTATATTAATCATTGCAAAAAAAAGTAAACACTTAAAAATGGGTAATGTACACAAATGGTCCCTCAACTATAGGTGCTACTTTGTTGAGTCCTCCAACTATTAAAAGTTACAAAATGGTCCTTCGATTATAGGACGATATTTTGTTGAGTCCCTTGACTATTACAAGTTACAAAATGGTCATCTGACAATTCATATGTTTCAAACTCGTCCTTTTTTCTTTTTTTTTTCTTTTTCTTTTTTTGAAAATTGGCTGTCGTCTGAGCTGAACGTTAACTTGCAAACTAGGATATGATAAAATCTTATCACGTAATCTCAAATGACTATACAACTCAAACGGTTCCCGGATCAAATTTTATCATATTTCTAGTCAGCATGTTAACTTAACTCAAACTACCATCAGTTTTTTATCGAAAAATGATGAGTTTAAAAAACATGTGAATAGTCAGGTGACCATTTTGTAACTTTTAATAGTCGACGAACTAGATAAAGCAGCATCTTATAATTAATGGATCATGTTATAACTTTTAATAGTCGGGAGACTCAACAAAGTAGCGTTCAATAGTCGAGGGACCATTTTTGTACTTTACCCTAAAGAAAATTGATATAGGCTACCGTTGTTTGCAGGGTTCATGATTAGATCGTAGAGAGGAGTGTAGATGTCTAAAACAACTAAATTAAGGTTACGAAACATGTTCTTCAAGCTTTGAGACCGATCATTGAGTTTATTGTTAAATGAAAATGCATTGCTGTTCAACCGAGCCACACACTGATTTCTACCGAACCCAAATTTCGTGATGGCTGCTGGTAAGCACCCAAGTGGTCGCAATGTTGTTACTCCGATTCTCCTTGCTCCAAGCTCATACAAATTTTGAATTTTAGTGGAAGATAATGTCATTATAATTTGTTTGGTATAATGGCAAAAAATCCCTTAATGTTTTCTAATTTTTACAGTTGTGTCTTTAAAGTTTTTCCTTTAACAATTTAAACTCTAAAGTTTCCATTTTTCGATACAAAATAAATCTTTTTGATCAATTGACAATTAACTAACCGTCAATATTTTTGCTGATGTGTCACGCTAATATTAAGGGTACAATTAATAAAACAAGTTAACGTTGAGGGTTATTGAATAAAATTATATATATATATATATATATATATATATATTATAATTCTAAATCTAATCCTAACGAGAGGCGAGGGGAAGAGGAGACTCTAGAAAAATGAAGGGAAGTGTTCCTAGTGAGTCTAGAATATATGACCATGACTTAAAAAAAGATGAGGAAACAAAGATAAACAGCTTAACCAATTGATGAAATTTTATATTTTACACTCACACGGTAAGTTCAAAAAAATATTATTTATTAGTTTTAAACTTATGCATATCATATTACATACTAATCAATTATGAAATTACTACTACAATGATATTTAAAAATAAAAATATTTTTATCAAGAAAAGTAAAATTATTGGAGACAAAAATTAAAAATATTAAGGGTTTTCTAATTATTATGTCTAATTATTTTAAATTTAAGAAGAATAAAAACTTAGAGAACACCAGGATGAAATTATCAAAGGAACTAATAAGAATATTGGAGAAGTCATCAGCTGAGTAGTTTGTAAATAATAAAGGATAATGTAAAAGTTCTGAAGGAAGTCGCTGCTACTAGAACTGATGAGATAGATTCCAGCAGATATAATTGAAGAAGCATTTGATTTCCCTGTGATAGCTATTTATGTACTCCTCGAAGTTCTCCAATTGCTCATCCAAAGAGATTGTATTCTGCTCAAACAAATAACAAGCAATAAATATTATCCAATATTTGAGAAGCAAAATCAATTCTTTTGTTCACATTTGATTACCCATAACCTTGCTGTAAAATTATAGTAACCAGATGCAGCTGATGCGAAATTGGCTCCAATTAACAAGTTGTTGTCTTGGGCCTCGTCACTCAAGTAAGCTGGTTGGTATTTGGTAAAACCAATTGCCTCAGCTGTGTTTACAAAACAAAACAAAATAAATAAAAATAAAAACAATTCAAAACGGGTAATGTACACAAATGGTCCCCAACTATAGGGCATTTCTTTGTTTAGTTCCTTGACTATTGAAAGTTACAAAATGGTCACCTGACTATTCATGTGTTCCAAACCCATCCTTTTTTGTTAAACAATTGATGGTCGTATGAGCTGGATGTTAACCTACTGACTGAGATATGATAAAATTATATTTTAAAATGTCTACAGGCATAACTATTTCTTTCAAGCACTAGCTCGACGACATAATATAAATGAAGAATCAATCCACAGAATACAACTCAAACGATTTTTGGATCAGATTTTATCATATCTCAAGTAGCAGGTTAACGTCCAACTCAGACAACCATCAATTTTTTAACGGAAAAGGACAAGTAGCATGTTAACGTCCAATTCAGACAACTACTTTTGTAATTTTTAATAATTTTGGGACTCAACAAAGAAGCGCCCTATAGTCGGGGGACTATTTGTGTACTTCACCCTAAAGTTTTATAGGAAAAATGAACATACCAATGAAGTCTATGCCTATTTTCAATAGCAGAATCTTCCTGTTGATTTGCGATCAACATAGTCCGTTCCGTAAGGTGGGAAATTGGCTTGTACAATGGTGAGAAGCTGGTTACTGTTTCCGGTATCCAAAATAGAGTCCCCAAATATGAACATTGCGGGAACAAAAGATTGGGAACAATGTGCTGCGGGTAACACATAGGCAAAAAGAATAAATAAAGGTGACGAAGAAACAAGATACTTCATTTTCTATAACGCTATTGTTTTCTGTTTTTTGAGTTCTTACGTTAGAGATTATGATTTGTAAGAAGCTCAACATATAGAATTTGTGCAGAAATTTTGATGTCAATATCATTCCCAATTCACACTTCTCCAACTCAAACTCATAATCTTTTTTCACTCAACCAATTTAGGTCATTCATGCAGACTTCACTAACTTAATTTACATTCTATGGATTCTAAATTTATATGATAAAATATAAATGCTTAACCACTATGATAAGCTTAACATTTTGCTTATATTTGATCAACTATTATTAGATCTAATAAATTTGATCCGAACAAGATTACTCGAATTGATTTACTCAAATTGATATTCAATATAGACTTGAAGAAGATTATCCAAATTTGATCTGAAACTATAAATAAACCAAACCGAATCAAAATGTATCCAAATTTTAATTGGACAAATATGAATTCGTATCCAATTTGACCTGAATTGAAAGCAACTCGAACTAAAATTAATCTGAACTGAAAGTAACCCAAACCAAAAGTAACTCAAACCGAAAATAGTTGTTAATGCAGCGTGGCTTTTGGGAACGGACTACAAGGAGGCCCTCGAGACCAAGGACAACAAGGCCGAAGGAAAATCCGGAGCAAGCCCATTGAAAAGGTGATTAAAATTAATGTGGATGGGGCGTTCATTCCTAACGTGAGGAAGGTTGCTATTTGTGTCGTTGCTAGAGATCATCAAAGGATGGTGGTGGGCGGGGATTCTAGAAGTTGGGATGGACCGCACTCCACAAAATCGATCGAAGCATTAGCATTTACCGAAGGCCTATGTTTGGCTTCCAAAAATAGGTGGGATCACGCAATGATGGAAGGAGATGTAATCTCAATTGTGAACCGTCTGATCAACCCGTACAAAGACATTTCAGTGACTAAATTAATGCTCAATGAGGCTTGCGCTTTGCTAGTGGTACCTGTCGGCCTTAAGGTTCATTTTATCAATCCAGAGGCAAATAGGGTAGCACACTCCTTAACAATAGCGGATCCAAAGTTTTAACACATCGTTTTTCAAATATTGAGTAAGCAATTTTTCTCCTCCCCCTCATCCATCAACTATTTTTTATAATTTTTCTAAAATAATAAGAATGTACTTACTCTTATAGGAGACTTAGTGCATTCTTCCCTACTTAGTACATTGGGCGTTGTCGAGGACCAACCTTTTTGTTTTACTTCGAAGAACCGAGATATATTAAAAACGATGTAATTCTTGATGTCATTAAGATATGAACGAATCTTTCCTACCTTCCAAAAAAAATCTTGAAAATAACCACAATTTTTTTACAGTTTGACCACAAAATTTTAACTTTAAATGGTGCAGCCTTAATTAATCCAAACCAACAAACCTGCCTAATTGATAGGTCTTAGTGAAATCCAACGAATGAATCATTTTCATTATAATCGTGTTGTAACATTTTGCATAAAGAAAATGTTTATACAAAAATAAGTGCCGAAACTTTGTCTAAAAAATGTTTTCGTGTATAAAAAAATTTTCACTAAAAATAGGTACTTAATGTTTCTAAAGTTATACATTTAGGTGTATGCCATTAAAAATCACCGTTAACTAGTCGTTAAGTGACACGTGTCATGTTCTGGTAATTTTGACAATTTATTTATAAATAAAAAATATTTTTTGTAAAGAGAGAGAGAGAGAGAGAGAGAGAGAGAGAGAGAGAATGAATGATGCCCCCTCCCCCACGTGCTCCCTCTCCCGCTTCCCCTTTCCCCTTCCCCCTTCAATAGGTTGTCGATCGACCGGCGGTGACCATCACCACCACTATCATCGGCACCAACATCGACCTCTAATTAAACCCCCGTTGACTTTTCATTGTAAGCTACTGCCGTTTGCTGTGGAGAAGCGTTCGAAGTTTCGTCGGATTTTAAGTCACTGTCGCTATTTTTCATCGATTTTGACTGATCCCGACATCCATATGCCACGCCATCACCACCATTCAAACCACAATCCTATTCCGCTTAAAACCCATCCTCATTGTCGCTCTGTCGGTGTTCCACCATGGTAACGAGATTGAAATGAGATATTTTAGTTTTTTTAAGTTCTTTTTATAATTTCTTTAAAAGTTTAGGGGCTCTTTTGTAAATGAATTAAGTTTTTTTTAAAATATTTTTTTAATTAAAAAAATATATTTTTATTATTAAAAAATTTAAAAATATATATATAACGGTAGTCATCTAAAATTGTAACTGAGAAAACTTTATATATTAATTTTTAACGAAAAAATCTTTAGACAGCAAATCGCTTTTCGAGATAAAATTCAAACACTTATTTTTGTACCGAGCCTAAAGAAAATAGTAAATAATGATGTATACAACAGGAAGGAATTCAAAGATTCTCAAATCTACTTGCATAACCAGCCAACTAATAAAAGATAAAATTACAGCATTCTAATTGTAGATGATATGAATCTCCCAAAAGGATCCAATATCACAATTTATGAATGTCAGATTCACACTTCGCCGTGACTCTTTAAGAATCAACAATTTCGACTTCCAACGACACCTACATGGAACCCAACCTGAAGTATCAATTCAAACTCCATCCTTCAACAATCACCAGGCTTTTAAATCCTAAACTTGCATCATATGAACCAGCTCTCAACACCCAGACCTTAATCCAAATCCGAATGAAAGACAATAGAGCATCTTTTAAGGGAACATACACACGCATCGATACGGGAAGATATTCTCTGTCCTTTCTTACTGTTTAGCTAGAATCGTCAGATATTTACTTGCTGGCCTTGCATGCTTTTCTCACGAGCGATCGAAGCCGAGAGAATCCCAAGATCACAGTTTAAGGATGTCAATGCTGACCACACTCGGAAATAATTCTTGTTACAGGAGAAGGTTCACCAGCAACTGTTTCAGATGATCCAACTGCAAGAGCAGCATGGGAGTCTCGCAGATTCCTCAAGTTGCCCAGGAACTGCCACACAAGCAAAGGAATCTCAACTTTACTAACAACTCAGAATTAAAATGAAGAACGCATGTGAATATTATCAAATAATCTAGGAATAAAATCTGAAAGTTGCATGAAGCTATAGTGCAATATATCATATGCTATCATCATTCTGGCAATAGTGGGATATATCATATGACATCATTCTTATCTTATATTAGTTTGCATTATTTCCAACCTGATATAGCCCTCCCCGTTTCTTTTTCGTGCATAGGAGTTTAGGCGAAGGATCTCAATTGGGACTTGCATCAGGTTTACAAATTTCTGACCAAGAGGTATACCGGTATTGGGATTCAAACCTAAGCCTTACAAGCAAAGTATTAGAACGTCTACTCAACCCCATTGGCATCTCCTCCTCTCTGTGTATGTGCACATTCTCTCTTTTATTAATGTACATCACATTAGGATATTTTCTCTCGCTATAATAAATCCAGATGATGATTCTTGCACGGCACATCAAAATATATGTTTTCCAGCCATTTTATGCAACTTAAAGATCCTATGCAAATAAGGGTAAGGGCTATTGTAGAAAGCTGCTGTGATTTAAACTAGTAGAAAAGAAGTTTCTGTTCATCCTAAGTTCTAATTTAGTTGGGATTAGGTTTTATCTGTTTAAAAAAATGAGTTTTCTTAGGATATAAAGGTTAAAAAATACCTAATTAAATTCTACTTTTGTAAGTCTTAGTCTATAAAACAAGCTGATTCTTTTATTTTTAAGATAGAACAAGTCAAAATTTTCTCTCTCTTTTCGTTCGGAATCTCTCTTTTTTTTTCTGTTCTTGAATACTTCATTTCTGTTCTTCTTAGAATATTCACATGGTATTAGCTAGGTTATCACCATTAGAAATCATGAAAAATCCAGCCACTCCTAGCAATATATACAATGATAGTGTTGAACATGCTTTGATGTTTGATATACCAAAATGATTATTATTTTAATAATTTTTAGGATTACATTCGAGTTGGTTATTCGAATATATAAACTTTTTCTAAGCTCAAAAACTCAATCTCTCTCTTTATATTCTTGACAAATTTTGGTAAACAAAAATATTTAGAACAAATTTTTCTAAAAGTTTCAAACTTTAACCAAGTACAGCGTTGTAGTATCGATACTATAAGAACAGTACCGATATTGTTCTTATGGTATCGATGAGTATCAATGCTAAAAGCTTTAAAATCATCAAGTAGTACCGATTCTACCTACTGTTTTGAAATTCCAGTATACCAAAATGGTACGATACTCCATGTACCAATACTATTTATAACAATAGTACCGATACTTCCCATGGTAGTAGCTATAATACCCTTTGATTTTAAAACCTTGATTATTAGGCTAACTTTTAGGAAAAGTATATATTCCACTAATTGTAATATATTTAGTTACCTAGTTTAGATATACTAGCTTGTGTATATATAACCCTTTTCCATTGATGAATAAAATACTACGAGACTATTTTCTCTACTGATTCTACATGAGATCAGATGTATATTCGAATAATTTAATTTTTTGGGTTGTCTGGGTATCGAAAGAAAGAAGTGTTTTTTGTCTTTTTTTCACTGGAGACTTTTGGAGGCTATTCTTTCGACACCGCTAGCACCAGGATGTCCACCGTGAACCGATCGGCCGATCTGGAAAGTTCGGCCGCCAGAATCCCTACGTGTGAAGCTCACGCGCTGCCACAAGTTTTCGTCGTTTCTTCACGCTGGCGTGTGATTGATCTTTCTCGACGCTGATTCACGCCGCCATCTTCTCCGCTTGTTTCCGGCTGTAACCTACCGCTGACCCATGCCTCTGTTCAATTTTGTTTCGGGTTGGGTGTCATCATTTTTGAAAAAAAATATTGTTTGGTTGTTGGTTTTGTGTTTGCTGTGGATTCTTTGTCAACTTGCAATTATGGCTCATGCTGCATCTAGTGTAGAAACTTCTTCAACGGTTGTTACAATATATGCGGATGAGGATGCCGAGTTCCTTCATCTTCGAGAAACTATGAAACAATCATCTAGTCTTATTTCTACCCTTGTCGAGTCAAGTAAATCCAATACATGTCTTGTTTCCACCTCATCGAAATGGGTCATTGATTCTGGTGCAACAGACCACATGACAGGTAACCCAACCTTCTTTCTCATTTTAAAACCCATTCTATCACTGCTATTACCTTAGCCGATGGTTCCACATCAATTGTTATTGGCTCCGGCACTGCGAATACTACTCAGTCTCTTCCTTTGTCATCTGTTTTGAGCTTACCTCAACAAAAACGAGATAACTAAACGGAAAAAAATGACATTAGAAGTAACAAGATCTCTAATGTTCACTCATAATGTCCATAAACATTTCTGGGGAAGCCATTCTAACTGCTACATACCCAATAAATAGGATGCCTAGTAGAGTGTTGAAATTCCAAAAACCTCATGACGTCTTCCTCCAAAAAAAATTCGAAGTATGTTTCTTCTGACCTTCCCTTCAAAATATTGTTGTTCACATTCACCAAAATTGTCACACCAAACTTGATCTCAAAACAACAAAATATGTGTTCTTAAGGTATTCCTCCAATTACAAAGGATATGCATGTTACTCTTTTGTCACTCACAAACTATACAATTCCAAATATGTCACCTTCTTTTAGCATCAGTCCTATTTTGCCAAAACTATAATTCAAGGGATTGAAATCTATATGTCTTCTTGTTGGGTTAAGGTTGGAAGGTTGATTGTGGAAAGTGACTGTAAGTCGGCTGTGGAATGGGTCCATACCCCAGCTTTGGCCCCTGTTTTTATCCTCCCATTAGTTAAAGAGATTTCACCTTTTATCTCGGACAGGGTGCACTCAATTAGACTGATTCCAAGGGTGTGTAATGGGGAGGCTGATAGTTTAGCAAAGATGGGAATTGGTTGATGTTTAGTCGTTTCCAGTGCATTTTATCGTTTGAGTTTAGGTTTTTGGTTCTGTTGAGTAGCTTAGTCTGTTGTGTTTTTTCAGTATGGTGTTTATGTTAAATCTTATGTAATTTCGGAGGAGTAATAAAGTTTCTAAGGCACTCTTTTCCTCCTTATTGGATCAAGGAGGTTTTTAAGGAGGCCTGTCATTCTTATCAAAAAAAAAATAATTCAAGGGGAGAATTCAAGGGAATTTCAGCTTTTGGGATAATCTTCAAAACACTCTGTACAAGTATATTCCTTATTCCTCTTCAAAATCTAAAACTACTCAACCAAAAAATTCATCCTCTCCAAAACCAAAAAGCTCATCTTGTTGAACTCCTCCAAAACAAACACCATCAAAACCAACTCCTCAAACCAAAACATCATCCCTCATTCAACTTGACACCAATGAGGAACTTCGTGTCTATAGTAGGAAGGGACAACCTACTACAAACCTAGAGGGTATTACACAGGTCAACTGTCAAGAACCTGAATTGGAACTTCCTACCTTAGAAATTAACACAACTATGGAATCTTCACCAACAAGAAAATGAGTTCGAAAATATTAATCATCCTATTGAAAGATATATAGCTTATGAAAAACCGATGCCATTATACAGAGCTTTCACTGCATCACTTGATAGTATACATATTCCAAAATCAATTAAAGAAACCCTGAAGATTCCAATATGTGAAAAAGTAGTTGAAGAAATTGAAGCCAATGGTACTTGGACTCTCAAAAAAACTACCACACAGGAAAAGAACAGTAGGATGCAAGTGGATTTTCATAGTCAAATACATGGCAGATAAAAGAACTAAATGGTTAGTCGGGAAGTTAATTTATCTCTCACACACTAGATCAGTTATTGTATACTCAGAAAGCATTATCAGCCAACAGATGAACGATGTAGATTGGTGCAGATTGCTGAAAAGTAGTGAATATCTAGCTGCTAACATTTAGGGATTTAGCAAATATTGTAGGTGCTGATTTTGTGTAAGTAGCTGATTTTATGAGATTTTTTCCTAGATTAGGATCTCCTTGTAACCTATATATACCTATATATAGGTGCCATTTTTATCAAGACCTATACCACTATTCTACAGGGTATCAATTTAGGTTAGTCGATCCTTTAAACCCTAGCCAAATGACTACCAAAACATTACCCAAGACTAATACTTCCAATTTTCTTTTCACATCCATAAAATATTTTTTTCTTTTGCCTCCATGATTAATAGAAATGGATTGGGAACATGGATTGTCGACTATGGAGCATCTGATCAACAGGAGACATTACCCTACTCCAAAATTTTACAAAGTCACTTTTTCATCCTCATGTCAAGATAGAAAATGGGTCACTATCACCAGTTGAAGGGAGTAGTTTAGTATGGATTAACCAGATTTTTCTCTTAAACTCCGTCCTTTATGTTCCATCACTTACTTGCAATCTTTTGCCAGTTAGTAAAATCACTAATAAAATGAAGTGTGCAACTAAATTTACTATGAATGGTTGTGAATTTCAGGTACTAGATTCAGGGAAAGTGAATTGGCAATGTGAGGTTGTCTGGTGGCCTCTACATCGTTCAAGGACAATAACCTCCTGTAAGACAAGCCAACTCAAGTTTACCTTTACAATCTAGTATTGTTAAATTTGATTTTTCTCCTATTGTTAGCCAAATTATGTTATGGCATTTTAGGTTAGGACACCCTAATTTTTTTCTATCTTGCAAAATTGTTCCCTCGTTTATTCATTAAGACAAAACATGGTTCTCTTAATTGTGATGTCTACCAACTTGCAAAACATTAAAAACACACTTATCTTCCTTCGCCTTACAAACCATCTAAACCCTTTTCAATTATCCACAGTGACATTTAGGGCCTTCACCAGTTAAGAATATTAATGGTTGTAGGTGGTTTGTTTCTTTTATAGATGATCATTCAAGAGCTACTTGGACCTTTTTAATGAAGGAAAATCTGAAACATAAGAGAAATTTAAGATATTCCATAGTATGGTTGAAAAACACTTTCAGAGTAAAATAAAAATTCTTCATAATGATAAGGGGGGAGTACTTTGCCAAAACTCTAGGGGCTTACTGTCATGAAAAAGGGATAATCCAGACTAATTCTTGTGTAGATACCCCCACAACAGAATGGGATTGCTGAGAAAAAAAACTGACATCTTTTAGAAGTCACTAGGTCCTTACTTTTTTCTGGTAACCTTCCTAAACATTTATGGGGAGAGGCACTTATTACTGTCACATACTTGATCAATAGGATGCCTAGCAAAACTTTAAAGTTTCGGACACCTAGAGAAATATTCCTCGAGAACTTTCCTTATTTTCAGCACATGAATACTCTCTTTCAGAGTGTTCGGATGTACTGCTTTTGTTCACAACCATCACCAATCCAAGTCAAAGTTAGATCCCAAGTCTGTCAAATGCATATTTTTAGGATACTCTTCAATCAATAAGGGTTACAAATGTTACTCCCTTATCAGACAAAAATTTTATATATCAATGGATGTTACATTTTTTAGCATACTCCTTTTTTTAGCTAAGAATGAAATTCAGGGGAGAATTTGAGTGAATTTCAAGCCATCACTAATCTCCCGCCTTCCCAAAACTCTTCCGAATTGCAACCGATATTCCAACCTTCACCAAATTTGCAGTCTATTTCTCAACTTCCAATAGTACCTCAAATGCACCTTGTAACCCCTTAGGCCCAGCCTATGCGTTTTGACTAAGTCTAGCGAATTACATTAAAGATTCTCAAAAACATTTTTCCCAAAACATTATTCGATAATATATATATCATATTATAAATGGCATTTATAAAAGTATATAATAAGTAACGATAAAACTAAATTTGTAAATATAAAACATGAAAGAGACCAGGTAAAATATTACATGAAATAAATCCGGAGCATCGAAAATCAAATATCAGTAACAAAAGCAGAAAACATCATAAAACGATAAATACTTCAAAAATAAGGTACATGTCACTATAATTAAAAATAACGGAGTGTCTATCCTAGAGTATCTGAAAGGGGTAAAACAGTTTGAAATGTGAGCTAGAGGCTCAGTGTGTCCCAACAGTACAGAAATAAAACATACAGTTATAATTTTTAAAACCAGTACAGATCACAGTCATTAAAACACATAGGATTTTTTAATTTAAAAACTCCGCATCGTCCTCCAACCGAACGCCATGTGCAGATCCCCAGAACTACACAACCTAAGGGAGTAACTCGTGGCCTGCGAGCCTACCCAAAACAATTCCTAGGGCCACTAAGGCTTACCTAAGAAAATTCTCAGGGCCGCAGAGCCTACCCAAGGCCCGACTTAGGTCCATAAGGAATTATCAATCGGTGCTGAACCTGTCAGAGAAATTACCAACAGCAACTGAACCTGTCAGAGTCTTCATACCAGAACCCAAAGTACCCTGAAGAAAACATTTTTCAGATGGTAAGAAGTAGTAACAAAAATTCAGAATTCAGACATATCATCAGTTCAGTAAACCGGTATCCAAAAATCATAAAACGGGCAATCATGCTTTATATTTCCGTAAATCCAGAATCAGGTAAATCATACAGTAGTTAAATCAGATCAAACAATGTATTTCAAATCAGAGAAAACAATCATGTGCACATGAGATTTCAAACAGATATTTAAAACATTTATTATGCACATAAGGAACACACCTCGATAATAGGGTCAGTCCGGAAGATCTATCGAGCACTAGCTTTACTAAACTCTTCGACTAAACGAGAACCTAAGCCATATCAGAACAGGGTTATATTCGGAATAATATTCTAAACATAATAACTAACAGGGTTTTAGAACTATGCGAGAATTTTTCAGGTTTACGGGCTAATTCGGAGGCTTTCGGTTTTGAATTTGGTAAAACGGACTTCGAATTCGGACTCAAGACGTCGAAAATTGTCAGAGTAGGCATACCCGGAAAAATCAACGGCCGGTCAAAGTTATGGTCAACGGTGGTAAACAGTAAACGGTCAACTTTTACGCAAATATCACCCTAACAGAAATTAATTACGTATTAGGCACCCTTTTAAAAATATTTACAAAAATAACACCTTACCATAAATTAATTACGTATTAAACACCCTTTTAAAAATATTTACACAAACACCTTTTAAAAATATTTACAAAATATCACATTTTTATACTTTATCAACAATCTAAACCAACACCAACTATAACATGTTTTCAAGCTAAAACACTGAAATATAATCCAAATTAAATGATCTAACATTACCCACGGAGGACGGACGAAACGTCAATGTCAACGCAACCCACCTACTGGGTTTTGATCGGGAGGGAAAACTGAGTTTTCAACACAGGAAAGAGGGATTTGCCAAACATGGGTAATCATCCATCTATAAAGATAAAATAACCCTCTATTATTTTGAATAAAAAAATATAATATGACATGGTGGTTAAGCCATTGTCTGCCACTAAAATTTTTGAAGGTTCAAAACCTCATGACCCCCATTATTATAATCTTAGTGCTATATGATATATTTATTTTTTTATATTATTGTGGCAAATTATGGGGTATGACACAGACTCCAGATATGAGTCATAGGCAGGGTAAGACTTCCGGATCTGTTTCTAGGGTTGACAGTAGAGCCCGATCGCAGAGTAGAGGACCAGATGCTTTTGAAGCTCGACAGCCTGCTCTTGTTTACACTACCCGAAGTTCCAGTGATCAATTTGAGTTCAATACTTCTGCAGGTATATTTATTGTTAATTATGTTTCATGTCATACATTTCTAACAACACTCTTTCTATACCCGAGTTTTGTAACATAAGACCCTAAGACTTTGGATTAAGGCACCAAGACCATGTTTCCGCTCCGAGTCTATTAAGATATTTTGATATTGTCAAATTAGCTTTGTCCAATAAAGGATCTATCAGAGACCTAATCTCAATTTCTTATCTGATTCTGATAAATTTCGAGGACGAAATTTCTTTGAGGGGAGAATTGTCATATCCCATAAATTGCCACAATAAAATAAAAAAATAAATATATCATATAGCACTAAGATTATAATAATGGGGGTCATGGGAATTTGAACCTTTAAAAATTTTAGTGGCAGACAATGGCTTAACCACCATGCCATATTGTATTTTTTTTATTCAAAATAATAGAGGGTTGTTTTATTTTTAAAGATGGATGATTACCCATGTTTGGCAAATCCCTTTTCCCCGTGTTGAAAAATCAGTTTTCCCTCATTTAAGCTAGCTGCCGCCCCTCCTCCTCCTCCTTGTTCCAACTGGCAGTGGACGTCACCGCCACCTCCATCAGGCGCACCTGGCCTCCGCGAAGCGACCCGAACAACCTCGCTCCGAAATCAATCACAATTAAGCCGAATCGAGAAGGGAAATCAACACCCAAAACCCCGATCGTCGTTTTAATTTTGTCGATTCCGACCATTTCAGCGACTGTCTTGTATCACCGCCCGATTTCAGACTCCTCGTCGCCTCCCGATCAAAACCTAGTAGGTGGGTTGCGTTGACATTAACGTTTCGTCCGTCCGCCGTGGGTAAAGTTAAATCATTTAATTTGGATAATATTTTAGTGTTTTAGCTTGAAAACATGTTATAGTTGGTGTTGGTTTAGATTCTTGATAAAGTATAAAAATGTGCTATTTTGTAAATATTTTTAAAAGGGTGCCTAATACGTAATAAATTTCTGTTAAGGTGCTATTTTTGTAAATATTTTTAAAAGGGTGCCTAATACGTTATTACTTTTTGTTAGGTGATATTTGCGTAAAAGTTTACCGTTGACCATAACTTTGACCAACGTTGACCGGCCATTAAACGGCCGCTGATTTTTTCGGGTATGCCTATTCTGACATTTTTCGACGTCCTGAGTTCAAATTCGAAGTTCGTTTTACCAAATTCAAAACCGAAAGCCTTCGAATTAGCCCGTAAACCTGAAAAATTCATATATATCTAAGTGAGTTAAGTTAGTTAATTGATCTGAATGGACAATGACTAATTATAGTTATGTTAAAGGTACTCGGGGATCTCCTGACTGTTTCACTGCTCGACCCGATTCCTCCCGATCCGCTCGTCCACGAGAAACCGTGAATACTCGTATAGTTTTAAAACCCTGTTAGTTATTCTGTTTAGAATATTATTCTGAATATAACTCTATTATGATATGGCTTAAGTTCTCGTTCAATCGAAGAGCCTAGTAAAGCTGGTGCTCGATAGATCTTACGGACTGACCCTATTATCGAGGTGTGTTCCTTATGTGCATAATAAGTGTTTTAAATATCTATTTGAAATCTCATCTGCACATGATTGTTTTCTTGATTTGAAATACAATGTTTGATCTGATTTTCTATTGTATGATTTACCTGATTCTGGATTTACTGAAATGTAAAGCATGATTACCCGATTTATGATTTCTGGATACCGGTTTACTGAACTGATGATCTGTCTGAATTCTGAATTTCTGTTACTACTGCTTACCATCTGAAAAATGTTTTCTTCGGGGTACTTTGGGTTCTGGTATGAAGACTCTGGCAGGTTCAGTCGCTGTTAGTAATTCCTCTGACAGGTTCAACACCGATTGGTAATTCCTTATGGACCTAAGTCGAGCCTTGGGTAGGCTCTGCGGCCCTAAGAATTTTCTTGGGTAAACCTTAGTGGCCCCAGGAATTATCTTGGGTAGGCTCGCAGGCCCCGAGTTACTCTCTTAGGTTGTGCAGTTCTGGGGATTTGCACATGATATTCGGTTGGAGGACGATGCGAAGTTTTTAAATTAAAAACTCATATATGTTTTAATGACTATATATGTACTGGTTTTTAAAAATTATAATTGTATGTTTTTATTTCTACATTGTTGGGACACACTGAGCCTCTAGCTCACTTTTCAAACTATTTTACCCCTTTCAGATACTCTAGGATAGACACTCCGTATCAGGCACTTGGAGGATTGATGCATTTTGTTCGGAGTATTTTGTTGTAATATTCTGTCTTCCGAACTATTTTTAATTATGGTGATATGTACCTTATTTTTGAAGTATTTATCGTTTTATAACGTTTTCTGCTTTTGTTACTGATATTTTATTTTCGATGCTTCGGATTTATTTCATGTAATATTTTACCTGGTCTCTTTCTTGTTTTATATTTACAAATTTAGTTTTATCGTTACTTATTATATACTTTTATAAATGTCATTTATAATATGATATATATATTATCGAATAATGTTTAGGGAAAAATGTCTTTGAGAATCTTTAATGTAATTCGCTAGACTTAATCGAAACGCATAGGCTGGGTCTAAGGGATTACATTTAATTGGTATCAGAGTATAGGCTGGTCTAGGGGGTTACACTTAATTGGTATCAAAGCTTTTGATTTTTAAACCTCGACAGTGTATGAGTCCAAACTGAAAATACGTTTTGAAATGTTTTACAAAAAAGTCACTAAGGTCATGTCACAAAATGTTTACGATTTTAATTGTGTTCGAGACTCCAAGTGACTATCTAACCCTAGGTTTTATTTTGTGTAGTAAACTCGAGATTCACCAAGATGAGTGCTAGATGTGGTCGTCGAACTAGCCGTGGTTGTGGCAGATTGGCTAGATTTGTAGACCCGGTTGATGATATACGTGTAGATCCCCCACCTTCGATAGATGATCCTGCTCCTATGACTCCGACGAATTTACCTCCTGCCTTTGGTATCGGAATGACTGCTCCGATAAGAGGAGCAATTGGTACTGAGCCCGAGTCTACCAGAGTTGTATTAGATGAGAATTTTGGTAGACAGTTTCTTCAGATGATTCAGGGAGCTGTCAGAACTACTGGTGTTGTACCCGAGTTTCCTATCTCTCATACCCTTATTGCAAATGGAATAAGGACGTTTAGTGGCCTTACTGGTGGAAATCCGACTGAGGCCGAGGATTGGCTTAGTGATACTGAGCGAAGCATGGATCAGTTAGGTTTAGATATGCATCGACGTTATTTAGGAGCAATTTCTATGTTGGATGGGAATGCTCACACCTGGTGGGAGTCAGTAGTTAGTAGTGTTTAGACCGATCGTCTGACCTGGGATTTCTTTAGAGAGCGCTTTAGGAGTCGTTTCCTGGGAGAGCGTTATTTAACTCAGAGACGACAGTAGTTTCAGGACCTGGTTCAGGGAGATATGATCGTTTCTGAGTACGAGATTGAGTTCTTGAAATTGGTGAAGTATGGATTTAGTTTGGTATCTACCGAGAGATAGATGTCGAAAGTTTGCTCAAGGACTTCGATTCGAGTTGCGTCGCCAGGTAGTTACTCATCAGGACGAGGTATTCGATATTGTAGTTGGGAGAGCAAAAGACGCAAAGGAAGTCGAGGCTTCTGCACCTGACAGTGATAGAGTAGGTCTAGAACGATCTAGGAAGCCTTCTGGTCAGTTGGCACCTTTTGCACGCCCTGATAAAAGATCTCATACTGTTCCTTATCAGATGAGTCGGTCTGATTCGAGGCCTGCATATCCTCCACATACTGTAGCTAGTCGAGAGGATTCTGCATATTCCACTCCGAAATTGAGTTGTGAGTTATATGGAAATCAACACGGAGGAGAGCGTCGTAAGTATATGGGTACCTGTTTTCATTGTGGATCTAGCAAGCACTTCTTAAGAAATTGTCCATATCCAAGTCCTGTCGATCATGCCTCTGTTCAGACTCCTATACGTTCTCATGCCTCTGTTCAGACTGTCATACCCCATAAATTGCCACAATAATATAAAAAATTAAATATATCATATAGCACTAAGATTATAATAATGGGGTCATGGGGTTTTGAACCTTTAAAAATTTTAGTGGCAAACAATGGCTTAACCACCATGCCATATTGAATTTTTTTATATTATTGTGGCAATTTATGGGGTATGACACACCTACCCAAACTGCAGTCATCTCTACCATAACTTGTTCTTCCAAACATTCCTTCAATACCTCCACCTAGCCAAAATTCTCCAAGAACACCTCAAAGTAACCAAGTCCCACTTGAGAGAAAGGAACTCAATGTTTACATGAGAAGAAAAAAGCAAAAGTCGATCTCAAAGGCCGTCACACAACCTGGAATATGCCAAGAGCTAAACTTGAGTCCAATTGCCTTTAAGGAGGAAAGTGGAGGTAATTCATCATCTCTTAGTGAAATTTGTGTTACTTTTGAGGATGATATTAACATACCTATTGCTCAAAGGAAAGGGGTAAGGAAATGCACAAACCATCCCATACAAAGGTTTGTTGCATATGGGAATTTAATGCCTTCTTTTAAAGCATTTACAACCAAATTGGGCAAAATTCAAATTCAGGAAACAATGGTGGAGGCCTCGAAGAATCCTAGATGGAGGTTGTTAAGGAAGAAATTATAGCTTTGGAAAGCAACAAGACTTGGACCCTAATCGATTTGCCACAAGGAAAAAAAACCAGTTGGTTATAAGTGGGTGTTTACTGTGAAGTACAATTCATGGCAATGTTGAAAGGTTCAAGGCAAGGCTAGTGGCTAATGGCTTTACTTAGTCCTATGGTATTGACTACCATGAGGCATTTGCTCTGG
This sequence comes from Hibiscus syriacus, assembly GCF_006381635.1. Taxonomy (NCBI): domain Eukaryota; kingdom Viridiplantae; phylum Streptophyta; class Magnoliopsida; order Malvales; family Malvaceae; genus Hibiscus; species Hibiscus syriacus. Next base: position 2,844,566 of record NW_024063323.1, on the reverse strand, counting down.
TAGGCAAACTTAATACAGTTAGGGTTCTGCTAAGCTTAGCTGTAAATGAAGATTGGGAATTACATCAACTAGTTATCAAGAATGCATTCTTCAATAGAAATCTAGATGAAGAAGTATATATGAGACTACCTCCAAGAATGGAAGTAAATACAAGAACTCAGATGGTGTGCAAGCTAGAGAAGTCTCTTTATGGCCTAAAACAATCTCCTAGGGCCTGGTTTGAGAGATTCACCAAAGTCAAAGTTAAAAATGGTTATAAACAGTGTCAGACAGACCATACATTGTTTGTAAATGTGCCTTCAAAGAAGAAGAAAGCCATCCTCATTGTTTATGTAGATGACATCATCATCACTGGTGATGATAATGCCGAAATTAATAACCTGAAGAAAATGTTGGCCAGTGAATTTGAAACTAAATATCTAGGAAGTCTAAGGTACTTCTTAGGGATGAAAGTTGCGAGATCAAAGGCTAGTATTGTCTTCAACTAGAGAAATACACTTTGGACTTATTGTCTGAAACTGGAATGTTAGGATGTAAGCTAGCAGAGACTCTAATGGAAGCCAATCTAAAGTTGAGAAGAGATGAGATGGGAAGTGCAGAAAACAAGGAGCAGTACCAAAGATTGGTGGGAAAATTGATTTACCTTTCTCTCACCAGACCTAATATTGCCTTCTAGGTAAGCATAGTGAGCCAGCATATGACATATCCGAGAGAAGAATATTTGGAGGCCTTAAACATGATTCTAAGGTATTTGAAATGACTCCTCGCCATGGTCTAATTTTCAAGAAAACAAAAGACAGATTAGTAAAAATTTTCACAGACTCAAGTTGGGATGGGGAGCTGACTGATAGAAAGTCTACCAGTGGTTATTGTTCTCTGGTTTGGGGCAATTTAGTTACCTGGAGAAGCAAGAAACAATAGTTTGCTCCCAGAAGTAGTGCAGAAGCTGAGTATAGGGTCCTTGCACTTGGAGTTTGTGAAGATGTATGGTTGAAGAGGTTACTAGTTGAATTAGAGCTAACTCAAAACAATAAGTTTGAGCTACTTAGTGATAGTCAGTCCGCAATTAGTATAGCTAAAAATCCAGTTCATCATGACAGAACAGAGCATGTGGAGATTGATCGACATTTCATCTCAGAAAAGGTTAATAGTGGGATAGTAAAGTTGAACTTTGTTTCTACGAAAAATCAGTTAGTTGATATCCCCACTAAAACACTGCCAAGAGTTATCTTTGATGAAATCACATTCAAGGTGAGAATCTACAATGTATACTCACCAGCTTAAGGGAGAGAGTAGATTGGTGCAGATTACTGACAATTAGGGAATATCTAGCTGCTAACATTTAGGGATTCAACAAATATTGTAGCTGCTGGTTTTGTGTAATTAGCTGATTTTATGTGATTTTTTCCTAGATTAGAATCTCCTTATAACCTATATATATGTGCCATTTTTATCAATAAAATATCAAGAAATACATAGAAAATATGATATTCTCTACACATACCACTATTCTACAAACGATCTATGTAAAGAACACCCTAAATGGTATCAACTGAATCCCAAGATACCTAAAATGACTCCAACACATGGATTACTCTTTAAAAAGATTGAAAAGATATTCCCAAATGCAAGTTGGACTGGAGAATTAATTGAAAGGAGGTCTGCAAGTGGTTATGATCAATTGTTTGCTTAATTTTAAAAGGCGCTAGGCGTACCGAGACTTAAAGGGTCCCTAGAGCTTAAGTGCAAGGCAAAAACACACGCCAATCGTAGGTGATGCGCCCTTTCTATGATCAAAGGTATATAAATCAATATTAGAGTATATTCACACTCATTGCCCACTAATTCTCTCCTAAAGCACTTAATCTCCTCTACACACTCGATTCTTTCACCACTGCTTGCCCCTTCCTCAAGATATACTACATATGTGGTATGTTTTTGGTGGAAGAGGATGTTGAGAAGTTAGCAGGCTGTTGAAGGTTGTTAGGAGAGTTGTATCTGGTTGTTGCAGCTGGCCAAAGTTATTAGTTTGTTTGAAACGTTTAAGCTCAGGTAATCCATGATGGATCAAACTCCTTGTGTGGATCTATTAGACTAGGTTGGGGCTTATATAAAAGCTTAATTGGATAAGGACCAAAATTCATATTATGACCTATATTTATGTACTTTAAATGCTTGCTTTGTTAAACCTAATTGTGTTTGCAGCCATCGTTCATTTAGCTCTTTCATATCTAGCTGGGTTCATGCATGTTTGACTTGGAGAATGTGATGCTGACTATACCATTAATTGCCTTGGTAACAGTTATAGACGATATTCATTGTATCATCTCAAAGGTCATTTAATATACGCTAACTCAACCATTAATTTCATTGGTAACAGTTGTAGATGATATTCATTGTATTATCTCAAGGGTCATTTTATATATCATTATCTTCCTCTTCTTTAGCCTGCGGAATCTTTGAGCTTCTATTTACATTTCTTCTCTAGTCAGTACTTCGAGTTTTCAATAGAGGCAAGCGATGGAAGAGGCAAGCGATGGAAGAGGCAAAAATGGAAGAAAAGTAAACTCTTATCTCTTATCCCTAAGGCGGCAGAAGCGCGCGTCTGATGACTATGCAGAAAAGTCCCCCAAGCGAGCGCCTAGGAGGGTTTCTCGTGTTGCATTACACCTAGGCGATTTGCTCACCGCCCACCTATGCCTGGCGCCTTAGGTACACTTTTGAAAACTAAGATTGTTTGGGTCAATCTTGTCACATGAAGAAGCAAAAAGCAATTTGGTGTCTCAAGAAATATTGCGGAGGCTAAATTTAGAGCACTTGCTTCAAGAATTTGAGAAGGAATATGGATTCAAAGACTATTAAAAGTAAAGGTCGATTTAAAGAATGACTTCAAGATACAATGTGATAACCAATCAGCCATAAGCATTGCTAAAAATCTTGTTCATCATGATCAGACAAAACATGTGGAGAAGAACAAACACTTTATTTCAGAAAAAGTAAACAATAGAACTGTGAAACTAGGCTATATTCCTACTCAACAGCAACTTGCAGATATTCTTACCAAAGCCCTTCCAAGAACGAGCTTTGATGAACTCAATTTCAAGCTAGGTTTGTACAACATAAAAGCCCAACTTGACAAAGAGTGTAGAAAGTTGTCGTGATTTCAACAAGTAGAAAATAAGTTTTCTTTCATCCAAATCTATGTAAAAGAAGACCATGATAGCAGCGTTAGCTAAACCTTTTTCCTAAATAATACAGGCAACATGGAAAAAGAAGACCAGGGAAAGGGAGGCAGATGTTCAATCAAGAGACAACATAGGAATTGTTTATGTAGCTAAGCTTATTAAAGGGGAAAATTTTTAATTTCACAAACAGTGAATGAGTTATGACAATGATAGAATCACCATTGAGATACCTTTAAAAGCATCTTGTAAGCCTCCAACAAGCGATTGGCAGCAGGCCCAAACCCATGAAGTTGTGGTACCTCCATCATATGCGTCCATGGACGAATTTCCTATAATGGAAACTTTCAAATTTTAGATGATTCCAGAAACATACACTGACAGATAAATATGAAAAAAGTTCCACAAATTCTAGAGCAAAAGATGATCATATGAAGTGTGGAAGACGTCAAATGGATGATATGTATGAGTACATGCTCGGATAAGGTTTTCATGCAGAACCAAAGTGACAGCTCTTTGGTACAAAGAAGGCCACAGCCTGAGAATACTGTAAGGGATTTTGGATGCTCAGATTGGAACACAACCCACGGATGCCACCTTTTAAGGGTAGCTATATAAACCTTCTAAGCTAAGCTCTGGGATCAGATCCAATGTGTCATTGAAGTCAATCAAACTTCAACCATTTAGACATTGAAAATCATGCAAAAGGTGTTCTGAAATAATCTTCCTTATAGGGACTCAAGACATCAAAATATGAAATTCTATTAACTAAAAATCATCGAACCTACAGACCCGCCTAAATGGGGTTTGGCTACATCATTCCATGTTATACCATTATACACTGCCAAGAGCATATTGAATTAATGTACATGTAATATCTTTCAATTGACTGTTCTTAAAACAAGAGATAGTTGAGAAAAAAAAATATAGTAGCTTATCAACTAAAAGCAACAGAAGCTAGAACCTTGGTGTAAATCATATTGAATGATCTTGATGTTTCAAGAAAAGATTCCAAATGTGCCCGCAGTTTTGATTCCACCTCTGTATACTCCTCGTCAGGGTTGTAAGCATGCTAGAAATGGGGAAAGAATTTAAATTAAATAAAAAAAGAAAATGAGTAATTATCAAGAGACACATGAGGCTCAACACAGACATTGAACTTGAAAAACATGAGCCATGAGTTATATAAAAAGCAAAGTTAACCTTTGATGCCAAGTCATCAACTTTTTGCTGAAGATTTGAGAGTATCTTGGTCTGTTCAGAAAGTTTTGACTCCAGCTCAGAAACATCAGGTCTGTAAGCAAACGTAATTAAAGGAGGCAGGAGGCTAGTAGCATTGGTGGACTAGCAAGAAATTAACTCTGTAATCCAATAGTCCATGACATACAACGATTTCATGTTTTAGTTTAAATAGAGCCTAGACACTTGTACTAAGAGAAGCCCCACTATCAAGCAATAGTCCCAATATATGTCAACTACTATGAGTCTATGCAGGGGCGGAACCACCTTCACTATTGGGGTGTCATTTACAACCCAAAATTTTAAAAAAGAAATTATAAACTTTTATATAAAAACATTAAAAATAATTACTCTATCATTTAAAAAAATATTGACACCACTTTAAAAAAAACCTTTTTAAAGAATATTGACCCCCACCTACTTTAAAAAAAATCCTTTATCTAAAATTTTAAATTATGACAATTTTTTTTGTGATAAGATTTGAAGGTCTCATTAAAAACCTCCTTCTTGATTAATGGAGCTTGTATAGAAGCTTCTTAATCATCTGAAGGAGGAAAAGAGTGCCTTATAATTTCATTATAGAAAATAGAATTACAACCTTGGAACAACTATTCCAAAAAACCCTTACAAACAATACAGGAGCCAGAAAACCAAACTAAAGAAGCCAACAACATAAAAATCAACCTATACCAGCCTTTGCTAAACCATCAGCATCCATATTCGCTGTCCTTGCAACCCATCTAACAACCCCCCCGAAAGTTCTAAGACTATCAACAATATCTCTAACAATAAAACCATATACAATTGAACATGAGTCAACATTATTTATCCAGTCTACTGCAACCCTGCAATCACTCTCAACGATCAGCCTATCTTTAACCCTCCGTTGAAAAGAGGCAAAGAAAGAAATACCCCTTTGAATAGCTTTAAGTTCCTTCAATGTTGGAGGTCCTGAACCAGCAAGCTCCTGAAAAGAACCTAGGATTGCACCAGATTGATCCCTCATAAGACCTCCAAGATACCCCTTTAAGATGATCATCAGCAAAAGACGAGGAGCATATTGACAATTACTGGACAATCACTTTCAGATGAATCTAAGGCTTTATTGATCATAGAACAATTGAGATGGAATCAATGCTCAAAAGGAGGAAAATGAAAATTTTCGTACATTTATATTAAATAGTATTGCAAATAGAAGAGAAACGAGAAAAACATAATCAGGTTAACATGTGGACTAGACACTACTAATAATAAGATCAAACGAATGCTTACAATGGATATATGGATTGAATCTGAACATCTGCAGGGAACAACTTGCATTCCTCAGAGAATATTAAGGCTTGTTTCTCTGCAATAGCATCTATTAATTGTATGTCCTTCGCTACCTGCTCATCCACACTGCAAAAGAATGTAAAGCAGAATAGGAAAGAGAAAATGATGATACTATGATACCAACTAAACTTGAAAACAATGACTGAAACAAATAATGATATAAACATAAGGAAATAAATTTCTTCCTTGAAAATTAAAGTGATTCGAACCAAATTTAAACTCCATAGCATCTGTACCTCCATTCTGGATTATCTGCAGATATGCTTGCCTCCACCAGATCAACAATAAGGCGAAGCATTTCAGTTCGATCTTCGTAGCTTCCTTGTCCCTGGAAAGAACAATGTTATTACTTGTGCCAAAACTTTAAAATACAAGGCTTCAGATGTGCTACATAAACAAGAGTAAACTATAAATAGCACAGGATTCTTCCAATTACGGTCATAATCAACTCTCATTGCATTGTTCCATTGAGACAATGATTGACCAATTTAAGAGATAGCCTCTATAATCTATACGTCTCAGTGATTTCTCAAAAAGGTGCAAATCTGTATTGTTAGTTTTGTTCATCTTCAAACCAACCATGTCTGGGAGACAAGCGGAAAAAGTCAAAAGTTAATGAGAGAAGCTCCAGCTTCTCTCTTGAATTCAGGCGATCTAAGATTGGAGTATATTCTTTTTCTACCCCGACTCCCTCTACCTTTTCTCTAGGCCACGCCATCACCGGTGGCCGTTGACCATCGAAACTTCACAGTCTGCTCGCATCGACGCCAGCAACAAGGATTTAGGCTTTGTTTCATGAGACAGAGCCTACATCAAAGCAGATCTAAGCCGAGGCCCACCGCATTAGCCGCCGTCAACGGTGATTTTGAGACACAAACAACCTTGGTTAACTCACTCCGACACTGGGAATTCAGAACTAAGTTCGGATTCTGAAGAAAAAGCCCCCATCTACACAAAAACGACGGAAATCGCAACAGCTTGGAGTGTTCCGATCTCCTTCAGTAGCCGTTGGATCGTCCCGGATCCGAGGTAAGTTGCTCCCGGGGATATTCTATGCCTTCCCACCTTTGGGATTAACCAATGGAGAGCCCAGACTACGGTTAATGGCTACGTCCGAGAATTCTGGTTCAAAGAGGGTAGCTACGAGGCGACTAAGGGTTCTACAAACACAGCCGGGAAATAAAACTTGCGTTGATTGTATCCAAAAGAATCCTCAGTATGATTCGGTTTCCTACGGTGAATGGAAAGATCCACCTGTTGCGAAGGAAAATGTCAATGGTGGTTCTGGTAGTAATCGGAAACAGCCATTAAACGAATCTTTGAGCGACAATAGGAGGAACCAAGCAGCAAGTGATTTTAGATCAGGGAATTATCACGGTGGTGGAATGAGAGGTGTTCAGGCGAAGTCAAGGTTGAGTAAGGATAAGTTAAAGAGATCTCATTTGCAGGCATTGTTAACAAATAAGGATACATCACCAGCTCAAACTGTTGCAGTGGTTGTACATGATGGAACCAAGGAGTTCATCACAAAGGGGTGTTGTGATGAAAAGCCTGGTGAAGTAGCAAGAGGTGGGAGAATTGGGTTTAATAATTGGTGGAAGGAAAGCCATCCAAAAATAAGTAATGGGTACAGGATTGGATGCTACACGTTATTTATTGAAAATTTACCAGAGAAGATCCATTGGAAGAGGTTTGGATCTTTATTTTGCACCCATGGTCGTGTAATTGATGCTTTCATTCCGAACAAAAGAAATTTAAAAGGGGTTCGTTTTAGGTTCATTTATTTTGCAACAATCGAAGAAGCAAGGAAAGCAATCTCAGAAATGAATGATTTTTATATTGACGGCATCAAAATTAGTGTTTCTTTGGCTAAATTTAAACCTCGCCAGTCTTTTTGGAGAAAGACCTCGACAACTATTCACAACAAGGCGGGGATGGTAGTTGTTTCGAGGAATCATTGTGAAGTTGAAGGTGTTATGGACGAGGATAAATTTCACGCGTTGAGTAAATGTCTAGTGGGGTGGTGCAAAGATTTTATCAAAATCGGTAATCTCGTTAGTCAAATGCAAGCCAAAGGCCTCACTGGTTTCTCGTTAATGACAGCTGCTGGAAATACAGTACTAATGATTATTTAAGACTCTGCTTCATTGAGTGTTGTGAAGAATGATAAATCAAAGACTCTCGCAAAGTGGTTCTCCAGAGTTGAAGCCTGGTCAGAGAGTCTGGTGGTGGAATATCGTCGAGTATGGTTAGTTTGCGATGGAGTTCCTTTTCACGCTTGGAATTGGGATACTTTCAAAAACATTGCAGACAAGTGGGGTAATTTATTAGCAATCGACGAAAGTTGTCAGTCACCATCATCTTTTGATCGGGCAAATATTCAAATCCTTACAAAGGCTCATTTGAGAATTGATGAGTTGTTGGAGTTGAAGGTCGGTCCTAACTCCTTCAAAATCATGGTGCATGAAATTGAGCCTTCCTTCAAACCAAATTCTTGAGTCCCTAACGAAGACGATACTCTTTAGATATTGTTTCTTCAATTGGGGCTTTGATTTAGTTTAAATGGTTGCAGGTGTTGGTTTTCTTTTGTGTTATGTTCTTTTGCGTTGTTTTTTCCCTTTTGTTGGAGGTGTAATTTAGAAACAGGGTGATTATCGATCGGGTTTTCAAGTTGAGGATGTTAGATTTTAGGTGTTTCTGGTTTGTTGTAATGGTGTATTTCTCTATATGAGGATATTCCGTGTTTCCATATGTATTCTATATTATTATTAATAAACTATGAGGTACTCTTTTCTTCCTTCCAATGTTCGTTAACATACGTCTTAGTATGTGGACGAATACGAAAGGAGTTTTTAATGAGACCTCCAACTTTTATAAAAAAAAAAAAAAAAAAAACCAACCATGTCCAACCAATCTCACATTCAATCAGGATATAATGTCCCAAAATATAACTTTCGAACATCATTAGTTACTTTGTTTCTTGTTGTCTCACTTCACAGAACAAGATGCAAACTGTCAAACTACATCAAGTAAACTAACACTATGCCTGAATCCAGCACTGTACAAAAAATGCAAGTACCATTTATAAATTATAGCTTCAAAAATTCATGAAAGTTTGACAGAAACCAAAGAAAAAAGTAGTCATTCAGATACAAAAATAATAACTTAAGTTTAAACTTCTAAATTGTGAATGATTAAACGCATGATTTGTTGTATTTCCATATAAAACCATTATATTTGAACATGTGTTGCATTCTTTTTAGACAACTTTCAGAGAAGTAAAGCAAAGTATCAAACAGAGCCTCTAAAAATATTATTAACTTGGAATAAAAGTTAGCTTACTTGTATAGCTTCTGTATCAACTGTAGTAGTAATCCCCAAAAATTTCGCAATCTCAGCCAAATCTGCAAAATTTAACAATTTTCTCCCAGACCAAACAAAAAAGTGAACACAACCCAAATCCAAAATAAATTAATAAAGAAAAGATAAATTCAAGAGATAATAAACTCTACGTTGGATTCTAGAAGTTTCCTCATCACGATCCATGGCATCCCCTTGCAAATTTTGTTGCGAAAACGGTGACTTGTCCCCTAACAGCCTGGATTCAACCCAAATGAGAATACCAATCAAAGAAGAATCTCAATTCCGAAAAAAAATATAAAAAAGGAATTAAGTGTTGAATTTGAAATTACCGGAAAAAGAGCCATTCAAGAAGAGCGTATCGTTCCATGCCGGCAAAGAGAAGAGACTGAGCTGGAGCATTGGCTCGAGGGTAATTTAACATTGATAATTTTCTTTGAATTTCCTCCATTTGTTTTGCTGCCATTTTTTGTTTTCTTTTTTTTTTATGTTCCTGTTTCTTAAGCTCAGTCAGGGCTTCAAACTTGAAAGATCTACTATGGAAATTGGGATATCAAAACTTTGACAGTGATGATTCAAATTGGAACTTTGTTTGGTAACTTTTTTTAAGGTACTTGTTTGGTAACTTGGTTAGGTCTAACCGGGTGGTGAATAATTGCAAGCAGATTCAAACGAAAATAAATTTTTAAAAATATCATTTCTGAGAATCATTTTTATGTTTAAATCATATTAATATTTTATATAAATCATTTTCATTGATCGAAATAATTTCTTAAAACTTATTATTATAATATTAGATATGATAAATATTATATTATTAAAATAATAATATTATTATAATATTAAAAATTACAATATTCAAATAAAAATATTATATATATTTTAAAAATATTAATAAATATACTTTAAATAATTAATAATATTCTCACCAAAATATTAATTAATAATATTATTTTTTCATAAAATTAATAAATAAATTTAATTTTATTAATAACCTATTATATATTATTAAAATAAAAATAATATAATTGAGTATATTATAATACTGAAATATATAATACTATACTATTAAAAGTATTCATAAATATATTTTAATAATTAATATTTTTATTAAATAATTTAAAATATTATATTAATATTTTTTTTTGGTAAAGAATGATTAAAAGCTACAATTAGTTATCTCTCGAGTTTCGTAAGTTCTCTTTGACCATCGCAGTCACCTCTTTTGGTGCAGCCTCGAACATTATGCATTTATGTGTGTCCCTTTGCGCCAAATTCGTCATACCATCATCCACGCCATGACTATCAATATCAACAATCACACGACGACAACCCATCCCTCAAGAGCAAAATAAACCAATATAAACACTCCAGAGTTCTGCCTCCACAACTAAACAAATACCAATGAACTTAAAAAATCCCATTTGCCAAATGCCCTCATGATTCCAAATCACACCCCCACAAGTAGATCTACCGGACTCACGACGGTGAGCTCCATCAGAACTAACTTTCATCCACCCAACCGGAGGTTGTAACCACTTCCTCAAGCTCCTACTTGCCCGCACCAACAAACTCATATTAGTCGTCTCCATCGCTAATACACGTAGCGTCACCTTAAGCAGCTAACGACTCTTCACCAGAATGGGACGATTCTTCGTTGCCTCCGAATCAAACGTCCTCGTATTACGATGCAGCCATATGTTTCAAAAAATTGCTCCAAATAAAATATCCCAATTGTCCGATTGGTGCACAAAGTCATTCGTGCCTCATAGATTTAACACTAGCCAAGGCCTTAAATCCATGGCAATGTACTCCTACAGTTTCAACGGCTTAATCACAGAAGCCCAAACTGCCAAAACTTCCGGCCAAGTTCTCAGAACATGGCTAATAGCTTCAATAGGATAGTAACATAAAGAACAACGACTATCAACGGCAAATTACCTTCGCATCGTCTCTGCATTCGTCATAACACGTTAGCAGCAAATTAACCACAAGAAAAGCTTAAATTTTTTAAGACCCCTTATTTTGTTAATGAAACCCCACGATGGTTCGTTATTCCCCTGAATCTGAGCATGCACTTTTCGAATAATATACGCTGACCCCACTGAGAATCGACGATCCTCCAAAAGATTCCACCCAACGATATCAGAACCAAAACTCAACAAAGGCCTCTTAATCGCCGAAATTCGCAACAAAATATTATATGCCAAATAAGGTTCAATTAACGCCCACTTCTATACCCCGATATCATCCACCATATCAACCACCATAACACTAGACAATCCGATAGTCCCAACTACAATCATATGTGTCGTAACCGGTTTTCGCCCGGGCACGAAATATTTATTTGGCGGGAAAATTGATGTGAATAAATGGTTTTGAAAATAATTTGAGAGTCGCCATCGGCCTTTTGGGTCAGGTAGGTCGAATACCTAAAAATTATTTTTTAAAAGAGTTTTAAGAAAACATCAATTAAAAAATGATCTGATCTGCGTTTATAACCAAAAATTCGTTCTTTTTAATAATAAAAAGGGATTCGTGTCGGTTACGTTTAGGGAATGATTAGCACCCCTACAACGCCCAAAATTGGTACTTTTTTTATTATAAATTGTCTCTATCATTAAAAATTTAAAAATTCAGAATATATTTAATTTATAATCCTATTATTTCAAAATTATATAAAAAATATTTATTTATTTAAAAATATCAGAAAAGGACTTCTAGGTGCCTTAAGACAGTTCTTTTCTTTGATATTAATAAATATTAATTTAAATAAAATTAAATAATAATTTTTTATAGCATTTATTTTAAAAATACCAGAATAGGACATCCAGTTGTATTAAGACTGCCCTTTTCTTCGATATTGAAAAATAAATATTAAATTTATTTTATTGAAAAAATAAATTATTATTTATTATATATATATTTATGACTACATAATAATAATAAAAATATTTAAATATATAAACAAGTAAAATTAAAACAATAAAAATATTAGTGATTAAATTATAGTAAAATTAAAATTAAATACCTAATTCATAATTAATCAAAATTATAGGGATTAAACATGCTATTTTCTTATTTATTAATTTAGTGACTAAAATAAAATTATATAAAATTCGAATATCAGATTAAAATAAATTAAAACATACTATTCAGATTAAAATATTAATTATTAAAATTAAAGGACTAAATATGACATTTAACCTAAATATATCATTAATACGGTTAATGGCTAAAATATAATAAAATAAAATTTAAACACTAAATTAAAATGATTAAAAGTCAATTTCAGTGACTAAATTGCAAAGTTACAGACCTATAAGGGTTGCGGAAAGGGATTACCCTTTCTTAAATTACACAGATACCCTCCGCAGAACAACGTCGTTTGGGGAGGGTTTTAAATGCCCTAAACGCCTGGCCCGAAGGGCCAAGCTTCTCATTTGCCTCTTTCCTTTCTCTCTCAAAATGAGAGAACCAGAGTTCTCTCTGGTTTCCCTCTAGTTTCCCTCGCCGGAGGGAAACCGGCAGCCATAGGCCACCGTACTCCGCCGCCGGCCACCGTTTACGGTGGCCGAAATTTACAAAAATACCCCCAAAGCGTAGATCTAAACGTCCTAAGGTCCGATCTAAGGTTATTTTAACCTAAAACCCCATAATATATCGTAAATCTATGATTTTCACCTTCGGCGTTTTGGTTTTTCGGTGACGTTTAGGGCTCTCCGATGATGGTCAAGGCTCCAAGGGTAAGTTTCTTTCTTCTTTCTTTGTTTTCTGTTTTGGTTCACTGCTTGTAGTGGGTTCTCTCTCTTTGTTTGTTGCCGTCTGTAGCTGTGTGTGGTTACTGGTTTGCTTGCCCTCTCTTTGTTTCTGTCTCCCTCCTTTTGTTTTGCAGGATCCAGTGGCTTTTATAGCCACCACCGAGCCCTGCTCGGACTGGTCTAGAGGGGGAAGTTCGGTGAGTCACCGAGCTATTGGTGACTCACCCTATAGTCGCGACATGTGGGGGGCAGCTGGCCTTTTAGAAGCTTCTGGTGAGGCGGCGGCTTCGTGGCTGTAGCGCTGGCAGCTGGAACGTCTGGAAGCAACGGCGGCGGCCGTGTGGTCCCTAGGGTTATGATACCCTAGGGTTTCAAGCTGGAGAGCTTTGGACCGTTGGATCTTGCCAGATCCAACAGTGGAGATCATTGGCGGCTGGGGCATGAGATGAAAAAAACCTAGTTGGGTTTAGGGTTACTGTTTGGGCTTTGTAAGTGGGTTTAGGGTTATGGGCTTCTAATGTATTTGGGCTTGTAATAATTATTTAATAATATAATAATAATATTTAATAATAATAATAATAAATTTAATAATAATAATAAATTTAAATGAAAAAAATGATGTCTACAGCTGCCCCTCTTTGCTCATCCTTGTGTTAACAAGAATAGAGCAAAGACGAAAAAGACAATAATTTTTTCATTTGGCTTCTTTTGAGCAGGATGGAAATGTTTGAAAACATCATGCACTGAAGGGCTTATAGATGACCCGAAGGCTTTGAAAACATCAAAAAGCTCCCGAAGGCTTTTTGGAAACATCATGCACTATAGGACTTACAGATGACCCGAAGGATTTGAAAACATCAAAAAGCTCCCGAAGGCTTTTTGGAAACATCATGCACTGCAGGACTTACAGATGACCCGAAGGTTTTGAAAACATCAAAAAGCTCCCGAAGGCTTTTTGGTTTTTGAAAACATCAAAAAGCTCCCGAAGGCTTTTTGAAAACATCATGCACTGAAGGACTTACAGATGACCCGAAGGATTTGAAAACATCAAAAAGCTCCTGAAGGCTTTTTGGAAACATCATGCACTGTAGGACTTACAGATGACCCGAAGGATTTGAAAACATCAAAAAGCTCCCGAAGGCTTTTTGGAAACATCATGCACTGCATGACTTACAGATGACCCGAAGGTTTTGAAAACATCAAAAAGCTCCCGAAGGCTTTTTGGAAACATCATGCACTGAAGGACTTACAGATGACCCGAAGGCTTTGAAAACATCAAAAAGCTCCCGAAGGCTTTTTGAAAACATCATGCACTGAAGGGCTTACAGATGACCCGAAGGCTTTGAAAACATCAAAAAGCTCCCGAAGGCTTTTTGAAAACATCATGCACTGAAGGGCTTACAGATGACCCGAAGGCTTTGAAACATCAAAAAGCTCCCGAAGGCTTTTTGAAAACATCATGCACTGAAGGGCTTACAGATGACCCGAAGGCTTTGAAAACATCAAAAAGCTCCCGAAGGCTTTTTGAAAACATCATGCACTGAAGGGCTTACAGATGACCCGAAGGTTTTGAAAACATCAAAAAGCTCCCGAAGGCTTTTTGGAAACATCATGCACTGCAGGACTTACAAATGACCCGAAGGCTTTTTGGAAACATCATGCACTGAAGGGCTTACAGATGTGGGAAATAGTTTACTAAGTAAAAAAACTAAGGAAATCGTTTTCTTACTTTTCAACAATTTCATTTTAGAAAAGATAAAATGAGAAACTATGGAAATCGTTTTCTCATTATTTTTCAAAATAACATGTTGATTGGGTAAAATGCCCCAATCTCAAGATAATGCTCATTTTTGTGGATTGCATCTATCTTTTCTCCAGATGTTTGCATGATTCCTGTATTTGCGGTTTTGAATACCTTCTTCTTGTAAGGTATTTCTTACCATGAATCTTCTTGTTCTTCTGAAGATCTGTAAAACTTCATGTTTGAATGCACTCAGATGTATCAATGTAATGCATTGTCTATTGTGTAAATGATATTCTTATGAATGCATGAATGTTGATGCAATCTTCATTTGACTTCAAAGTGGTGAACTTGGTCTTCCTTCACTTCATCATTTATTGCCAGGGTTATCTCTGGATATCAGTGTAGAAACTTATGCTATCAAGCTTTCATTTCTGCAGAATCATCTGATCAACTTGTATCTTGGCGTCTTCTTTGTTTCATGAAAGTCTCAGAAGAAATGTTTCATTTGTGGAACTCTTGCTGTAGTCAAAATTATGACCCTGATGCCCCATTTTGTCTTGCATAAAACCAACTTTATTTGCTTGGACTTGTGTGTAAATCCCATAAAGTTTTCATCTTTGAAAAGAGAATTTGTCATCTTTAAAAAGAGAATCTATCATCTTTGAAGAGTGTAGATGTAGATATGCCTGACTCAGCAGGGATTAATTAGGAGAGTAGAGTCTGTTCTGATTTGACTCTTGAAACATATCACAAGGAGGATTTATTCCAATTCCTTTCATGTCTCCACATATAATCAGATCTCGAATAAGGCAACTTGAACCATATCATGTAAAGATGTTTAACAACAACCTATTATTTGATCTTAGTTGGCTCCAATAGTTTCTTGTTGTTAAAATTTCAGCTCTCCTTCTGCGGAAAGAAATCTTCATCTTGTATCTCGCTTCTAATCTTGAAGTTGAAGAATACAAACTTCATCTGTGGTTTCTGTCGAGATGTAAAACATTTGAAAACACATTCTTCCTTTCTTGTAGCTTCTACTCAGATGTTCGTAAAGCATTTGACAACACATTCATCCTTTTCTGTGGCTTCTGTTCAGATTTCTCAATTATTGAAGCTCTTTGCCTAGTGTTCAAAGTTTTTGTATGATATCACAAGATCACTTGAGAACAAAGCTCAGTGGGAATACAAGTGAGATGTTGGTATGACCAAAAAGTTGGTTAAATTCACGATATATGCTAGTGTTGAGTTGAATAAAAGATACCAACTGATATAGATATCATCTCGGGCAAGGTCAAGTGTAATATTGATCACGTTTTCTTCTGTAATGAGCGTTGTAGGTATTAGAAACACATTAGCTATAAGGAGCCATGTACAGAAAGAGGTTCATGAAATTCTTGCCGCTGGGGATAAAACACTCATGATAAAACCAAAATAGATGAAAACTCAGTTCACCCTAGCTAGTAATGATGATCCTAATAACAACAGGAATAACAGTAATATAAGTGAGAGTCGAGTCTCCCTTTTCAATGTCATCAAGTAAGCACCAACTGATGTGAAAAACAGCTTCATAATCTCAACATTATGGTTGAAACCAACTGCCAGGAATCTCAAAGAAATATTTCCAATCATCACCGACACACAAAAGGCCAAATTCAGATTTCGAGGTCTCGAGGAACTGATCCTTGGATTGAATGGTCTATAAAGGGACCATCTTTGTTCATGCAACCATGATGTAGCTTAACAAAGAACACACTGTCATGTGACACATGGTTTAAGAAGATTGGGTATTTGAAACCATACTTGCTGAATAAATATTTGTTTAACAACAGGACCCTAATGCAACTGCCTGATGAACGAAGCAATTATGTGTAGTCAGATTGACTGTTATTGTTTCACCATTTTCATTCTTCATATCTTTATATCTCGTTGGAAATATTTGTTCGAGTCAATGATCTTGACATAGGATAATATGGGCTTTCAACATGCCCAAATATTGGCTAATACAAAAAATACCTCAACATTCTTCATTCTGATTGAAAGGGTTTTCAGCATGCCCCAATATTTTGCTGATATAAATGTTCAGAATACATCAATATTTCTGATTCTAATTGAAGTGGGCTTTCAGTCTGCCCCAATATCTGCTTCTGATTCAACTCTCAATGTATGTTTAACTGAAATGTCATGATTCCCACGAGGTCCAATTTTGACAATGAACTATTGTAGGTACTTGTGGCTTTATTCGTGCCACAAATCTGTTTATCTTGAATACTCTCATTCTGGTGTCACTAAACAGTAATATTGTCAAGTAACTTGAGAAATTCTCTTGATATTGTCACAAACTTAAGAAGTACTCAATCATTCTGACAGAAACGTCTGAGATATATGTCTTCTGAATGAGGTGACCATTTTCTATATCTGGAGGAATTTAGTCAGACAGAGCAATATAAATAGCTTGGTAATCTGTTCCAGGCTGACACAGTGGCTTATCATCTTTCAGTGAAGGTCATCTCTGAAATATACTTTTATGTGGGAGAGAAACCAATTTATGCAAACAGTAATCTGATGCAATGGCAAGACTACATATACAATGGTACAAGCTCATCAAAAATCCGCACCCATGCAACATGTTGATTCTGATAACAACTCATCTGATTATGAAGCGATCTTTCAGGATGATTTCACAGATATTGATAGTTTTTTTTGATATCGAGAAAATCATGAATTCTGATTCTGATGAGGAGAGTAACTGTTATACTTGACAAAAATGGGATTCTCAGAGGCTGAGTTTTCAATAACCATGGAGAGATGTGGTTTAGATTCATCAATTGCAGAATTGACAGATTTTATATGTGCTGATCAAATGGCTAAGGTTATTGATGCACTTCTTATGGTAGAATATAGGAAGCCATTATGCAATGATCCCAATTACAAGCAAAGGCGAAACTTGAGCTATGATTTGTGGAAAAGGAAGAAGCAGAGGAAGCTTGAAAAGAAGCTTCTTAATGAAGATGATCATGCAGATCACCTTTCAATTCTAATGATTGGTTCTGGGGTTCATACCAAACCAGATCAGATAACTCAAAGAACACTTCCAGAAGATGCTATTGGGTCTCCTTATTTCTACTATGAGCAAATTCATCTTTCAAATCCAATGATTGGTTTTGGGGTTCATACCAAACCAGATCAGATAACTCAAAGAACACTTCCAGAAGATGCTATTTAGTCTTCTTATTTCTACTATGAGCACATGACACTTGCTCCAGTTAATGTTTGGACTGGAATATCACAATACTTATTCGATGTAGAGCCAGAATTTGTAGATTCGAAGCATTTTCATGCTGTTACACTGAAAATGGCTATATTCATAATTCTGCCAATTAAGAACAGATTTTCTCTTATTCTGCTTCCTCCATGTGCTGATGCTTTTCCATTGACAAAGAGATGATGGCCTTCCTTCGAGTGTCCAGAAGTATGTTCTTGATGAGTGCTGAAAATGGAATCTGGTATGGGTTGAAAAGAATAAAATTGTTCCACTTGAATCTGATGAGGTGGAAATGCTTCTAGGTTTCCCTAAAAACCATACACAATGATCTGTATAGAGACATGTTCCATGGTGGTATCAATGTCCTATCTCTTTTCTCTGGGATCAATGATACAGAAGTTGCCTTTTATTGTCTTGGCATACTTTTGAAAACAGATGTGCAAGAACTGAATGATGATCGGTTGGAGAAATTAATGAGTAGATTTGTCGATTTCGACCTTGTTGTCGATGACATCCAGTGTAACAACCTTACTGGAAGAAATAAACATCATCAGGATGAAATAGAAGATTTTTGCTGGTGCATTTTCTTGCAATGACTACCACAGTGACTGTCTCTTCTGCTGCTCCAAAATACACACTGTCATATCCCACTCTTCCCTAACCATGGAAAGGTTTAGTTGATGGTAAAACTGGTTATCTCAACTTTTGGAATCCTGTACGGCATACAAATGTAGAATTTGTTCCAATGTCTTATTCTGTGCCATAAGTCCTCAAATTCAAATTCAGCAATCTTCTGAAGGACATAATTGGTATCATCTTGACAAAGAAAGTGATCGGCATAGAAGAAGTATCAATGATGTATCAAGACTTGAGCCAACATCACAGTATAACTAGAGTGCAGGTAGTGACTTGTTCATGGTTCTATGATGTAATCTTCTAGAGAACATGAATTGATGGCTGGGGAAAATAATTTGTCTGGTGATGCTTATCATCCTCAGCATGGGATAAACGATAATCTTTCTTGATGATCTACTAATAATGTCATAGGAGAGTATCACAAGTTCAATTCTCCAGACTTTCTGTCTTCTTGGACCATTTGCTTTCAAGAAAGTGAAATGTTTCATCATTCTAGCCTCATTCATTCTTTTTCTATAACAGAGATAGAACATGCATCAACTTGCTTCAAGGACCTTCTCCATTTGAGACTGTCCTGTTTGAAAATGTTTTTTTTTCTTTCTTTATTGAAGAATGAAAGAATTTTGTAAAGTATTTCCTTTCTTAGGTTCACAATAGAATCAAATCATAAACAATGAATTTAATGAATTTAATTAATATCAAATAAATCAACTACACTTTTAAATCATTCAAAAATCATAGTCCTATGGCAAGTGTCAAAATTATTGACTGTTTTAGGGTGTAGGTTGATTCTGGTAAAGTAGGTTTTTTCAAGTTGGTTCAGTATGTCGCTTCGGGCTTCCACTAACTTGAAGAAATGGTTGTTATGCTCATCTTGTAAAGATGCTTCTTGTTTCCAAAATCTCAGGAACGTCTTTGGGATTTGCGGTGCCTCATTAAGAGTTTAAGATCGTCTCTTATGTCGTTGTTGCACCATTCAATATTCGAGTCGCCTTTTCAGGTTTTCAACTCGAATCTTCCTTTGGTTCTAAGATGTTATTTAAAAATTTACATCTTGAACCCCCCTTTTATCATTTTTCATATCATGCATTAAAAATTTTAAAAACCAATTTTTGCAAATAAAAATCAATCTTGAGAGGCAGAATGAATTCTGAAGATATTCTCTTTTACTTATAAATCAATGTATGATTAAAATGGACTTTTCAGGTACGTAACGTAGGCCATGGCTTATGGTTACGAAAGAAAGGGATAAAAAGGCCCAAATAAGTGTTTAAGGGTAATCAAACCAAGGATCAATTCATTCTGATGCCATCAATCTTGCCTTGCTTAACTTGGATCTGCTTTGTTGGGGATTTTTCCATCATCTGGATCCCTCTAGACTGCCAAATTTTGGATTCATTTTCTCATATCTCCAGCACTTCTTGCTCTTCTTGTTCGTACTTTATCAACCTTGTAACTTGAGGCTCAATAAGTCATCCATCTTGATTCAATTTTCCTTTTTTTTTTCTTTGCTGGATGAGTATAATACTTCAATTGCTTTAAGCATCTCCTTTTCCTTTTGCATTTTGGAGGTTTTCCATTATTCTTGATTAGATTGATCTTCAAGCACTCTGTATTTGA
The DNA here is from genome assembly GCF_006381635.1 of Hibiscus syriacus. Taxonomy (NCBI): domain Eukaryota; kingdom Viridiplantae; phylum Streptophyta; class Magnoliopsida; order Malvales; family Malvaceae; genus Hibiscus; species Hibiscus syriacus. The sequence continues at coordinate 2,824,430 of NW_024063323.1, read as the reverse complement.
CATACTTTGTAGTTCAAAACTTTCATGACTTCATGGAAACTTGTCTTCGTAATAAAACTGTATTGACAATCTTTATTCTTGTGAGTAAATATCTTTCACCTTGCCCTCTAATGTGGAGGGTGATCCTTGCTTAGGGTTGAATTAGAAGAAAAATTATTCAGGCTCAAATGGGGACAACAAAGGATATATATATATATATATATATATATATATATATATATATATATATATATATATATATATATATATATATATATATATATATATATATATATATATATATATTAAAGGATAAATGAAACAATGTCGTTCATCATCTCATACACAGAAACCTTTGTAAAAAAAGGTATCCACAGGGGGATGAATATTCAAGATTAACTTTATTTACATGAAAAAATGTAATTAATGCATGATATATTTATTTCAATTAATCACTTTCCCCTTCTTCTTTGATTATGCCCTAATCACTCGAAATTATCATCAATGAGTTGGTCCATGATGCCTCATCTCATCTCTTCTTGCAGTAAAATTCACGAATAGTTGAAAGTTTGGTTCTTTTGAGGTCTTTTGGTTTATGATGGTTTTGTATTTGGAAGGACAAATGTGTGACTTATAAAGTCATGTATATGGTGGAAGGTTGTATCATCAATCAATCGACTCTACCCGAGAAGGTAAACATCTAGAGTTTGTGTCTCAAAAACAGGTAGAGACATTTCTTCAGAGTCTCAGATAAATGTAGTATCAGGATTTGGTTTGAGTAATTGGCATTGGATGGGATATTGAAGATATAATTTTACCACTTGCCAATAGATCTATAACTCTTGAAAAATTAAAAGAATATTTAATATACTTGATACTCAATAATTTCAAGATTAAAATTTGATTCCTTGCTCATAACCATAAAAGCAATACATATTTATTTATTGCACAAAAGGTGGAGGAAGGAAAAAAACAAGTTCAAACAGGATGCTGAAAGTAGAAAAGTACTACAGTGGTAGATAACACTTCCACTTATTTATTTTATTATGCCTCATTACTCCTATAATGGTATGTAATAGGATCAGGGTTCTTTTCTTCATTTGCCCCCCCCATTTCTTGATCATTTCTTGTGTCAAAACCCCTTTGTCAACAAGCATCTCAATTTCTTTTAACAGTGGCCTACAATCGCCTGTAGAATGCCCCTTTACCCCCAAGTGGAAATTACAAACACTATCTTGATCATAGCTATGAGCAGAAGGGTTTGATGTCACTTTAGTTGGTCTTGGTGTGATGTATTGACCTTTAACCAAATGAGGATACAAGTCTGAAATGGAAGTTTGGAATACTTCCAAAGTTTTTTTTGATCGCATGACTTTCTTTGGTCGATCCGAATAGTTACTTGCTCTTTTTCTTTTGTAATTACTAGGACTCTGGATGAAACATTCATTCACATGATCGGCTTTTGCTTTTTGATCCCTCGGGCTCTTGGATGTGACTTTTTAGTTTTCTTCACTGATTACATTCTCAATTAAATCTCCACTTGTCACAAGATTTTCGAATTCGTTTGTCGGATTTGCCTGCATTAATTCGAAGAAAGGCGCTGGAAGGGAATCACGAAACATACGTGATATTTCTTCTTCTAACATGGGAGGTTGAACTTGTGCTGCCACTCCTCTCCATCTTAGGGAATATTCTTGAAATCTTTCATTGGTTTTCTTCTTTACTCTTCGAAGATCCATACGTGTTGAAACTAAGCCTTTAACATACTGATATTATCCCAAAAATGCATCAGCTAGATCTACCCATCTCTTGATCTGTTCTTGGGTCAACTGATTGTACCAGACTACTGTTGGGCCAACAAGACTATCATGAAAAGAGTGAATTAATAGATCATCAGAACTCAAATATCCTTCCATTTTTCTGCAAAACATTCTCAAATGGATTAAGGGACAACTGGTGCCATCATATTTCTCAAAATCAGGCATTTTGAATTCATGGGGAATAATCAAATCTGGAACCAAACTGAGCTTTCTTGCTTCTAATTCTTTGTGGTGGGCACTAACATCTTTCATGTTTCTGATTGCTTTTTCTGTCCTCTTGACTCTCTCCTCATATTTTGAATAATTAATGAGGCTATTATTTGGGTTTGAGTGGGATGCCCCAGGGTATGTTATCTTTCTCGACTCTTCAATCTGATAGCACGATTTTTCTTTAGCAGTTATCTTTTCTTTATCAGATTCCATTCCCTGAATAATTTGATCTGATTCATCTGGTACTGAATCTGATGCTTCTTTCCTTATATCCTGAGGTAACCCTATCAATGGTTCTGGCCACTGATCTTATAGTCCCTTATAAGATTGCTCCATTGTTTTCATGATGATAGTAAAGTAATATGAATGAATGGTCTTGGTTTTTACTGTTACAGAAACCTTTCATGAATTATTTACATGTTTTTAATTTATGTATATAACAATACTAAAATAAAAATGTAATGTAAATGCAAAAATGCAAAAATGCAAAAATGCAAAAATAAGAATGCAAAATGTGCAGTTCAAAGGCAAACATAAAAGTATAAATACAAAATGAAAAATGCAAAGATGCAAAATGAAAATTCATATATGAAAAGGTGTTACTCAAGAGTGATCATCTTAGAACAGATTTCATTGAACACAAAAGTTTTGGTACATCAAACAAAACTCTTATATGTAGGGGACAACTTTCAGTCCTAACTTCAACAAAACTTTACATTATAGGGAATAACTTTCACTCCTAATTTCTCTATTTCACTTAAAAGCCAAACTAACTTCCACTCATACTCAGGTGTGGAATTATCCATCTGCTTTAATTCTCTCGTGAAGCCAGCTAAGTCCACCAGCTTATGAGCCACATTGTTTGCTTGAGCAGCAACTTCATTCATGATATTGTTTTTTTTCCTTTATCTTTCGTGTCGATTCTCGGAGTTGTAAACAATGTTGTTCATTTTTTGAGAAAATCTTCGTGATTACAGAGTTCTCGTACAATATCTCTATAATCATCTAAATATTTCTTCAATGTCTTGTTCTTTTCGATAATGGCTTTTAATTCAGTATCAATCTCATGCTGATAGATCTGATATGATGCTTCCATGTTAGTCATAGTGCTATTCAACCTTTGATTTTCGACTTGACATCTTTTCAATTCACTGACAGACGTATTGCGTATTTCTTCTGCTACTCGTAAATCATGATAAAAACTTCTTTGCTCGACCTTCATGTATGTTACAATTATTCTTCAGTTTGGTGACCCCTTTGATCCACTCTTCTGGGGTGTTTCCTATGCCAGCATTTTGAAAGGTTTGACTGACCTTCTGGAAATCTTCCTGCATGGTTTCCATTTTGGTGCTCAATTCATTTTTTTGATCCTTCAAATGACGTATTTGAACTTCGAATCTAAGCAAATCTTCTTCCTTTTGGACGCCCCTCCTGATGCTCTTACCTTTGGATACATTTAGTGTTGATCTGGCAGGATCTTCAGTTACCAAACTAGGTTGATCATTTATCATAAACTGCAAGATTCCCTGATCCAAAAGACTTTGAACTCGACGTTCGAAAGCAAGGCAATTGTCAATGGTATGTCCTTGAGCTCCGGCATGATATTCACAATAAGTGTTGATGTCATACCACTTCAGATACGGGGGTTGAAATGGTTTTATGTAGTACGGGGCCACTTCTTGTGCTTCAAGTAGCTTATCATATAATTCTTTATACGATATAGGGATAGCATCAAAATGAGAACCGCCTTTTGTCTTGGATTGAACCCGAGTTTCAGACATCGGGAGCATATTAAACTTCGATGATTTCAAGTTACATAATTTCTTCTCTTCTCTGGGAGCTTTTACAATTGTCATCATTTCCTGAATATCTCCAGACAACTTGTGAATACGGATGATGATTGTCTGTAACTTCTCCAATTGATTAGGATCAGAAGTCCCTTGCATATTTGAGATTGCAGGATTATGTTCATTAAGCTTTCTCTCTTTCTGTGCATGAATCTCTTCTCTTTTGGCCAAAACAGATATTCTATCCATCATCTTAGACATCTTCTCTCTTATTTCTCGTATCTCCTCTTGCTCTTCAATGGGCATACGATCTTAGGGTACATAGCTTGCTTCTATCCTTAGAGTTTTCTCAGGATGTCTTTTCTTGGCCGCATCATATTTTGTTTGATCATAAAACTTTTTGTCCATTTACGATTTCTTTCTAATTTGATGAACAGTCTTTCAAGTCAACACCTTTTGGTTATGCCATGATCATGCAATGCAAACAAAAGAAATGAGAAAAAAATAGTTAGTACCAACTAATAAAAAAATCTATCTATCAAGGTATAAATCCTAACCTCATGCTTTCTAATTCCATGCTTTGTTTGGAAAAATTAGCCTAACCGCATGATATTTAGTTCGCAGGCATTTATTCAGAAAAAATAATAAATTTAGAAATTAAAAGCTAAAGCTTATTTCTTCTTTGTGTACACCTAAGGACAGAGGTTCAGTACTGTCTTAGATCAGGAGAAGTTCTAAGGTTTATTATATGCAGGGTTTTAGTTCTAGGAGTAAAGGTACTCGAACTGTCCTTGTTGATGCCCCCTTAGGCTGTCAAACCCTCAATCCTAGTCCATTACAGACTTAAACGGATCGAGTTAAATTCGAGGGGATACATTTCTCTATGACTAACACGGAGAATAAATTCTCACGAAGACATAGAGCATATGAACCCCGAAAGTTACTTGCTAGGTCTGACACGGAGAATAAATTCTCACGAAGACGTCGCTTTCACTCCCACTTAAAAGGGACAAACTTAATTATAGAGCTTTATGTTATGCAATGCAAGTGTTGTGTGTGAGGAGAAATGTTCAAACCTCTAACAAACAAATAAAATAATTAATACATGAATAAAAAAATATAAAAATAATAAGTAATAAAAAAAATTGAAAGAAAAGAATTAAAAATTAAATAAATGAATTTTTAATTTCTAATTAATAGAGACAATTTCTAATTAATTTTAAAGTTTGTCACGGTCCCCAGCAGAGTCGCCAAGCTGTCGTAACCGGTTTTTGCCCGGGCACGAAATATTTATTTGGCGGGAAAATTGATGTGAATAAATGGTTTTGAAAATAATTTGAGAGTCGCCATCGGCCTTTTGGGTCAGGTAGCTCGAATACCTAAAAATTATTTTTTAAAAGAGTTTTAAGAAAACATCAATTAAAAAATGATCTGATCTGCGTTTATCACCAAAAATTCGTTCTTTTTAATAATAAAAAGGGATTCGTGTCGGTTACGTTTAGGGAAGGATTAGCACCCCTACAACGCCCAAAATTGGTACTTTTTTTATTATAAATTGTCTCTATCATTAAAAATTTAAAAATTCAGAATATATTTAATTTATAATCCTATTATTTCAAAATTATATAAAAAATATTTATTTATTTAAAAATATCAGAAAATGACTTCTAGGTGCCTTAAGACAGTTCTTTTCTTTGATATTAATAAATATTAATTTAAATAAAATTAAATAATAATTTTTTATAGCATTTATTTTTAAAATACCAGAATAGGATATCCAGTTGTATTAAGACTGCCCTTTTCTTCGATATTGAAAAATAAATATTAAAATTATTTTATTGAAAAAATAAATTATTATTTATTATATATATATTTATGACTACATAATAATAATAAAAATATTTAAATATATAAACAAGTAAAATTAAAACAATAAAAATACAATTAGAACTATATATTTAAAAGCAATAAAATAAATAAAAATATTAGTGATTAAATTATAGTAAAATTAAAATTAAATACCTAATTCATAATTAATCAAACTTATAGGGATTAAACATGCTATTTTGTTATTTATTAATTTAGTGACTAAAATAAAATTATATAAAATTCCAATATCAGATTAAAATAAATTAAAACATACTATTCAGATTAAAATATTAATTATTAAAATTAAAGGACTAAATATGACATTTATCCTAAATATATCATTAATACGGTTAATGGCTAAAATATAATAAAATAAAATTTAAACACTAAATTAAAATGATTAAAAGTCAATTTCAGTGACTAAATTGCAAAGTTACAGACCTATAAGGGTTGCGGAAAGGGATTACCCTTTCTTAAATTACACAGATACCCTCCGTAGAACGACGTCATTTGGGGAGGGTTTTAAATACCCTAAACGCCTGGCCCGAAGGGCCATGCTTCTCATTTGCCTCTTTCCTTTCTCTCTCAAAATGAGAGAACCAGAGTTCTCTCTGGTTTCTCTCTAGTTTCCCTCGCCGGAGGGAAACCGGCAGCCATAGGCCACCGTACTCCGCCGCCGGCCACCGTAAACGGTGGCTGAAATTTACAAAAATACCCCCAAAGCGTAGATCTAAACGTCCTAAGGTCCGATCTAAGGTTATTTTAACCTAAAACCCCATAATATATCGTAAATCTACGATTTTCACCTTCGGCGTTTTGGTTTTTCGCTGACGTTTAGGGCTCTCCGATGATGGTCAAGGCTCCAAGGGTAAGTTTCTTTCTTCTTTCTTTGTTTTCTGTTTTGGTTCACTGCTTGTAGTGGGTTCTCTCTCTTTGTTTGTTGCCGTCTGTAGCTGTGTGTGGTTACTGGTTTGCTTGCCCTCTCTTTGTTTCTGTCTCCCTCCTTTTGTTTTGCAGGATCCGGTGGCTTTTATAGCCACCACCGAGCCCTGCTCGGACCGGTCTAGAGGGGGAAGTTCGGTGAGTCACCGAGCTATTGGTGACTCACCCCATAGCCGCGACATGTGGGGGGGCAACTGGCCTTTTGGAAGCTTCTGGTGAGGCGGCGGCTTCGTGGCTGTAGTGCTGGCAGCTGGAACGTCTGGAAGCAACGGCGGCGGCCGTGTGGTCCCTAGGGTTATGATACCCTAGGGTTTCAAGCTGGAGAGCTTTGGACCGTTGGATCTTGCCAGATCCAACGGTGGAGATCATTGGCGGCTGGGGCATGAGATGAAAAAAACCTAGTTGGGTTTAGGGTTACTGTTTGGGCTTTGTAAGTGGGTTTAGGGTTATGGGCTTCTAACGTATTTGGGCTTGTAATAATTATTTAATAATATAATAATAATAATATTATTTAATAATAATAATAATAATAATAATAAATTTAATAATAATAATAAATTTAAATGAAAAAAATGATGTCTACAATATAGTCAATCAACGGGCCCACAATCCACAAGCCAAGGGTCAAACCAAAAATCCACGGATTTGCCATCACCAATACACCAACTAACATTTTGTCATACATTAAACCATATCATTGACAAACCTTGCCAAAGTTTGGATCTACCCGCACGTTTTATATCAGTTGGAATCAACTCATTGCATTTATATTTTGCCTGTAAAAACCTCACCCACAACTGATCTTTATTGGCTAAAACATTAAATGCAACTTTCATCATAAAAGCATCATTTTGTCTCGAAAACTGGCGAAATCCCAATCCACCTTGCTGAATTGGCCAACACACCTCCTCTCATTTAACTAAGTGAACACCGCTTTTCCTATCAACACCACTCCAAATAAAACGTCTTATGATCTTCTTAAGAGCCAAACAAATAGATTTCGGGATAATCGTAGATTGTATTGTGTAGACAGGAATAGCAGAGAAAACAGACTTGGCAAGTGTAATTCTTCATGTCATAGATAGAGACTTAATCACCCACCCACTCAATCTAGGTGAACCATACGGATTAAATACTGATAGGATCCCGAAGTTACCCTACCATGCAATATCAAAACGCCCAAGTCTTGCACCTCTTGAAAACCAAATAATCGACTAATAGGTAAGTGGTTTACCAAGAGAACATTCTTTGAAAAGAAGATTTTGGTCTTGGCCAAACTCACCCGTTGGCTCGAAGTTGAGCAAAACTGCGACAGAACTAACTGGATCAACTTACTCTGGTTCAAAGATGCTTCGACAAACAGAAGCATGTAATCCGCAAAAAAAAAATGGGAGAGACTAGGTCCTGCATTTGACGTACGTAAAGGTTTCCAATGGCCACTATCAACTCTTGAGCGTATCACCTGCACCAGGCGCTCAACGCTCAATGTGGAAAGGATCCCTTTGGCGAATACCATGAGAGGGGTGGGATAGAACATCTCAGTTAGAGACCCATTCCATAGAATACTACTACTTACCGTGGAAACACATTTCATAATTAAGTGGATAAGCGAGTCATGAATACCTAGATCACACAAAGTATCCTCAATAAACACCCATTCCAATATGTGATACGCTCTCTCTAAGTCAATCTTAATAGCCATCCATCCCTGTCGACCAGATTTACGCCTCATAGAATGAATAACCTCATGAGCCATAATGATATTAACCACAATTGATCTACCCGAAACGAAGCTAGTTTGATTCTCCAACATTCATTTCGGGAGTAGAGGTTTCAATCGGTTCACAATAATTTTCGTCACTATTTTGTAAATGACATTGCAGAGGCTAATGGGTCGAAATTGACTGATCGATTCTGGAAGAGCCACTTTTTGAATTAACACCAAGAGGGTATGGTTAAATTCAGCCAGCCATTGATCTCGCTCAAAGACCCCTTGAATAAACTCACAAACTGAAATGCCCACCACATTCCAATTGCGTTGATGGAAAGCAGCATGAATTCCATCAGGGCCCAGAGATTTTAGAGGGGACATACCAAACAAAGTATCATTCACTTCGCTATCCGACAACCGCATCTTTAACCACTCCAAACTGTATTCCGACACGTACAAAATAGAACCTTAGCATAACCACATCGGTTCCAATCCTCACTATGAAATAGATGGCTATAAAAAGATACGAAAATCTCATTTAATGTGTCTGTCTCGCTACACCAATTGCCCACATTGTCCTTAAGAGCTAGAATTTTATTTCTCAGATGTCGAGCCATGACTGAAGCATGAAAGAATTTCATGTTCCGATCCCTCTGAATGATCCAGTTAGCACTGGCTCTTTGGCTTCAGAAACTCTCATCTTGCTCCAAAACCACTTCCAATTCAGACTGCAATTGATACTCTAACTCACACAAAAAGTCAGAATGATGCGATAATAATGCCCTCTCAACCCCCGAATTTGAGATATTAAAGAACGCTTCTTTCTCCCAATATGCCCGAAGATTTCAAATTTCCAAATTCTCACATTCTCAACGAATTCATGCAAATTAGATCTCAAATCCTGATTATTACTCCACACCGACTGAAGAAACTCATAAAACTGAGGGTACTTGTTCCAGGATGCAATATAACAGAATGGTCTACCTCCCTCCACAACCTCAATTAACTGACTACGAAAATGAATAGACCGGTGAGCAGACCCCATACGATCAAGGTTAACAACCTGAGCATTCAGCCATGATTCGCACATCTTACCATTAGCTAGACAACGATCTAATCAGTGATAAAGTGTTCCACAAGTCCATGTATAAGGTTGTCCTTCATACCCCAAATCAACTAAACTTGCATCCTGAATAAACTCCGCAAAAAGTTTAATGCCCCTCGTGATACTTCTAGCACCCCTTTTATGTTTCTCCGCATTAACAACCGCGTTAACAACCGTGTTAAAATCACCTCCTAATAACTACACTTCTGATCCTCCCGGATCCAACTCCAAAAGCAACTGCCACAAGTTCCTTTGAAGTGCTTTACAAGGGCTAGCATATACAACATTTATGTACACCCCATCCATCTGATCACTATGTCGACAATGACAATGGACGAACTGATTATAGATAGCAATAACATCCACCTCCACTGAATCCTTCCACATCACCCACAGAAGACCGCTAAAACCTCAAGCTTCTACCTGAAATGAAAAAGAAAATTGCAACTTCAACAAAACCTTATCCGCTTGCACACCACTTATATGAGACTCCAAAAGAGCCATCATACTTGATTGAACATCATTCATAATGGAACTAAGCATACGCCTGAAAGTGGGACTCACCGCCCCTTGAAAATTCCAAAATAAACAATTCATAATGAAAGAAATGAAAGATATAAAACCAACCTTAGTCTCACGTAGAATCCTCCAGATCATCTCCGGATTCAGAATCTTCCATCGACTTACCATTGCTTAATAAACCAGCCTCTACTAGCTTCATTCGAATATGGTGATCCCAATTCTAAGGATTCCCATTATCTAAATTCCCAAGTTGTTGTGAAAGCTGTTGAACCCATTCCTGAGCCGTTAGTCATTTGCCCCTTTCAATAGTACCGACTTCAGTATCCTTCCCCCGGTGCATACTCTTACTGGGTGCAAAATAAACCCCTTTCACCTGATGGCTCAGTTTTGGAGCAAGAGGCTTTCTGCCATCCAAACCCTTCTCCACAATTGACACAACTTTATGAGTACCAAGAACATTAGAGACTGAGTGTGACACCACTTTAGTTTGCGTCTTATCAGTAGAGGGAATCACCTTAATTCTATCTACCGCTAGACTATCCTGACTCTTCTTCTTACTAGGATTCGATGACATATAGGTCGCATTGAGGTTGTTTCCTTTAGGCTGATTAGCCATGGCATAACTCTCTAATGGTGTCTTTCCTTTAGCCCTTTGTTGAACTATTTGTGAAAGAGGCCTTTGGACGTTACAACCACTCTCCACGACAATAACTTTGTCATGATCATCCGCCAAAACCAAGAACCTAGTATTACTTATACCCACTGTTGTTTTTCCATTATTCACTTTCTCTCTTACATCCTTCGTAACCCGACACTTCCTTTTGTCGATAATCATTCATGGACCATAGAGGTCCTCATCACAAGAATCGAAAGCTGGCCCTGACTTCGCTAGTTCACCTTGAGCCATAGCTTCTAGGGTACTTCCCTCTGTAATTGATTGCTTACCACATTTCCCACTGGAATGGCCATAAATACCACAAGAGTAACAAATATTTCTTAGACACTTATACTACAGTTTCTGAATAAACCCATATATTTTGATACAAGACTTTAAGGGTTTCTTAAGATCCATGATCAAAGATAGTCTTGCAAACTTCCCCTTACCCGCTACTTATGTGTTATAGTCAACCTTCACCACTCTCCCAACAGTATCCGCGATTCGATGGAATAATGTTTTTGAATAATATCTATATGGGAGGACATGTAACCGAACTGATAACTCCGTAAAAAGACTATGTTTTCTGTCTTTCTACTCAAGTTATTGCGTGTCTAAAAGTCATTATCATAGCATTTTAGTTGCATTTAGTTGCACTTAGGTCATATTTGCATGTGGTGGATAAGTTTTGCCTAGGCAAGATTTATTTGGCTTAACTGATGCTGCAGAGGAGAAATGTTTTGTGTTGGTTGTGTTAATGCAGGAAATAATTAAGGAAGAATTTATTTGCCAAGACAAAAACTATTTCCCAGGGCTAGAGGAACATAAGAAGATGACAGTGAGGAATAGACTTATCTTGCTGAGGCAAAATTTATCTTGCAGACCTGACATGACTCAAAAACTGTTAATGTCATTTGCCCAACTTCATCCTTACGTGCAATCAAACCCTTCAAGAAAATTGACTACTTCTAGCCGCCTTTCTATTAATAACATGGGTAAGTCAACGAGGGTATTTATGAAATTTCTAAGGACACAAAACCCTAGAAATTTCCACTATAAATACCTTATTATAATCGTCCAACAAAGAGATGAAGAAAGGAGATGATTTACCCTAGGCATGGAGTAAACAGCTGTAGCACCTTATTTTCCACCATTCCCCCACTCAATTGTCATTGGTGTCTTCCATAGTCAGACTTCACTAGAGCATCGGCTAGGCCATCGAGAGAGGCTGGCCATTGGAGTATGCGTGGTGGTGGACAGAATGTCATGACAGAGCTCTGTTTGGGAATGTTTCTTCCTTAGTTCTTAATTTCCAATCTGCTTAAAGGGCTTGTACTTAATGTTTAACTCTTGGATGATATTTGCCGCACCATGAACTACTTTACTTGGTGTTGGTTATGCTTTTGATGAAATGTTGTTTGATGTTATTGAATGAAGAAGTTCGTTTATGCTTAATATTGTTTTGTTCATTGTTTTAACATTTTGCCTTGACACTGTAAGAGCTTTCGAGAGATTACCCGGTGTCTAGACAAAACATTCATAGACTTTGTAAGAGTTTTCAAGAGATTGTCATTCTTCTAGGAATATATGCCTAATATCGAGAGAGTTAGGGAAGATCTATGTGAACAATGGGACTGATCCGAGATGGTGAGGTTCTAATCTGCCTTAGTGATAAGGAGAAGATTCCATTCGACTAAAAGGGGTAACTACTTGAGTAGGATAGACAACGATTGTAGTTTACACTGAGGGTATTGCCACAATAATAGTTTGACAAACCAAGGGTTGTAGTTCACGCCGAGTAGTATTATTGTAGCAACCATTCTTGAATACTCCAGTAATCCTGTCGGGCAACTTAAGCATAACACACTAAGTCATTCTAGACATAAAATAACTTTTTGCCTTAGCAAAACCAACCTAAGTGCTCCGTAAAGAGATTTATTTGAATATATTGAACCCAACACTTTTAATTGCCTTAATAATTTTGATTTGTTTACTTTTACAATTTTTTCTTTCCTCAACTAAACTTTTCTACACACCATACTTCACAATATTTCTTGCCTAGATAGTACTTTCCCATTCGTTTATTTCTTTTGGTACTGCTTGTTTTTGTTTCGACAAGAATTACAGGACTAGTTCATGATACCTAGCTCTGGCTATAGCAAAACCATCAATAATTTCCACCAATCCCTAAGGAGACGATAACTATACTTACTATTATATTACTTGCATTGATTATGTATACTTGCATAGATTTACTTACCTTAGCATATACATTCACAAGCTATCACAAACCCAAACAAGCATTTAAGAAGGATGCTTCTCAGCCATTGAAAACGATATACTCCATGGTTGCATCGTGAGGTAACTACTATAGATCGTCCAAGGCCCCTCGATCAAGGCTTTCACGTAAACCTCTTCCCTCAAAAATTTAGCCAAATAATAGTTGTTATATAAGTATACCAATTGCACCTATCTAATTGGCTTCCATAGTGCCAAAACCCTAGACAACAAAGTCTTAAACCCAATAGAAAAATCAAGCAAACAAATCACTAGAACTTGACTCATGCTTTTGTCGATCTTGTTATGAACACGTTCTAAAAAATCGCACCATAATTATGGGACATGAATTGTCCACAATGGAATCCTCATCCAAAACTTCAACATCATCTATATCACATAGAAAATGAGATGGTCGTGTCGTCTCCGAGTTACCTGAAACAATATAAGCATAAGACGGTCTATTGACTTTCATTCCCTCCTAAACGCCATTCGGCTCCCCAGTTTGATCCTACTCAACCTCCCCACCATCTGCTTTCATATCGACTGCATCATCTCTATGATGATTCTCATAATTTCTCTCAAGATTACAACATTTTTTATTTTGCATCTCTTGAAAACTTCAATGGCGAGCACAACCTTTCCAGGATCGACAGTGATGACACCACCGCCTCATGCTCCAACGGCAGTGCTGGTTGACCTGAAACTTTCGTGAGGTAGGGTTTTACGTTAGGGTTTAGGTTTTCCATTCAACTATTAACCAAGGCTATGAAGGGTGCAAAACGAGGACTTCCCAAGAGCTCACCCATCCTAGTACTACTCTAGCCCAAACACGCTTAACAATAGAGTTCTGATGGGATCCAATGCATTAGTGCTGGTATGATCGCACCCAAATATTATATTAATATTAAATATATAAATTAATATTATTTTGAGTATTAATTCTTTAAAGGGAAAAGTTAAGAAAATGAGTAACAGAAAATTAGACAGTAAGTCTTTTTTTGCAAAAAAATAAAGAAAATTATGTTGATCAGAAAAATGGAATTATAATGGTCAATCTATTTTCCGCCAACCAAACACTGAAAAATAGGGAAAAAACATTTTGCGGAAAAAACAATTACAATGAAACAAACAAATCCTATTTTTTTTCAAATATCTGATTGATTTAACGCTTTTAATCTATTTAACTCGTTAATTTTTAAAACATATTTTATTAGTTTAAAAATATAATATTAAAAAACGTGATCTTTATATATTTAGATTATAAAAACACACATAGTTATGGAAAAACCTAGCGATAACCTTGTCGGAAATCGTAGCGATAATGTTATAAGAAACACTACACTACAACAAAATAGGTTTATAGTGGCATTTTTAGTGGCGTTTTAGAACAAACGTCACTAAATACTAGTACTTTAGTGGGATTTTTATATAAACACCGCTGAAGATTGTACTTTAGTGGCGTTTTTAAACAAACGCCGCTGAAGATTGTACTTTAGTGGCATTTTATACAAACGTCGCTATAGACTCGTACTTTAGTGGTTTTTTATACAAACGCTGCTAAAGACTCATATTTTACAAATGTCGCTAAAGACTCATACTTTAGTGGCGTTTTTATAAAATAAAAAAATCGCTATAGACTTGTACTTTAGTGGCATTTTTATACAAACGCCGTTAAAGACTCAACCTTTAGTAGGGTTTTTATACAAACGCCACTAAAGACTCGTACTTTAGTGGTGTTTTTATACAAATATCGCTAAAGGCTCGTACTTTAGTGGTGTTTTTATACAAACGTCGCTAGAGACTCATACACTTTTAATTGCCTTAATAATTTTGATTTGTTTACTTTTACAATTTTTCCTTTCCTCAACTAAACTTTTCTACACACCATACTTCACAATATTTCTTGCCTAGATAGTACTTTCCCATTCGTTTATTTCTTTTGGTACTGCTTGTTTTTGTTTCGACAAGAATTACAAGACTAGTTCATGATACCTAGCTCTGGCTATAGCAAAACCATCAATAATTCCCACCAATCCCTAAGGAGACGATAACTATACTTACTATTATATTACTTGCATTGATTGTGTATACTTGCACAGATTTACTTACCTTAGCATATACATTCACAAGCGATCACAAACCCAAACAAGCATTTAAGAAGGATGCTTCTCAGCCATTGAAAACGATATACTCCATGGTTGCATCGTGAGGTAACTACTATAGATCGTCCAAGGCCCCTCGATCAAGGCTTTCACGTAAACCTCTTCCCTCGAAAATTTAGCCAAATAATAGTTGTTATATAAGTATACCAATTGCACCTATCTAATTGGCTTCCATAGTGCCAAAACCCTAGACAACAAAGTCTTAAACCCAATAGAAAAAAATCAAGCAAACAAATCACTAGAACTTGACTCATGTTTTTGTCGATCTTGTTATGAACACGTTCTAAAAAACCGCACCATAATTATGGGACATGAATTGTCCACAATGGAATCCTCATCCAAAACTTCAACATCATCTATATCACATAGAAAATGAGATGGTCGTGTCGTCTCCGAGTTACCTGAAATAATATAAGCATAAGATGGTCTATTGACTTTCATTCCCTCCTAAACGCCATTCGGCTCCCCAGTTTGATCCTACTCAACCTCCCCACCATCTGCTTTCATATCGACTGCATCATCTCTATGATGATTCTCATAATTTCTCTCAAGATTACAACATTTTTTATTTTGCATCTCTTAAATCCTTCAACGGCGAGCACAACCTTTCCAGGATCGACAGTGATGACACCACCGCCTCATGCTCCAACGGCAGTGCTGGTTGACCTGAAACTTTCGTGAGGTAGGGTTTTACGTTAGGGTTTAGGTTTTCCATTCAACTATTAACCAAGGCTATAAAGGGTGCAAAACGAGGACTTCCCAAGAGCTCACCCATCCTAGTACTACTCTAGCCCAAACACGCTTAACAATAGAGTTCTGATGGGATCCAATGCATTAGTGCTGGTATGATCGCACCCAAATATTATATTAATATTAAATATATAAATTAATATTATTTTGAGTATTAATTCTTTAAAGGGAAAAGTTAAGAAAATGAGTAACAGAAAATTAGACAGTAAGTCTTTTTTTGCAAAAAAATAAAGAAAATTATGTTGATCAGAAAAATGGAATTATAATGGTCAATCTATTTTCCGCCAACCAAACACTGAAAAATAGGGAAAAACATTTTGCGGAAAAAACAATTACAATGAAACAAACAAATCCTATTTTTTTCAAATATCTGATTGATTTAACGCTTTTAATCTATTTAACTCGTTAATTTTTAAAACATATTTTATTAGTTTAAAAATATAATATTAAAAAACGTGATCTTTATATATTTAGATTAAAAAAACACACATAGTTATGGAAAAACCTAGCGATAACCTTGTCGGAAATCGTAGCGATAATGTTATAAGAAACACTACACTACAACAAAATAGGTTTATAGTGGCATTTTTAGTGGCGTTTTTAGAACAAACGTCACTAAATACTAGTACTTTAGTGGGATTTTTATATAAACACCGCTGAAGATTGTACTTTAGTGGCGTTTTTAAACAAACGCCGCTGAAGATTGTACTTTAGTTGCATTTTATACAAACGTCGCTATAGACTCGTATTTTAGTGGTTTTTTATACAAACGCTGCTAAAGACTCATATTTTACAAATGCCGCTAAAGACTCATACTTTAGTGGCGTTTTTATAAAATAAAAAAATCGCTATAGACTTGTACTTTAGTGGCATTTTTATACAAACGCCGTTAAAGACTCAACCTTTAGTAGGGTTTTTATACAAACGCCACTAAAGACTCGTACTTTAGTGGTGTTTTTATACAAATGTCGCTAAAGGCTCGTACTTTAGTGGCGTTTTTATACAAACGTCGCTAGAGACTCATACACTTTTAATTGCCTTAATAATTTTGATTTGTTTACTTTTACAATTTTTCCTTTCCTCAACTAAACTTTTCTACACACCATACTTCATAATATTTCTTGCCTAGATAGTACTTTCCCATTCGTTTATTTCTTTTGGTACTGCTTATTTTTGTTTCGACAAGAATTACAGGACTAGTTCATGATACCTAGCTCTGGCTATAGCAAAACCATCAATAATTCCCACCAATCCCTAAGGAGACGATAACTATACTTACTATTATATTACTTGCATTGATTGTGTATACTTGCACAAATTTAATTACCTTAGCATATACATTCACAAGCGATCACAAACCCAAACAAGCATTTAAGAAGGATGCTTCTCAGCCATTGAAAACGATATACTCCATGGTTGCATCATGAGGTAACTACTATAGATCATCCAAAGCCCCTCGATCAAGGCTTTCACGTAAACCTCTTCCATCAAAAATTTAGCCAAATAATAGTTGTTATATAAGTATACCAATTGCACCTATCTAATTGGCTTCCATAGTGCCAAAACCCTAGACAACAAAGTCTTAAACCCAATAGAAAAAATCAAGCAAACAAATCACTAGAACTTGACTCATGTTTTTGTCGATCTTGTTATGAACACGTTCTAAAAAATCGCACCATAATTATGGGACATGAATTGTCCACAATGTAATCCTCATCCAAAACTTCAACATCATCTATATCACATAGAAAATGAGATGGTAGTGTCGTCTCCGAGTTACCTGAAATAATATAAGCATAAGATGGTCTATTGACTTTCATTCCCTCCTAAACGCCATTCGGCTCCCCAGTTTGATCCTACTCAACCTCCCCACCATCTGCTTTCATATCGACTGCATCATCTCTATGATGATTCTCATAATTTCTCTCAAGATTACAACATTTTTTATTTTGCATCTCTTGAATCCTTCAACGGCGAGCACAACCTTTCCAGGATTGACAGTGATGACACCACCGCCTCATGCTCCAACGGCAGTGCTGGTTGACCTGAAACTTTCGTGAGGTAGGGTTTTACGTTAGGGTTTAGGTTTTCCATTCAACTATTAACCAAGGCTATAAAGGGTGCAAAACGAGGACTTCCCAAGAGCTCACCCATCCTAGTACTACTCTAGCCCAAACACGCTTAACAACAGAGTTCTGATGGGATCCAATGCATTAGTGCTGGTATGATCGCACCTAAATATTATATTAATATTAAATATATAAATTAATATTATTTTGAGTATTAATTCTTTAAAGGGAAAAGTTAAGAAAATGAGTAACAGAAAATTAGACAGTAAGTCTATTTTTGCAAAAAAATAAAGAAAATTATGTTGATCAGAAAAATGGAATTATAATGGTCAATCTATTTTCCGCCAACCAAACACTGAAAAATAGGGAAAAAACATTTTGCGGAAAAAACAATTACAATGAAACAAACAAATCCTATTTTTTTCAAATATCTGATTGATTTAACGCTTTTAATCCATTTAACTCGTTAATTTTTAAAACATATTTTATTAGTTTAAAAATATAATATTAAAAAACGTTATCTTTATATATTTAGATTAAAAAAACACACATAGTTATGGAAAAACCTAGCGATAACCTTGTCGGAAATCGTAGCGATAATGTTATAAGAAACACTACACTACAACAAAATAGGTTTATAGTGGCGTTTTTAGAACAAACGTCACTAAATACTAGTACTTTAGTGGGATTTTTATATAAACACCGCTGAAGATTGTACTTTAGTGGCGTTTTTATACAAACGCCGCTGAAGATTGTACTTTAGTGGCATTTTATACAAACATCGCTATAGACTCGTATTTTAGTGGTTTTTTATACAAACGCTGCTAAAGACTCATATTTTAGAGATGTTTTCGTACAAATGCCGCTAAAGACTCATACTTTAGTGGCGTTTTTATAAAATAAAAAAATCGCTATAGACTTGTACTTTAGTGGCATTTTTATACAAACGCCGTTAAAGACTCAACCTTTAGTAGGGTTTTTATACAAACGCCACTAAAGACTCGTACTTTAGTGGTGTTTTATATAAATGCCGCTAAAGGCTCGTACTTTAGTGGCGTTTTTATACAAATGTCGCTAGAGACTCATACATTAGTGGCATTTTTATACAAATTTCGCTAAAGACTCGTACTTTAGTAACAATTTTTAAATCCCACACCCCTTTAACCCTTTTTCATTTTTTCCACTTCACCTATATTTTCATTCCCATATAAATTTATTGGACGTGGAGGTGATGGAGGGAGAGGAAAGAGAGAAAGAGGGACGGCCACTATGACGGACGACCATCTATTCAACAACATCTCCCTAGGCAGTCGAGGTGGCACTGTTAGTTCAATCTCTTGCTCGAACTTTCTCTATGTTTCTTTTTTCTCTCTTTGTTCTTGTATATTTAAAGTATCAATATAATGGAAGTTTCAGCTGGGCTAAAACCCAAACGCTCGAAGTTCACTCTGGCAGTAGTTTCCGAACTGTCTTCTTCACCTACTTCATCATCGTCCATGCCAGTGATTGCTTGGTTTAGTTCTGATCGTGGAGTCGCAGAGCTCCGATTTTGTCAAGATTCAAAAAAATTCGATGGCTTTAGTTTTGACCTTGGAACTTCTCAGGTAAAAGAAATAGAGAGTTGTTTGGTTCTCGAGAAAATGGTAATGCATTGTTAAGTTTTTTTTCTGGCATTGTTAAGTTTTTTTCTGGCATTGATGACGTGCTAAGGCATTGAATTTGTTTCAAATTTACTAGTTTTTGCATATTGGGATGTTTCAAATTTGCTATTTATTACTGGAAGGTGTTTGCTGATTTGTTGGTTGACCCACAACTATTTATTAAGGATCTGCTGGTGAGGCAAGCTTTTGCAGAGGGTTCGCATCCAGTTTCATGATAGCACTTCAGCAAAACAAGTTTTTAGCGGTTTTTTGTCATATAGCGGTATTTTTAAGCGTCGCTGAAACCCTTTGTGGCTAAAAAACAAACGCCTCTAAAAGTTCCGCTGAAACTAACACCGCAAAAGATTACAACATTTGTGAACCACAAACACCGCTAAAGGTTATGTTTTTAGCAACGTTTTTTACAAACACGCTTGAGGTAATGATATTTAGCGACTTTTTTTCTAAACGCCACTAAAGGTTATGATATTAGTGGCGTTTTTTTTTCAAACACTGCTATTTATCTTTTCTTTTGTAGTGTTTTGTCCCAAAAATGCCGCTAAATGTTCTGACATATATATAAGCCAAATTTACGTCAAATTATAATTTTGGTACTACGTTCGAATTGTAAACATTAATTTGACATTATTTAATTCTTTAAATATATACCGATTAAAATATGAACATTTTGAAAATATCATTTCCAACTTAGAAAAGAACCGAAATACTACTAAAAAAACACTAATTATGTAAGATTAAATCCCAAATCTCAAATAATGATGCGAATGCCATCTTCGCATATGTTACAAGATTATGTGAGATTATTATTTACAAGATCTTACATCTTTAGCATGAGGACGTGATTGTTCATCCTGGTCAACACAATTCCATACATATACATTTGCATCTTCACAAGCTGAAACAATATGCTTCCCATCAGGAGTTAATGATGTGAATGCTTGGTTACCACCGTTACGTGCTCCTGCAGAGTAAGAAAGAGACAGCATGAATTTTTTACATCAAAAAGGTTTTACAACAAATTTAAAACTCCTCAACCAGTAGTCCCCTAAGGGAAAAGGTACAAGAAAATAAACAAACCTATCCATCCGGACGATAACAAACTGCTGTAACTATATCTCTTACATCACACCAGTCAACAACCTGGCAGCTAGAAATTGCCCAAATGCGCACTTTTCCATCTATTGAACCACTAATGAAGTAATTGTCATCCTCAAGGTTAAACTGAACACATGTTACTGCATCATAAAAAGAGAGGTAATCCTTTATTAGTGGCAAGGACAAGATCATTACGGACAATCTAATAATTCAATTAGATAATTGCATGTTAAATAGTGCACGCACACAGACAGAGAGAGAATCAACCAGAAGCATACCAATTACTATGAGCAAACACTCTTAGGCATGGTAAGATCCGACTTGCCACATACGAATGGTTTTATCAATAGAGGAAGACAACAGACACTAAGCTATTTGTTTGTGGTTTCTAGAATGAAAATTCCTTGGTTTTTACACAAATATCCAGGTTTGATTTGTGATATGCTTTTATTTTATAAAATGAATATATAATCATACCAATCCAGAGTTTCTACCTTGATTTTCTGCTTCTTTCAATCTACACCAGATAACACTAGTATACAATTTGAGACAGTATGAACATACAATGACCAGAAGGATGTTGTTAGCTTACATACAAATTAAAAATATATACTAACATGTACACAAGTAATGCATCCTTTCTAGAAAATAGAAGATTAGCAAACTTAGATTTTATTGATATGGATGCAAACACACACGTGAAGTTATCTTTATTTATTAGTTTTTGAATTTGAATTTTCCATTTCTTTTTCTGGAAGGGGTTTCATACTTGCCAAATACCTGTTGACTGTGTTTATGCCTCATCCCCTATTGTTTATCCTTACTTTTTTTGCTTGTTTTCCCCCGGCTTTCTATCAATTGCGAAGGTTTCCCTCTTGATCGAGTACACCTCTCACCAGACAACCTCGCCTATTGATGGCCATGACCATCATAGTAAAAGGATCAACAAAGCATATTTATGTCTTCAGTATACGCTCAAGTATTCTTAAACTTAGTACATAAAAGATGTTGCCAAATAAGAATTTTAAAAACAAGTATTTTATCTGAACAGCAACCAAATTTCAAATTTGTACTTAAAATAATTGCAGTTTGTTTGTAGCTACAGTTAAACAGACTTCTTCACCGAGAAAACTAATGAGAATCTACGGGGAAGACCGGATGGGAATGAAATTGGAAGAGGTAAAACATAAGAAAAGTTAATTACGAGGAAGTTTTTCTTGCAGAGGAAATAGAATAATATATTTTACCTATAGAAAACACTCTTGGCCGAAAGAGAGCTAACAAGTATGTCATCATAGTTGCAGATCGATACAACAAGTTTCATAGTTAGATGTCGACGGTGTAATCAACTAAGATTAAGAACAAAACCAACTTACTTGAACCACTCGACACCAATTTCGTCGGGCTTGACTTAAAGAATGGTGACTTGAACTCCAATTGTTTGCCATATATTGTGCACATGACCGTCTTCAATAGAATAGACCTTCAAAGGAAAAATTTACAACACATTATGGTTTAGTTATAGTCACTGCTATTACTTAATGCTATTTATTGCTATTTATGGAATAGACTTGAACTCCAGTTGAACTCACATATGATGAATTATTTAGACACATAGCTGATTTGATTAAAAATATGGTACGAATAGATTATAACACGTAAGTTGGAGAAATAGGGAAAATTGCCCGGTTAGTTGTAGTGGTTGATCTGAACAAACCACTAATACCTAGTATATGAATTGATGGGGTTATAAGACATCTAGAATACGAGGGACTCCAATAGATCTGCTGCAAATACTGTAAATATGGCCATGCAACCGAAACCTGCGGAATTAACACTGGTTCAAGTACTGAGGTAACAATGAAACCTAAAACGGTGCAAAATAATGTATCTGAGGGCACATCGGAGGATACAATCTATGGACCGTGGATGAACGCTAACACTAGGAAGAGAGCACCGAAAAAGGCACATGATAAAAATTATTGAACATCACAAATAAGAGACAATAGACATGGATATAGATTTCAGGCTTTGGCGGCAGTAGGGGACAACAATGAGAGTGATGACGCGCATAACATATGATAGACATCTCGAGTTTTTATTTAAAAACAACATAACAAGGAGGTATACTGTAGCAATTGATGAGAGTTCTAAAACGATATTATTTTCTTGTTAAATCTTTGATCTTACAGATTTATTGCTGCTGAATTGATTGTATTATGCTTATTTTCGTTCAGGATCTTACTTTCCAGAATTAGCAGTAAAAATGGTGCATTCTGCATTTTTTTTAATATTTAGTCAGGGTTGGAGACATGAACATGACTCTGGGCATGACACTATCTGATGTGGTAGTTTCTAGAAGGTCTGGTCAGCAGTAGTTGTAACACCCCAACGTGAGGATTGCTCTTTTAGACAAAGTTACCAACGTGAATCCCGAATGGAAAATCTAATTCGATGATCCAAAAGAAATTGAGTCAATGCGAGGATTGAGGTTGTTTTTACCATATTTATTTTCAACCTTCAATTTTTATTTCTTTATTTTTTCTTTAAATCACTTTTTATTATTTAATCTTTTTTACCAAAAACCCCTTTTTTACTACTTATCGCCTGGTATTAGCAATTCAAACAGAAATTTGGAATTTTATAAGTCCCTGAGGACCGACCCTTATTTCTCTTTACTACGTATTTCATTTATTTATTAATTGATAATAAGGAATTTATTTTGACATCAAAACGACAGTTGTCAAATTGGTGCCTTTGTTGGGGAATTCGCCGAAGTTACTAATTTTTGTTTACTTTTTATTTATGACCAGGACAAACCTGGGCAAATTAGTGGAGTACAACTCGAAAATCGAAGCCAAATCTAGGAGACTTCATGCACAGATGCTTAAGGAAAGAAGGAGACAACAATCAGATCCAGAATCGAATTCATAATCAAGTTCGAGTGAATCCATTAATACAAAACCAAATCCGATGGCCAATCCTACTATTAGAGAGTTAGTCGCAGCTCCTACTGAACAATAACCTTTTTGCATTGATTTACCCCAAGGTGAAACTCCATACCAGTTAAAAACTGGCCTTATTCATTTCATCCCTACCTTCCACGAATTATCAAACAAGAATCCGCATAAATATCTCAAAGAATTTAATATAGTCTGCTCCAGCATGAGACCACAAGGAATAACAGATGACCAAATCAAACTTAGAATTTTTTCTTTTTTCCTTAGCCTATTCGGATAAGGAATAGTTATTTTATTTACCCCCAAATTCTATTACTACATGGGCTCAAATGACTCACCTTTTTCTTGACAGGTTTTTCCATGCGGCAAATGCAAGTGAGTTTCGAAGAAGAATACTTGGAATCAAGCAACTTGATGGAGAGTTACTCTATGACTATTGGGAGAGATTTAAAAAATTATGTGCTAGTAGCCCACAACATGGGTTAACCGAACAAACATTCCTTCAATATTTTTATGAAGGACTAACTCCCCTAGAAATGAAGATGATCGATGCTTCCAGCGGAGGAGCTTTGGTAAACATGGCTCCTACTGAGGCTGGGGATTTAATTTCCACAATGGCCGCAAATTCTCAATAGTTTCGCCCCAACTAATGAACCTCCACGAAGTGTTCATGAGATAAGTTCATCTTCTTTAGAAAGTAAGATAGATAAATTAACTGAAGTAGTCAACTCTCTTATTGTAGAAAAGATATGACCCAACATATTATGTGGAATATGTGCATTACCTGATCATTCAACAGACGACTCCACTGATTCAATATGACACAACAACTCAAGTCAATACAGTAGGGAACTTTTGAATACCTCCCCATAGGGCTTATAATCCCTACAATAATACTTACAACCCATGATGGAATGATTATCTAAATCTCAGTTACGCTCAAAACTCAAGGCCGAATCAAGTTTATAAACCAAGGCCACCTCCACCACCCCCCACAACCACAGAAGACATCGTTAGAGTCAATTGTTGAAATATTAGCTCTTTCCAGAAAACATTCCAGATTCGTACTAAAGCCCCTTACAAGAGGTAGACAAGTAGATGAGCCAACTGGCTCAAACCATAGGAAGCTTGGAATCACAAGGTAAACTTTCGTCTCAAACCAAGGTAAATCTAAGGGTTAATGTCAGTGTCATCACTCTTCAAAGTGGTACAGTGATTGCACCACCTATTCCAGAAGATGAAGCAATCCAAAAAGGAAAGAAGACGATTGAGTCAGGATCCCATAAGAATAGTAACGAAGTACAAACAGATCCATCGCCATCTCCCTATGACATGCCACTACCTTTTCCATCGAGGTTAGTAAAAAGGGATAAATAAACTGAGGAAGAGAAAATACTAGACGCATTTCAGAAGGTTGAAATCAATATACCTCTCCTTGAGGTTATCCGAAAGGTTCCAAGATATGTTCGATTTTTTAAGGACCTTTGCACAACAAAGAGAAAACTTACTGGGAACGAGAAGGTAAATCTAGGAGAATATGTCTCAGCTATATTCCAAGAAAAGTTGCCACCAAAATTGAAAGACCAATATATGTTCGTGATACCCTGTAAAATTGGTAAAGTTGGGATAAAGTGAGCCATGTATGATCTTGGTGACTCTATTAATGTGATGCCTCTCTCTGTTTACAATATGATTACTAATAAGCCCTTAAAGGATACAAAAATATCAATTCATCTTGCCGACAGATCTTTCATTTACCCAGCAGGACTCTTGGAAAATGTCCTAGTGGAGGTAAACAACTTAATATTTCCTACTGATTTTTATGTAATTAACATGGAGAATGATCACACAAGTACTTCTTCTGATATTCTATTGAGGCGTCCCTTCCTAAGCACACCGCACACAAAAATAGACGTAAGAAGTGGGATTTTAACCATGGAGATTGATGGTGAGATCGTTAAATTTGATATGTATAAGAAAATGAAACATCCAGACAAAGTGACGAGAATAAATTATGTTAGTATTATTTATCTTTTGGGAAAAACAGTTTGTAGAAATTAATTTTTCTTTTGATATGTATAAGATCGTGATGAGGAAATCAGGAAGTTGAAAAAATACTTTTAGATTGTGTCGATCTAAAATTGATTCTTCCTAAGTCTAATGTTCTGCCTTCTGTTTTGTACGCACCCGAGATAGAACTGAAACAACTTTCGAAAAACTTAAAGAGTAAATTTTAGGAGAAAATGTTACTTTGTAACACCCCCAACCCGTACCCGACCCGGATACGAGTCCGACGTGTCACATTGACTTTTCAAATCTTGACTCTTAAGAAAAATCCCGAGAAATTTAAAACTTTATTTAAAACAAAATACAGACTTGATCAGAGTGCTCGTACTTAATGACTTATTACATGCCAACACTTTATACATAACCAAATACATACTTTGTCAAATACTTCTGATCTGATCTTTTAGTAGTGATACTGTCTTTGCCACTTCTATTCTTTCACTTCTCGTTCTTAGTACCTACGTGTAAATCACTTACACGCTAAGTCATAGACTTAGTGAGGCATATAAAACATATAATATAACCATATATCATTTCATATAAATAAAAGACATACATATACAAACACTATCAATAATCCTTTCCACTTACCATATACTCATCATATAACACATATAATTCATGTATGTGCATTCATATCATTGAATCACTACATATCAATATGCATGAATCTATGGTATGATAACAATATACAATCAGGTCATGCACACATGCAACTTACCTTCTTTTATCACTTTCACTTTCATTTGTCTTTCAATTTCATTGCCCATGTATATTATTGAGAATAGAGGTATGTGAGTACATTGAGGTTGTGCACTAATGTTGTCACCACAGCTCGTATAAATGTCCCGAATGACCTATCCAGAGGTCACACAGACCCCGGTAACTATCCAGAGGTCATAAAGAACCTCGGCAACTGTCCATAGGTCCCAAAGAACCTAGGTAAACTGTCCATATGTTCCTTAGAACATAGGTATACTGTCCATATGTCTCGAAAGACATAGGTAAAACCCTCGACTCTTGGCATGCCAACTATACCTATAGCTCTCGTATCATATACTATGGCATTTATTTATACATTTCGTATCACTTGTTCTTTCTCTTCTGTCACATACCACATGTATGTGTAACCATATATCTCATATCATATCACATATATCACATGTGCATATAATCTTATAGCTTCTTTCACATATACATGTAGTCACATAGCTTTCTTTCATGTAACCATGCATGTCATGTCAAATAACATATATCATATGTTGCATTTTCACTTAAGCATATAAATCATATAACATAGCATCCATCTATTTCTATGTATTAATGCATACATGGTAATTACATAACAATTTAGAAGTTACTTCTTACCATAGTAACTCCATCACTGGCTCATCACAAGCCAATGTTAATTCAATAAAATAAGTACAAAATAAATTGCACTCACCTTAGCTTTGCTTTGATTCGATTCTAATTCCTCAATTGTCCTGAAACGGATCACTTTCTATCTCTACATAACAATACACAGATTCATATCAATATTCCAATTGATATATTCTAAACTGTCACTTCTTAGGCTAAGAGAAAAGCCCATTTCCTCTTTCAATGAAGGTATGCATCGATGCACTACTTGTGCATCGGTGCATAAAATGCATTCGATGTTTTTATTTTAAAAGGATGCATCGATGCATTAGCTATGCATCGATGCATCAAAGGCATTTGATGTTCTTCTTTTAAAGGAATGCATCGATGCACTTATGAATGTGCATCGATGCACCTTGTCCAGAAATTGCATTTCAAGCCCGAAATTCATCAATTCTTCATTCAATTCTTCTATTTTAATCCCCTATTATGACTTTAAACTCAACTATCATTATTGAAGCCAACTTATGTCCATATAAATCATATTTATCTTCCATATTTCATCAAGATTCTTAAAATTAAGAATCTTACTAAACTTTCAAATTTGTTATAAATCTTTTCTAACTTCATAAATCTCTTATTCTTCTTGATGACAAGTCAAATTCCATCTTAAAAATCTCTTATTAACTCTTTTCCAAAATTTCCTTTAAAACCCCATTTTCTTTAATATTTCATGACTTCTTTATCTTTCAATCTTTAGATAACCTAAGCTTTCCTTAAGCTTAGTTATTATCTAATGATAAAAACCCAACCATAAATTTAGCAAATAACCAACTAACAAAGAAACTCACCTTTGCAAGCTGGCTCTGCACGTTTGAGAGAAGATGAAGATGAAGAAGATAAGTCTAAAACTTATCTCTTCAATCATACCTCTCATATATTATAATACTCATTTATTAATATTTAATATTATCTTTGTTCAATGACCATTTTGCCCTTCATCTACTTTAATAATTACTAACAACTTTTAGGAATTATTTCCAAATAAATCATCGAATTATTCCATTCTTCTACTTAATTCATCAAATTCTTACACTTTACAATTTAGCCACTAACCCCTAGTTTGGGATGTTACAATTCTCCCCTCCTTAAGAAAATTCGTCCTCGAATTTTCACTTTATAACAATATGAAGCAATCCTTATATACAGTCATCTTTAATTACTCAATACATATCTCTTTCACTCATGCTATAAATAATCTAACACCACTTATAACACTTATCCTACTTGATTCTTTAAACTCTATCATTCTCATATCTTTCTCTATTTATTCCTCATTATCAAGATTTCCTTATAGCATAACTAAACCATATATTTTCTCATGTTCTCATACGCTATTTAATCCACTCAAGTAACCACAAATCTTATTTACCTGAACATTATACCTTAATGGGTTTATATCAATAAAACTACTACAATTAACTTATAACTAAAATTAGTACTTCTCTCATCAATTTACTGTTCAAATGTAATTATGCTAGCCTAAATCAACCAATATCATAACGCATTTACTATACAACCGAAAGATACCTGCTAATAATTCTGGGTCCTCACAGTCTTCATTATCATTAAGATTATATATTCTAGCAGTGGAGCGCATCTCCTGTTGAGTAGAAGATTCTGTTTGATTTCTTTCTCTACCTCTACCCCTACCTCTTTGAGACATCAAAACAGATCGCTCTGATTGTGCAAGCTCTCTGTCATTCAATGGACAATCTCTCATGAAATGTCCTATTTCCCCACATCGGAAACAAGCTCCAGATTTAATTCTACATATCCCACCATGATATCTTCCACAATTCTGACAATGTCTCAATTGTGCTCTTCCATCACCAGACTCTACAAATTGAGTCTGTCTATCTCTCATCTGACTTGATCCTCTAGCGGAGGATGTCATCGACTCTGACCGTGCTTGAGATCGAAAATCAGAATCTCTACTTCTTTTGGGTGATACTAAACTCGATGAAGGCCCCATTCTTTTAAAAGATTGAACTCCTTGATCCCCATAACGTTCATTCTGAGCTCTTTCAAGAGCTTTTGCACGATTCACTACCTCTTGAAACGAGGACAGATTTAACACAATCAACATCTCCTTAATCTCGGGCGTAAGCCCTCCACAAACCATTCGCATGCATCTTTTTCTGTTGAAACTAACTCAGCCGCAAAACGACTCAACTTATTGAATTCACACTCATATTCATATATAGTGTGATCCAATTGCTTCAGATTCAATAATTCTTGTTTCATTTGCTTGATGAACTGGTCTCCTATATACTTTTGTTTGAACTCCTCTAAAAACAAGAACAGGTCACTTGGTCACTTGTCATTCTTAGAGTAACGTTCGTCCACCATATTCTCGCTTGTCCACGAAGTAAGGAGACTACTCCGTCTAACTTTTCCATATCAGAACAATGAAGTCCATCTAGCATAATCTTTACGTCATTGAGCCAAAAGTCCGCTTCAACAGGACTCTCCTCAACTTCACCTTTGAATTCAGGAGCTCCTAATCCTTTTAAATCTTTTGTTATATTCCTTCTCGGAGTGGAAGGAGCAGGAGATTGAAAACGCATCAACACCGCGTCTAACGTTCTAAAGAAAACGTCTTGGTCTTGCACAGGCACTCCAGAAAGTGTCTGTCCTTCACCTTGCCTAGCCAGGGCAGGTGAATTACTACCTTCAGCTAATCTATCATTTCCCGCTACGTCTCGGGAGTTGTCTTGTCCAGACATCTAATAAAATACAATCATATCATTCTATTAGCAAAACAGTATACTTACTTTCTATCATATCAGAAGTTTTCACTATTTCGTTGGCATGTATACTTTTTAAAACACTTTTGACTTTGTTTTTAGCCTAGAATCGGCTAAACCGTAGCTCTGATACCATTAAATGTAACACCCCCAACCCGTACCCGACCCGGATACGAGTCCGACGTGTCACATTGACTTTTCAAATCTTGACTCTTAAGAAAAATCCTGGGAAATTTAAAACTTTATTTAAAACAAAATACAGACTTGATCAGAGTGCTCGTACTTAATGACTTATTACATGCCAACACTTTATACATAACCAAATACATACTTTGTCAAATACTTCTGATCTGATCTTTTAGTAGTGATACTGTCTTTGCCACTTCTATTCTTTCACTTCTCGTTCTTGGTACCTACGTGTAAATCACTTACACGTTAAGTCATAGACTTAGTGAGGCATATAAAACATATAATATAACCATATATCATTTCATATAAATAAAAGACATACATATACAAACACTATCAATAATCCTTTCCACTTACCATATACTCATCATATAACACATATAATTCATGTATGTGCATTCATATCATTGAATCACTACATATCAATATGCATGAATCTATGGTATGATAACAATATACAATCAGGTCATGCACACATGCAACTTACCTTCTTTTATCACTTTCACTTTCATTTGTCTTTCAATTTCATTGCCCATGTATATTATTGAGAATAGAGGTATGTGAGTACATTGAGGTTGTGCACTAATGCTGTCACCACAGCTCGTATAAATGTCCCGAAGGACCTATCCAGAGATCACACAGACCCTGGTAACTATCCAGAGGTCATAAAGAACCTCGGCAACTGTCCATAGGTCCCAAAGAACCTAGGTAAACTGTCCATATGTTCCTTAGAACATAGGTATATTGTCCATATGTCTCGAAAGACATAGGTAAAACCCTCGACTCTTGGCATGCCAACTATACCTATAGCTCTCGTATCATATACTATGGGCATTTATTTATACATTTCGTATCACTTGTTCTTTCTCTTCTATCACATACCACATGTATGTGTAACCATATATCTCATATCATATCACATATATCACATGTGCATATAAGCTTATAGCTTCTTTCACATATACATGTAGTCACATAGCTTTCTTTCATGTAACCATGCATGTCATGTCAAATAACATATATCATATGTTGCATTTTCACTTAAGCATATAAATCATATAACATAGCATCCATCTATTTCTATGTATTAATGCATACATGGTAATTACATAACAATTTAGAAGTTACTTCTTACCATAGTAACTCCATCACTGGCTCATCACAAGCCAATGTTAATTCAATAAAATAAGTACAAAATAAATTGCACTCACCTTAGCTTTGCTTTGATTCGATTCTAATTCCTCAATTGTCCTGAAACGGATCACTTTCTATCTCTACATAACAATACACAGATTCATATCAATATTCCAATTGATATATTCTAAACTGTCACTTCTTAGGCTAAGAGAAAAGCCCATTTTCTCTTTCAATGAAGGTATGCATCGATGCACTACTTGTGCATCGGTGCATAAAATGCATTCGATGTTTTTATTTTAAAAGGATGCATCGATGCATTAGCTATGCATCGATGCATCAAAGGCATTTGATGTTCTTCTTTTAAAGGAATGCATCGATGCACTTATGAATGTGCATCGATGCACTTATGAATGTGCATCGATGCACCTTGTCCAGAAATTGCATTTCAAGCCCGAAATTCATCAATTCTTCATTCAATTCTTCTATTTTAATCCCCTATTATGACTTTAAACTCAACTATCATTATTGAAACCAACTTATGTCCATATAAATCATATTTATCTTCCATATTTCATCAAGATTCTTAAAATTAAGAATCTTACTAAACTTTCAAATTTGTTATAAATCTTTTCTAACTTCATAAATCTCTTATTCTTCTTGATGACAAGTCAAATTCCATCTTAAAAATCTCTTATTAACTCTTTTCCAAAATTTCCTTTAAAACCCCATTTTCTTTAATCTTTCATAACTTCTTTATCTTTCAATCTTAAGATAACCTAAGCTTTCCTTAAGCTTAGTTATTATCTAATGATCAAAACCCAACCATAAATTTAGCAAATAACCAACTAACAAAGAAACTCACCTTTGCAAGCTGGCTCTTCACATTTGAGAGAAGATGAAGATGAAGAAGATAAGTCTAAAACTTATCTCTTCAATCATACCTCTCATATATTATAATACCCATTTATTAATATTTAATATTATCTTTGTTCAATGACCATTTTTCCCTTCATCTACTTTAATAATTACTAACAACTTTTAGGAATTATTTCCAAATAAATCATCGAATTATTCCATTCTTCTACTTAATTCATCAAATTCTTACACTTTACAATTTAGCCACTAACCCCTAGTTTGGGATGTTACATACTTCACCAGTTATTTCGGATAAGCTTTCAAAGCTAAAAATGATCCGAAGAATAACCTATGAGAATACCAAAAAATAAAAGAATTATATGATTGTAGAATTTCTCATAAGGAGATTCTTAGTTAGAAAAAGCGTATGAAGTGGATGAAGTATTTCTCTTAGAACATGTCATCTGAAGTCAGGTCGTTGAGGTAAATGACGTTAAACAAAGCGCTTTATGGGAGGCAACCCATTTTTAATCTCGTTTTTATTCTTATTTTATTTTATTTCGACTAAGTAAGTTTTATTTCATTTTTATTTCTATTTTTTTCACTGTTCAAATATATATGCGTGAAAAAATCCATAATATGAAGGTTCACGCATATATATTCGAACAGTGAAAAAATCAAACCCCAAGAGTAATAAAAATCGTGCAAAGCAATGGAAAAATCCATTCCAAAGTCGTGCACACTATTTCATTAAAGATGGTGCATGTTAGCATTCCCTTGATGGTCAACGCATGTTAGCGGATCCCAAATCACCTTTTCCCCCTTTTGTGAGACATTTTGTCGCCACACCTTTCAACCCCTCATATTCTTTCTTTTCTTTTCTTTTCCATGGGGTCCCACCATTATCCTTATCACTTTCTTTTTAAATTTTAAACAATTTTTAGTTTTTTTATTTATTGTATTAAACATAATTTCACTATAATTAAAAAACCCTCATGTGCTCTTTAAACACACATAAAAATCCCTCTTCTCCAAATTGGTTACCTTCCCCCGAAAAACTATCAAACCTAGCCTCTTCCTTACTGTGCTAACCATCACCGGCCTCATCACACCACTCCGTTTTTGCTTCTATACGTCCGCTGCTACTCATAATGGTGTGCACAAGGAACCAACATAACAACAACGTGGCTCCTCTGCCCACTGTCCCTAGGGGACGTCGTCGCCTCAATGCACTAGCTTTTGTCGCCATGCCAAGCGACTCCAACTCCATTCCATCTCCACCTGCCCCTCGCTCGACACAAGGTTGAGGCCACGCACCAAACGCTCTACCCTCATCGTATCACTCAGCGTTTGTACCCACCGCTGTACTCCGCCTCAGGCTGAGCACTATTCATCGTTCCACTCTATCGCACTCCCTATCTTCATCGTTCCAGTCCATAATGACTGTAGACATTGATTCCTCTCGTCCGTGAGCGTTGGCCATCCTAACGTGTTTCATGAATTCGGCGGCATCCGATAATACGTCGGAGGTAAATTCTTCCCCTATTTTGATTCAACCATTGCTAATGTACCACACGGTTTATGGTATTACAGAAGATTTTGATGTTGGTTTTCTACCCTCGGAACCATCTCCTGTAACCTCTAGTTCTCGGCATCAACCCGAGCAAGGCATCAACCTGACCAGCCCACTTCACCTACCAATTCCTCAAGCCCAGGTGATTTTCCTGTTTCTGGAAGTTCACTGCCTGCCCATGAGAATCCCGAATGCAACTGACGGGGTCGATCGTATGCTGTCCATGCCAAAGAGATTTTGGAAGGTTACTTACAGTTCATTAACGATGAGTTGGTATATTTTGAGTCGGTCATAGTCTGTTTCTTGTAGGTAAATATATTCTGACTCGAACCTTAGAAACTTTGCACTAACATGAATCTGTTTATGCTTATTTTGCTGCCATTAGTTGGACGTTATATCTGATGATTAATTGTGGCACATTTTAAGAAATTGTCTTTGAATTTTACGCCTCTTTTACATTTTCTCAGAATCGTCTTATTAATGTTAACTCTCCTGATGTCGTTACATTCCGATTATGTGGAAACTATTTTTATATGTCTATTTTTTAGTTTAATATTACTATGTGGTTCGTGACGGATGTCACAAATCATGCGTATATGACTATTCTACTTGAGATTCCGCAAGAATTTGATTCCGATATGTCTTACGAGATACTTACCGGCTTGGTTGGCCATACGTTCAAAGCTCGCTCGACTCGAGCTCATCTTATACATGACCTGGCCTTACACTACATACTTCGTTTCCTCGCCTATAATTACTCTGGCCGAAATGACTCATCTTCTTCCTTTAGCAGGGTTGAGTTTTTCTTTTTATGGTGTATGTCATCCGGCCAGGGGTGAACTTAGTATTTTGGTTTGTTCGGGCTTTTGAGATCATTATTTGGTCTAATCGCCCACTTGTCCTTGTCTCTTATAATACTAATTTAGCTTCTCACATCACTAATTTTGATGTTACCAGGTTTACTTATCTTTATCTATAGATGTCTTGGATGAGCGATGTTTGGAGTTGAAGGGCTTACTTGCTGGAACCCCGAGTGCACCATACGTTATTTCACCTGGTGTCCTCGCTCCTCACAGCGAGCAAGCTTTTGTTCGTCGTAATGTGCCACAACCGCCGCCTGCAGCACCTCGCTCGGACATGCAAACATAAATGAATAAATTCCACAACCGTCTCCACACCATTGAGGCGAACATTATTGAAATTCTTTCATATCTTTGTCCCAGCGCCTCCCACTACGGGTGTGGCCGTGGTCGACAGTAAATTTGGGGAGTACTATATTCCTTCTCTTGTACTTTAATTTTATGTTTTTGGGCAAAATGAAATAAGTGAGGGGGAGTAGACTCTAGGTTTGATGTTAGTATGTGTTGATTTGATTTATGAAAAATTTCATTGAATTCCTTTGTCTTGTTGAATATTTTTGGAATGTTATGATTGTTTGGGAACACATAATTATTTAGTTTGGATATTCTTGATAGAGGATAGCATGAATTGTGATCAAGTTAGATTTCTTGTGATATTCCATGATTTTGTTGGTTGAAATGTGCTTAGCTCAATGTACGAAAACAATTTGGTGAGATTTGAGCCTTTACGAGCATATAATTTTGCTTTCATTTTATTGGATTGAGTGTGTCGAATTTAACATTGGTATTCTAGAACCTGCATTTTTAAATACTGTCGAGATTACACATAACACGATGCTTAAAAATGATTTGGGCACTTTAGGATTAACCACTCTATTTTCCCCACTAAAATTGTTTACCCATGTATTTTCCCTTAGTTAACCACTCTTGAGCCTATTCCATTCTTTTTTTTAACTATATTCATAAACCTGAGCCTTTTTATTTTATCCCTCTTTTATACCATTTTAGGACAAGTGAACAATTTATCAGTGTATGACCATGTTCCATAAATAGGAGAATTTTTTATATGTTAGAAATCAAGTCATGTGAGAAAAAAATCTTCTTTGTTTCGCAACAATACAACAACAATTTGAAGAAGAAAAAAAGAAGTCGTTCGAAGACAAAAACAGAAAAATGAGAAAAATGGAAAACAAAACAATAACAAAAGTAAGGAACAATCAAATTCAATTTGAAGGGAAAATGTGTTGTTTGATGGTTATTTTCTTCTTATATTGCTTAGTCGATTGATGAAGATGAACTTATTATTTGTAGTTCCTTGTCTTGAATTTTTAGCCATATATTTAGCCTTTTCCCCACCTTTACCTTAGACCGGTTACAACTAATAAAAGACCCTTTGATTTATGCGTCTTGTTCTTATTAGTAGTGGATATTTGATTTACGTACATGCTTATGGTAATTTCATGTCAATTTTGACATTGAGCGTTTCTATACCCCAAACACATTGAGTGATTTGAGTGAATCCCAGTAAGGTGATGAGTTATGGGCATTAATATTAATGAATGAATGGATGTTACAATTGCATTTAACTTGTTCTAATTGGTGATGTTCAATTGATTGGTGTCTTGACTTAGATAATTATGGTGGTCTCTACCCTGCTTCCTCGAATGCGAGACTTGACAAAGAAAGGTAAATATAATTTTTTGCTGATTTGATTATATCATACTTCAGGACAAGCATGAGATAAGTGAGGGGGAATTTGATGAGTGTTCTAAAACGATATTATTTGCTTGTTAAATCTTCGATCTTATGGATTTATTGCTGATGATTTGGTTGTATTAAGCTTATTTTCATGCAGGATCTTACTTTCTAGAATTAGAAATAAAAAGGGTGTATTTTGCATGTTTTTATTATTTAGTCACGGCTGGAGACATGGGTACGACTCTGAGAATAACACGGTCTAACGTGGCAGTTTCTAGAAGGTCCAATCAGCATCAGTTTTTAGAAGATCTAGTCAGTCCCTTCTGCAAGGTAGACGGGTAGAGATATCTTAGGAGATTTATTTTTAA
The DNA here is from genome assembly GCF_006381635.1 of Hibiscus syriacus. Classification (NCBI taxonomy): domain Eukaryota; kingdom Viridiplantae; phylum Streptophyta; class Magnoliopsida; order Malvales; family Malvaceae; genus Hibiscus; species Hibiscus syriacus. The sequence continues at coordinate 2,787,937 of NW_024063323.1, read as the reverse complement.
ATTTTAAAGTTTGAATTTAGAAAAAAATTTGGAATTATCTTTAGGATTATTTTTATTTTAATTTCTATATTTATCTCTAGGGTTTTATAGTCTATAAATACCCTATTGGGGTAAGCCTAAACAGACAACTCAGAATTTACTATTCTTCTTCTTCTTCCTAGTTTTATAAAGTTATTTCTTTTCTTTTTAAGTTCTCGTTTTCATTTTTAAGTTTTATTTTTAAACATGCTAAGTATGACTTTTTTCATTCTTAGCTAATTTTCTCATAAGCTGAAAGATGAAGCGATGACTCAATTCCAACGTGAGAATTTAAAAGCACCTTAATAACTTCGGAATATCTCTCTTAATCTCAGCGCTTATTTTCAAAATCAAAACCGTTTTTAAATCAAAATTGACTTTGGTCAAGATGTTATTGCGATTAAATGTGTGGGAGGAAGGATCGACTTATTGAAAGCACAATCAACTTCCTGGGAACAAACTTGGCGAGATTGCCTTTGCCAAGAGGGAATTGAGATCGAAATTAGTAGTTATTGAAACAACAATCTGAGTCGGCCTTCACGAACTTAAACGATTATTGATCTACGACAATTGATGTTGATCAGATCAATTTCTGAAGCCATAATCAAAGATTGCCTTGGGTATTCGGTATACAAAGAAGAGTGACGAGGATTGCTCTTATAGACAAAGTAATCGACGTGAATCCCAAAGAGAAAATCTAATTCGACGATTCAAAAGAAATTGAGTCCAAGCAAAGCTTGAGGCTGTTTTTACCGTATTCATTTTCAACCTTCAATTTTTCTTTCCTTTATTTTTCTTTAAATAATTTTTTATTATTTAATCATTTCTACCAAAAACCTCATTTTTACTACTTATCGCTTGGTATAAGCCATTCAAACATAAATTTAGAATTTTAAGTCCTTGAGGATCGACCTTTACTTCTATTTACTACGTATTTTCTTTATTTATTAATTGAGAATAATGAATTTATTTTGACATCAAAACGATAGTTGTCAGAAATACTCTTGGGGAGCAAAAAGATGACAAGCATAAGCAGAAAAATAATGGAAGACGACACCTAAAGGCAATGACACAATAGGCATATCCAGAAATCAAGGCAATTCAACACCACAAAAGATCCCATAGTCACGATCCCCAGAGGATACACAGACATCATTGAAGTAACTCATAACATCTTTGAAGGTAAAGGTAACCATATGGTAGTAGCAATATTAGAGAATGGAATAACAAAAACTCATAGCAGAACAGTCTATGGAAAAAAAGAGGAACATCAAGACCGAGGTCGTCTTCACAATACAAGGGATTGCAAATTAAGAAAGCGAATGAGACTATCAGGCCATCACATGCGGAGTTATCGGTTAGGTTAAATACAATTGAGCTTAGGCTAGAAGGGTCCAATACTACAAAAGATCCTAGAGAACCCCAGGCCATGTGAATAATAAGACAGGATATGGGGAAGACACTGCATCTAACAGTAGAGTATCAATAAACAACACACATGTAGTAAACCAAGAGAAGTTGGTAGAGGTGCAAGTACGGGAAACTCTATGGTTTTCTTCGAACTAGCAGGGTCTATGTTGGGAATCACGGTCTTTCTCGTTTTGTGAAGTTAATATAGACACTTATAGATTAAGGATAGTAAAGAAAGCACAAGAGTATAATTCTCCAATTTGGAGATTCTTTAACTATACAAAAGAATATTAGGATTATAAGGATGTATTCACAAATTTGACTCACACTTGGTGGCTCACTCATGCTTGAAGATAAAGACTTCCCAAGCTATATCTCTTCTCTCTCAAAGAGGCTCTCTAACTCTCTAGTTTGTCAATCTTGGATTTCTTGGATTTTGGATGGTTAGGAATGAAGTATCTCACCCCTATTTATATTACTCTACCTCCATAATGAATGGTGGAGATTACTTACATCCAAGGGTGAGGATTAATTATCTAGAATGCTCCACACACTCTAGGAAGCTCTACACTCTTCTACTTCCTTTCATATTCTTCCATACTCTTCCATAAGGTTCCACACATCTCTAGAATATTCCAGAGGATTCCACACTCTTCCACAAGCTTCTAGAGAGTTTTACACTTCTCTAGAGTTCTCCGGAATGTTCTAGAAATTTCTACACTTTTCTAGAAAGCTCTAGAATTTTCTAGAACCTCTCCAATTAAGGAGAGATCCAACAAATCTCCCCCTCTCGACTTAATTGGGAGATAGTAGCAAGCTGACATCTTGGCAGCAATCTTCAAACTTCTTTGTCGGTATTACCTTGATCATCATGTCTGACCAGTTTTTGTCCGAATCCTTTAACGACCAACTGAGCATTATAGCAAGGCTTTGAGCTGCTATCTTCGGTCTTGAATCGATACACCCACTTATTCTTCAAGGCTCTTCTCCCTTTTGGTAGATCCACAAGTTCACAAGTATGATTCTCATGCAAAGATTGCATCTCTTCTTGCATGGATCTTCTCCATTCTTCTTTATGACTATCATGCATTGCTTCTTTATAACTTTGAGGCTCCCCCTCATCAGTGAGCACAAGGATCAAGTGGTTTACCTTTCACGTCAAGTAGGAGTTGTTTATGAGTGAGCAAGTGAATAGTCTTCTCACTGATGTGCCTAAGTCGTTTTTGTCATATCTCCACATCTTCAGTGGTGATGTTTACCTCTCCTTTGCAGAGCTTAGCTGGCATCACGTACAACGACCATTCCTTTCCTCGAGCCATTATTAGGCTTCCTTTGGTGAGCTTTCACTTTCCTTCACCAAAGTAATTTATCATACCATCATCATCTAGCTTCCCAGCAGAGATAAGATTAAGGCGCATGGCCGGAACATGCCTAACATCTTTTAAGATAAGCTTGCATCTAATGCTTGTTGTCAGGATGATGTCTCTTATCCCGACGATCTTGATTTCCCATTTGCACCGTACCAAAGTCACCGCTTCGGTAGGATGAGAAGAAACTTCCATGTGGTGTAACATGGAAGGAAGCACCAGAATCGAAAATCCAGGAGCTATCATCATAAGCAATGTTTAGGATATTACCTTCATCAACGAGATATAGCAGATCTTCTTTTGATACTACAACAGTAGAATTGTTCTCTTCTTACTTCTTAGTTGGGCTGATTTAGTTTGGCTTAACATTACCAGCCTTCTGGTCTCTCTTGAAGGATTGACATTCCATTTTCTTGTGGCCCATCCTTCCACAGTAGTAGCATGTAATCTTCGAGCGTGACTTGGATCTACCTCGAGATTGATGTGGATCTCGACTTTTGCTGCGTCCATGAGTTTCATTCCTACCCTGATTCTCAATAATATTAGCTTCGGGATGAATAGACTTACCTCGTTCCATTCTCCTTGCTTCTTCACCGAGGAGGCTATCACTAATTGTATACATGGTAAGCTTTCCTTCTGGAGCTGAATTACTAAGTGCAACAACGAGTGTATCACAACTTTCCGGTAATGAACTAAGGAGTAGAAGGGCTTGCAACTCATCATCAACTTTTATATCGGTTTTTGTTAATTGATTTACGAGCCCCTTAAAATTATTTTAAGTGCTCAATCATACTTTGACCATCCTTATACTCCAATTTCACCAACCGTCGAACTAAATTGACTTTGTTATGAGGTGTTTTCTTTTGAATCATTCACTCAAGATCTGTCCATAATTCATAAGCATTTGTATAAGAAGAAACATGCTCAAAGAGGGTTTTATCAATGCACTTACGAGTCATAGCAACGACCTTCCGATTTAGTAGCTCCCATAGAGCATCACTCTTGCCTTCTACCTTGTCTTTGTAGATGATGGGCTCATGCAAATCCTTGCAGTACAGGTGGTTCCTCCATCATCGACTTCCAATATGAGTACTTATTGGCTGTGAGCTTGAATATGTCTCCATCATGAGCAACATTATCCTCTATCTTGAACTGCACGAGCTAATTACGGCTACGGATGAACTTGACTCTGATACCACTATTAGGAATCACGGTCTTTCACGCTTCGTGAAGTTAAGATAGACACTTAGAGATTAAGGATAGTAAAGAGAGCATAAGAGTATAATTCTCCAATTTGGAGATTCTTCCACTATACAAAAGAATAGTAGGATTACAAGGATGCATTCACAAATTTGACTCACACTTGGTGGCTCACTCAAGCTTGAGGATAAAGACTTCCCAAGCTATCTCTCTTCTCTCTCAAAGAGGCTCTCTAACTCCCTAGTTTTTTAAGCTTGGATTTCTTGGATTTTGGATGGTTAGGAATGAAGTCTCTCACCCCTACTCTACCTCCACAATGAATGGTGGAGATTACTTACATCCAATGGTGGAGATTAATTATCTAGAATGCTCCACACACTCTAGGAAGCTCTTCACCCTTCCACTCCCTTCCATACTCTTCCATAAGGTTCCACACATCTCCAGAATATTCCAGAGGATTCCACACTCTTCCACAAGCTTCTAGATATTTCTACACTTCTCTAGAGTTCTCCGGAATGTTTTAGAAAATTCTACACTTCTCCAGAAAGCTCTAAAATTTTATAGAACCTCTCCGATTAAGGAGAGATCCAACATTCTACTCACTTGACAAATAGCTACAATGATAAAGTTATATTTTTAAACTGCCAAGGAGCGGCCAGCCCTTAGATTAGGAGACATTTTAATGAAAATCGATGAAACCATCAACCTAAGGTAGCAGCTATTTTCGAGACCAGAATAAGCGGCGTTAAGGCGGTTACAGTGATAAAAAGATTGAGGTGCCTAATTTCCTTTAGAGTTGAAGCAAATGGCTTTAGCGGAGGGATTTGGAAACTGTGGGATGAAATGGTAAGTGTGGAGATTTTAAAATGCTTTACTCAATTTGTATATAGAAGAGTACGTACGTGAAAATAACTCATGGGTATACTTCACGGCAATCTATGCCAGTCCCAACGCAACGTTACGGAAGGAAATTTGGGACATGTTAGGCACGTTGAATCCAGGAGATAATGAAGCATGGATGTTAAGCAAAAACTTTAACGCCACGTTCTGACGCGAAGAGAAAAAGGAGGTTCATTACACGTCCACGGGGGAGCAAAGGCTTTCTGGAGTTTATCAACAACTCAGAACTCCTGGAAGCTGATTATAGAGGAGCTGAATTCACTTGAAAGTTTGGCAGCCTTTGGAAAGGCTGGATCGATGCCTGTTCAACACTATATGGGTGGAACTTTTTTCGTTATCAATGGTTACACACCTGGATCGTGTTGGTTCGAACCATTGTCCACTACTCTTTCACGAAACAAAAATGACTAACCAGAACTGACAAAAACCATTTCGTTTTATTACTGCATGGAAAGAGCATCCGGACTTTGCGAAAATTGTACAGGAATCGTGGAGCAAGGAACAAGACGTTCTCTCAAACATTGAGCTATTCAAGAGGAAAGCTAGAGAATGGAATGAAACAGTCTTCAGCTAAATTGGTCAAAAAAAGAAGATTCTAGCAAGTATTAAAGGGATCGACAAAGCATTAACCAACCATCATTCGGACAGACTGGTACAATTAGAGGTGAAGCTGCGAGCCAAACTTGACGAAGTCCTTACTCAGAAGGAGAGCTTGTGGCATCAAAAATCAAGACAACAATAGATCCAAAATAAAAATAAAAACAATAGATATTTCCATGCATGCACCATGCAAAGATGAAGAGTCAACCATATACAGTCATTGAAGATACATGATGAAACGTGGTGCTCCAATCAAGAGGAACTACGTACAATGACAGTCGAATTCTACAAGACACTGTTTACTAGCTCCAATAATAAATAACAAAACTATGCCATTACAGGATGCTTTCCTCACGTGGACACCTCATTACTAGCCGCTACCATCAAACCAGTAATAGAAGAAAAAGTGAAGCAGGTAGTTTTTGATATAAGCCCGCTTAAAGCCCCAGAGCAGATAGTTTCCATGCACTGTTCTACCAAAGAAATTGGATTGGGGGGAACTATTTATCATTTTGTGCGGGAAGTTTTTGAAAAAAGGTCTTTTGATGAATCTTTAAATCTTACTCTTCTAGTACTCATCCCGAAGATCAAAGTCTTAAAATCGATATCTCAATTTCGACCAATCAGCCTACACTCAATTTTATACAAAATCGTGACAAAGATTATGGTGAATCGACTCAAACCGTTTTCTTCCTACCTGGATTTCTCAAAATCAAACGAGTTTTGTGCCTTTCGGATCGCTTTTTGCAAACGTCGTTGTAACTCAGGACGTTATATGTTCAATGAGGTATAAACAAGGTAAAAAGGAATTATGGCAATCAAGATCATCTTGAGAAAGCATACGACCACCTTGAATGGTCCTTCATCGTAAACGCTCTACAAGATACTGAAATACCAGACACTTTACGATGTTTGATTATGTACTGTATTTTTTTAATATCGACTCAGGTACTTTGGAATGGAGGACGTTGAAACCGTTCAAACTAAATCGAGGCATACGGCAAGGAGACCCATTTTCTCCCTACCTCTTCGTCCTATATATGAAAAGGCTAACTCAAGCAATACAAATGAGTGTTGAGAAAAAGAAATGGAAACCAATAAAATTGAATCGCAGAGGATAAAAAAATTTACATCTACTTTTTTCTGATGACATGTTACTCTTCGCAGAAGCTAACCAATCAGAGGCCAGCATCATACAAAAGACACTGGAAAAGTTTTGTATAGCTTCAGGGCAAAAGGTGAGCGTTACAAAAACCAACATATTTTCTCCAGATACGTGGACATGTAAAGAAGGATTGTAATCAACGCATTATGCGGGTATTTCGAAGTGAAAGACCTAGGTCGTTACCTTGGAATCCAACTACTCCACGCTCGAGTCAGTAAAGCCACGTATCAGCATGTAGTAAAAAGAGTAAGGGACAGACTAGCCGGATGGGTAGCAAAGAACTTGTCACTCGCAGGGCGAATAACCCTAGCAAAGTCAGTATTAGCTTCTATACCTTATTACTCAATGTAAACAACCCTTTTGCCGAAAGGAACATGCGAGGAAAAGAACGGCTAATGAGGAGTTTCATTTGGAACAAAAATGAAGATGGACAACGCCTGAACCTAGTTAAGTGGGAGAAGGTTTGCTCACTAATTGAGGAAGGAGGTCTAGGCTTCAAAATCTTGCATAAACAAAACACCGCTTTTTTTATGAAGATTGCTTTTAAGCTGGTTACTTGTCCTGACCAACTTTGGACCCAAGTCCTCCGATCCAAATATAAATGGTCAGAAGCAATACCGAATGATATTTCAAGGAAGAGATGCTCTCGACTATGGAAGGGTGTCAGCAGGTTTTAAATAGCGGTTCGCAAACGCGATCGTTACCGTAAAATAGCGGTAGAAACCTACAATAGCGTTCGTTATGACCGCAATAGCATCCGCTATGGCCGCAATCGTAGTAAACGCCATGTGATCGAAAACATGACCGCGATTGCTGTTTGAATACCTGGATGCGAGCCTAGTACGGGGAGAGGTTCGTGATAGCTTGGTTTGGACAGTAGGCAATGGCAAGGACATCGACTTCTGAGAGATTCATGGTTATGTGACGTGGGGTCTTTAAAGAACAAAGTTCTTAACCCAGACGTTATAACAAACCTACCTACACTCTCGGTGGCGGGTATGGTAACAAACCAAGAAGAATGGAAATTGCAGCTCTTTGTATCACTTTTACCACATGAGATATCACACAGATTATTAGCCACAATGCCTCCAAACAAAACAAGTTCATGCCTTGGACGGGCCAGGATGGAAGTAGAATTCGAATCACAACTTCATGGTACGATCCGCATATGAGGTAAGCACAGGCTCGACCACATGCACGACTGACAGTCTGTGGAAAACCATTCAAAAATTCAACGGATTGCCAATAGTTATAGTTTTCTATGGCTTACGGCAAGCGGGAAACTTTTGACCAATAGCAAGAGAGTGAGACGGCACATGGATACAGATGCAAGACGCGGAATATGCAGAGATAAAGAGGAAACAGTGGAGCACCTATTTCGTTCATGCCCTGCAGTTTTTGAAACCTGGAAGCAACGAGTGAAACCAGAGAAACTACAAGAGTTTATGCAAATAAATACCACGGACTGGCTTCGCATAAATTTGGAAAACTCAAGCTACTTTGCATTGGATGGAAATAACTGGGATATAATCTTTGGATTCATAGTGTGGCTAATATGGAAATAATTCTTATATTTTCGAATTCCAGGAAAAACTGGGTACTTTACAATACTGGAACAAGCACAGAGATTGTTGATGGAGTCAAAACTAGCCGAGTTTAGTTTAAGTATTGTTGAGTATAACTCTACTCGAAAATTTTGAAATGAAACTCTATTCGATTCGAAAACTTGTGAACCTAAAATTTTTAAATTCGACTCAAATTCAAACTTAAAACTTAAGTACATGAAAATTTTATACTATATTTTAAAAAAATCATCACATAAATAATAACATTATTAATAACTTATTTTTTCAAAATAAAATCTTAATATATTATTTTTTCGAGTTGCTCATGAATTTTTTGAGTTAAGTATTAAGTAGCTCGTTTCGACTTATTAATAACTTAAGTAGAGTATTTATCGAATTTTGACCGACTCGATCTCAAGTACCTCACAATCTATCCCGTCTCATTTATGCGCTCGTATAGACCCTCAAAAGAAGTGACTAACAACGCAAGCAGTAACAAGAAAGCTCCAACGACCAAACGATGCAAGCTCCACCGGAGGACTGAATTAAGATGAATACAGACGGAGCACGTGACCCGCATGACGGCTACGCTACATGTGGAGGAGTCGCAAGGGACAACAAACGAGAATGGGTATTTGGATTCGCTAGAGCGGTGGGGATTTGCACGGCAATTGAGGCTGAACTCTGGGGAGTTCTCGAAGGAATGGCTCATGCATGGAACATAGGAGCCAGGAGAATTACTTTTGAGATAGACAATGGCGAAGTATTCAAGATACTGACACAAGGACAACGGCGACAGGCAAAAATCATTCAGCACATCCAAAATTGGATACAAAAGGATTGGGAAATTTCTTTCTCCCAGGTAGGGATGTAAACGAGTCGAGTCCAGCTCAAATATTATTGAGTTCAATTCGACTCGAAAATTTTAAAATGGAACTCGACTTGATTCTAAAACTCGTGAGTTTAAAATTTTCAAGCTCGACTCGAACTCGAAATCCTGAACTGAAGCTCGTGAGCAACTCAAAAAGGCTCGAAATGAAAAAAATTCTTAAACTTAACTCGATTGAAACCTCAAACTTAAAATCGAACATGAACCTTAAATACATGAAAATCTTATTTTATTTTAAAAAAAATCAATACATAAATATTAATATTATTAATAATTTATTTTTCTTTTTAAAATAAAATCTTAATATATTATATTTTCGAGTTGCTCACGAGCTTTTTGAGTCAAATATCGAGTAACTCGTTTTGGCTCGTTAAGAACTCGAGTCAAGCTCGAGTCGAATCCATTCGATCGAAGTATTTATCGAGACTTGATCGAATTAATCTTAAATAACTCGCAATCTGTCTCGTCTCATTTATAACTCTACTCCCGGGAAACGCAGGTCCAATCGGCTAGCCAATCAGGTGACAAAATTGCTACAAATTGATGACTTTGATGGACGTATGTTCACAACAGCACCAATAGCAGTACAGGCAATGGTGCTTGAGGACAGCTTAGATAATTATAAGTATTTTGTGAATAGTTAGTTTTCCTTACCAATATATATATATAATATTAAAAAAAAGTTATAATTATACTTTTAAGATACTTGTGATTTTTAAAATTACGAATAAAAATCAAATCAAACGAATGAATTATATTAAATCAATTTGGTTTAATTAAATCTTTTATTTTAAAACTTTATATAATAATTCATTACAGTAAAATTTGATTCTTTATTTGTTAACTTTGGATTTAATTTTTAATTTATTTTGAAAAAAAAATGATTTTGCTTTATTATTTTTTATATTATTTTAAAAGTTTTGAAGCCTTTTTATATATTTTTTTAAAATATAAAATAAAACAAGATATTATATGTAATGTATTGAAGTTATTTTCACTGTTTTAGACATAAAAATATTTTATATTATTAAAAATATAAAACTATAAATAAAATTTAATTTGATTTAATATAAATAATTAAAAAAATTAAATTTTATGAATTATAAATCTTTTCAATAACGTTTATAATTTAAACTCAATTTATATGAGATTTTTTCAGACTTGAATAGAAATAGTTCATCACATATAGCAAGTATAGTTGATCGGTTGATCAAGTTGTTTATCTTTATTCTTCCTTATCTTTTTAGGTCATGGATTCTATACTTACTATGATGCTCTCATTTCTTCTTCCTAGAATTCTCACTTCCCCTTTCTTTCAGATAAGATTAGGATTAGCCTAAGAATTTGCACACAAAAAAATATCACATATTATTGCATTAATTTAATGGGTAAACCACATTGGTGATAACTTATGTTTTTAGTATGTTAGATTTCGATCATTGATTTTGAAAATACTTGGTGTAGATCACTTTTATTTTCGTCACTAGATCATTAACCTTTTTACTTTGTTGACGTTACACGTTAGTAAAAATGGATAAATCTAAATTTGACCCCTAAATTTTAGACAGAATATTAATTTAACCTTAAAATTTACATAAAATACTAATTTAACCCACAAACTTTATATAAAATATCCATTTGACATCTAAATCAAACAGTTCACTTCAATGGCCACCACTCATCACCTTCACTAATCATCATCAGTTTTCATCACAGTGCACCATTGACCATCATCGTCAATGACTGTTGGACCTCAAAATTTTTAATTTTTTTTAATCTCCATAATGCGAATCTAATATCTCTTGGTTATTTCTCTTTGTTAGTATTACGTAGATAGGTTAACTCACCATCTTTCTTTCTCAACTTTAATTTTGTTTCCCTTTTTCTCACTACCATTATTAGTGATATATCTTTTTTCTTCACCAGAGAATGAGTTGCCATAGCCTAGCAGCCCTTCAGTGAACAAATCAGAAGAGAAGGGCATTTTCTCCATTTTAATGAAAGCCCAATCCAGACCAGTCTACAAGCCATTTCACTTTTGATAATATTTCCAGATTAAATTTAAACATTTTATCATTAAATCTAAATAAAAAATTATTAAATGAACGATAATGGACACCTCTTTAGTTGTCTATATGGTCCAGTGAACCATTTATCCCTACTTGGTTTGTTGGTCGAATTTGCTAGGGAATCCTTGTACCCTTTTCAAGCACATTACATATACGAGATCATATGAAAGGAAAATACAGGTAGGAGATATTGGAATTTACTTTGTAGTCTACAAATCCTCTGATCGACTTAGATTCGTTTCGTAGTAATCGTAAGCTGGCCCCGTTCTTAAGAACAACAGAAAACTTGAGATGAGGCCTAACAGGGAAATGCATCCCCAGCTAATGAATGTATGCATATAGCAGTCCTTACCCATGCACACCATTGCTTCCTGCAACACGTTTTCATTTATCGGACTTCTCACTTTAGAATCATATACTAAAGCTGCAAGGAGACCGTACAGGAGCGATCCGATGGGAATGTTGGTGATCAGGATATTGTGATTGATACTCGCACTATTAGGCCCGAACAGCTCTGATGTGATGGAAACTGCTGCTGAGAATACAAATCCGGAGCTTAATCCTATCAATGCCGTGCTAGTAAGCAAGGCTGCCTCACTACCTGAAACAGCAAGCAAGAAGAAGGCTACGGGTGTAGGCACCAAGGCAACCGCTAGCCACCCAGTCCTTGCGAAGTTCACCTTGCTGCATTGGCAAGATACTCAAGCTATCAAAATTTTCTGATGTTATGTATGCATGTAAGTATGCTATCTGCAGTAAATACATACCCGTGCAGGAAATCTGGGGCAGCTGAAAGCAATCTACCAAAGAACGAGAAAGAGGAGTAGAGAGTCACGACAGTACTAATATTAGAGTCGTATCCGAGTGATTGTGCAATCTGCCCGAGATTATTGCTATAAACCAGCCCTATTGTTCCTCCACAGAAATAGGCCACATAATATAGCCAGAAATCCGACTGGCACACTAGCAATCTTGCAGAGTGTTCCTCACCGAGCATTTTTAACCTGCCTTTCTCCAGTACTTTGTCAAAAAACCCTTCTTTGTTTGTTGCAGAAAATGGCTCAATGTTCAAGCTATTATTTTGATCCTTTTCTATCAACTCCTTGTGGAGCTCAAGTTCATTAGGGTCATCCAAGGACGGAATTAGTACGAAAACCCCAGTTTCTATCACAGGCAATGCCAGGTAAACACAAAGGTAGGAACAATAAGATTAAGGCACCCAAAAGGAGAGTTCGTGCCCTTAATGCTTCGGAAGACAGTGAATTTAAAAGTAGAAGATATAAGCCGGTGATTACAGCTAAAACATTTAACATAATGAAAATAAAATGAATCCCGACTAATAGTATTGGCGGACAGAAGCTGCAACGGCGGTTGGTGGATGACAGGAATGAGAGCTATGCAGGATGCAAGAAGAGGCACTACCGCATTTAAGAAGGGATAGAGGGTGTCATCCTCAGGGTTTATTGCATTGGCAATTAGAGTGTACAACGCAGCACTTACGCCGTTGAAGCTGATGGTAAGGGACAAAGCAAGTGCTCTGTTGTTCGGGAAATTTCTGATGCACAAAACAAAGCACACCGTGTTGAACCAAGTGATGCTACAACCAGCTACCAAACACAGAAGAAATACCTGCCAATGAATTCACAATTAAACTAGGTTAGTTTGCAATGAAACGGTGTCTCAGAAGTTATAAAAATGCATTACATAAGCAAATGTTTTCCCCAGTTCCCTCCAAGCATGCAGAGAGATATATTAGCTCAAAGTATCAGCACCAATGCATAACAGATTCACACGTCTGAGCGGAGTCCTCGAATAAACACAGATAGATCTAACAAAAAACTAAAGTAACGCATTCCAAAATGTCGGTAAAAAGTCGAAAGTTTTGAATCAATTTTAAGACTAACTAATCCTTAGATTTCAAACATTAGTTGATCTGATAGCAGAGTGGTTAAACAGAAAATCCCATATTACCCTTACCCTATGGTCCTCCAAACTTCTAGAAAACTTGGAAAATTTGAATCATACACATTCAAGTCCAAAAAAGTGTGTCAAAAATTAGTTGAGAAAAGGAATTATGGGCAAAAGTTTGGCGAGGAATTTGGTGAGGAAATTTTTTAAAACTGTTAGAAAAGTATTCCTTACTACTTCAACCCTACACCAAATTTCTTCTTCTTCTTCCTCTTTTGTTACTTGAATCAATTGGATTAAGTTGTTGGTTAGCTTTATATTTCATTTGCTAAACTATCTTACATTTTTATATAGGAATTAGACTTCAGCTTTTGTGATCATTTTGATTTTGTTTGGAGGAGTAAATCTCAATCATTTATTATTTTCCTGGAAACAAGATCAAAAATAAACTTAAGAAAGCAAGAAATCCTAAATATAGAAGAAAAAAATTGAAGAAAATGAAAAAAAAAATCCCTGAAAAGAGAAGAACAGATTAAAAATCCCAGAAACGAGAGAAACCAAGTAATCCAAACAAGTACAGATTCAAGTTAAACAAAGAAAACAAGAATCATTTCCTCTCTCATATCAATTCATTCCACACCACCGTGAAAGAGCCTTGAAAGATGAAGAACTAACCAGGAAATAAGGCATGGAGATGAATTGTTTGATGACAAGCCATTGAAGAGCATAGCCAAAAAAGCCGAAGAAAGCAGCCATGAACATGACAACCCACAATGGGAAATACATCAAAAACACCCCAGAGCACCACCCAAACGCCTTCCCCATATCCGAAGCAACGGACAAATAGTTGAGCTGCACCTGAGATATCCCCAGAACTGATTTGAAAGTGGAAGAGTAGGACGAGAAATCGAAGTTGGTCCCCGTAAAAGCTTGTATCCATATCGTTGCCACTAGTATCATCCACTTCCTTGATTGCACCGCCATTGCCAAAAGCTTCGTTTACCCCCCACAAAGAAAAAGAGGTAGAAGAAGCGCAGAAACTCGAGCTGGGTGTACGTATGTATGGCTAATTATTGTGTTGGAAATTTGACCTTTTATTGTTTTTTAACTGGGATGACGAATTTCTGTTTATATTAAATCCAAATTTATATATGTGGATAATCGTGCAAATTGATTTGTCTGATTCGATCTGATTTTATGATTGTTAGATCTTGATATGATTAAGGGTAAGTTCTCCATTTGATCATCCATTTATTATTTAACTTTTATTTTAGTTATTTTTTTGTTATTTAATTATTATATCTAAAAAATGTATACATATCATTATGTTTTAATTATTTATTATCAAAAATTAATAATAATATTGATGTGTATAATATCACGTCAATACTAAAAATTAATAAAAAGTACTCACGTTAATATCATCGTCAAAAAAGTGATGACAAATGATCAAAATATAATCGAAAGATAACACTATGTATAATTTTAAAAAATAACAATTACATAACTAAAACATAGGTTAAATAATAAATGAACAATTTTTCTATTAATCTAAAGTAATTATAAAACAGTAGTGTTCAAAGATTACTCTCTCTCTCTTTGATTAAGCTAAGATGATAACAAAGTAGTATATGTTTCAAATACTTTTAATCATTTGACAATAAACGCTCAATTATCCTACCGCAACCGTTAGTATTTGAACATGTGACCTCTAGGAATAACAACGATTCCTTTAACTACCGAGGTAAATTGGTTCGTGCTTCAAAGATTACTCTCAACTTATAAATAGATAATTAAAAAATTCTTTACTTTATGATTAATAATATAATATAACTTAAGATGAATATAGTGATTTTAATTAAAATTTTCAAGTTGCAGACCTAATTTCTTATCTAGAAATATTAAAAAAATGTATATTATTTTTATCTTGAAATTTATATTTTATTTCCATAATATATATATATATATATATATATATATATTAAGTTGAAGTTATGAAAAATAATTTATTGTGAACTGACAAGGTTGTTGAACCTAACCTTATTGAATATTAATTGTTTATCTTGAATTAAGTTACACATTTATTGTATGAGCTGACCCGCAGTGTTTCAGACTTTGTAGAGTACACTCATTTTCAGATGCTGTTTCTTTTAAATGTTTGTTTTTTCTTATGTACATATAAATTTTATTTTAAGCTAAATATTAAGAAACTTAAAAAAAAGGTAAATATTAAGAAGTAAACCTATGTAAAATAAATTAATATGAATATTTTTTTATTTATTAATTAATAAATAGATTTCTGTAAATGTTTGTTTTAATTATAAATAAAAAAATATAAGGGTTAACTACACAGATGATCATTTATGTTTGTGTTTTGTCCACTTTTAGTCATTGATTTCAAAATAAATAAGATACATTCACTTTCGTTTTTATTTAATTAAGATTTGATTGCATTTGTTTTTATTTATTTAAGATGTAGTCACAACGAGTTAACTGCCGTTAAATATTTTAGTATAATCACACATCTAATCATTGTTAATTGTTATTTGCATATTCTCTCAATGTAGTCGTACTTTTAATAAATTAAAATAAATTTAATCCTTCAATCGAATGATATCACATGTCATTGGTATCATGTGTTACAATTCGGTTGGAAGACTAATTTTACTTTATTTTATTTTATTTTAACAAAGCAAAACAAATTGGTAGAAAATAAATATATTAAATTAAAATAAAATTAATCCTCCAATCGAATGGAGACACATGACATGACACATGACACCAATGACACGTGACATTATTCGATTTGAGGATTAAATTTATTTAATTTATTAAATGCGTGACTAAATTGAGAAAATATGTAAATAATAGACACCTAACGTGTGATTATGCCAAAATATCACTTCACTTAATGTGTTAACTATTAACAACAAGTTAACATGTTGTGACCACATTTTAAATTAATAAAAATAAAAGTAAATATATCTTAATTAAATAAAAATGAAAGTAACTATATCTTATGTATTTTAAAATTAGTGATCAAAAGTGAATAAAATACAAATATAAATGTGTAGTTAACCCAAAATATAATTATATTTTGTAAACTAGAGAAGTTAACGTATCGTAATGAAATATCAGTTTTGTATTTACACGTTATTTCATCACCAGGAGATTTACACGCCTTGTTCTCACTCACATCAGTCAAATTTATTACCCTTCTCTTTACTCATCCTTCGTGCATCCCTAATAACATGTTTTCTGTCCAAAGATTGTCAAATTGTATCCTGTAGCATTATATAGGCTTAACTCAACGAGTGACTTCATTGAATAGATGAAATGTTATTTTTCACTAAGATCATGAGTTCAAGTAATTACGTCTGCAAAATACGATTTATTAATGGTTAATCAAAAGGACTGAAATTTTTATAAATACAAGTTATTCATTATATTTTGCATGCAAATATAATCAATTTTTTTATTAAACTAAAGTGATTACAAAGTAACATCAATTCTAAATACTCTAATACTTTAACAATGAACGTTCAATCACTCTGCTGCAATCGTTAGTGTTCGAACCCATGATCTCTAATTTTAACTACTGAGATAAATTTATTCGTACAATATAATCAATTCTTTAAATATAAAGAGTAGCTACGTCTACCATTTCTAAGTTATGGTTCATATTCTAAATTGATATCCGAGTTGTAAAACATCTTATTAAAACATTTGTATCATGTTCATTAAATCTTTTTTGTCAACTTAATCGTTAATTTTAAACATTGAATCTAGCATAAAAATCAATACAAAACACCCATGTATTCTATCTCATGATCAACTTAGATTTAAATTTAATATTATATACACACACCCGCTCCAAACATAATATCGACTTCAACTATTGTTTTTCTTTTAATGTTAAATCCGAAGTGATCATGGGCTAAGGTTTTTTTTTTACATTATGCCAATCATATATATATATATATATATATATATAGAGAGAGAGAGAGAGAGAGAGAGAGAGAGACAGAGAAGGTTATTCATCACTAGCACAAAAAACCCACACAAATTGAGAGAGAATTCAGATGCATATGATCCTGGGAACCTCAAATGACATTGCTTGGCTCGCAGATAAACAAGGCAGCTTTACAGGTGAATTTTGAATATTAACATCGACGACAGTTTCTTGTAGTTGGATTCATTAAATACGTCGATCATAAAAGATGTCATAAACAGTTCATCTAGAAACCATTCAACTTCCCCGTCCCTACTAAATCTTTCAACTAAGTTCATCCACAAGCCTTCTCAGATGCAAGTCCACCCCAGAAATTTCATATACTGAAACAAAAAGTAAATCATGAACATACATCTAATAGTGCTAGCTTGATGTGGCTTACCGGGCAACTGAAGGCTGAATACGAGAATATAGGTTCCTCGAAAAGTGAGGGTTTAATATTTTTCCGATCTCCAGGAAACTGATATTTTCTTTTCCATCAAAAATGGTCTTAAGCTTCTCATCGAAAAAGATCTCCCTCTTGTTATCTGGATTCTGCAGTTAAAAATATTTGTTTAATTTAGTTTAGGCCATTAAAAATTTTGTTTTTCATAAAACAATAACAGTCATAATATGATCTCTGTGTGGAATCTGTTAATAATATAAAATAGTAAAATCAGCAACTTTTAACATCATGATATGAAGCTAACAACTTTCATGATCTAGCATAAAAAAGAAACATACCATCCATGTGAAAAATGATGGTTCAGAGGTAAGAAGAGGATCATCATTTCCTGCCTACAGGACTATGTTACTAGGATTAGAATGTGTGAAATTAACAGATAAATTTCCAAGCGCAGATGTTTATTTTTCCAAAATTTTCACAAGTATTTGGAGTGTCATAACTCATATCACCATACCCATGTAGCGATAGGCATAAAAATAATGTTGTCGGATATATGTACTTCAAGAAGAAAATATGAATATACGGAGCAACATAACTATAGGAAGAACAATGGACTGCATAATTGGAGTTACTCAACTAGGGTAGGAGGATTCACGGACACCGCAAAGTAACTTATCTCAATCATTCTCATATACATCTTTTTCCTGAATAAGTAAAGAGCACATACCATGGGAGAATATGACAAAGAAATAGGATCCTCCGATGAATTCCGTTATCCAAGCATTTTTAAGAGGAAAAAGTTAGGTGGAGAGTGAAAATAATGCCTAGGAGGGAAAGGAAAGTGGACAAAAACCAAATACATCAAGTCATTAGAGAACTCAAATGCCATATACCTAAAGCACCTATTGCTCTCCGTCTCACTCAGTCTCAATGATAGCACATTTAGCCCAAAGGACAACAAGCATTACTCCTTTCAATTTCCTTACCCTCCTCTAAAATCTAAACACCAAATTGAAGGAAGGAACAAGTCACCCTATAAGATTGAAAATTGATTAAAAAATATTCGCATATTTTATTTTCTTTCTGTTTCCTATGAAATATCCAGTACCCTGCTGGCGTACCTCTAGCAACATGAAACAGCTGAAAGGTAAATGAAAACATCATTCCTCACAAGAACAATAATGTTTCATTCCAGTGTTCAAGTCATAAATTTTTTTCACACAAAAGGCAAGTAAAACCTTGAATTGCAGAAAACCAGGAATGGAAGAAGAGGGCCCTGATAGGATAACAGAGGCTCGATCTAAAGCACACACAGAAGAATCCAAAGTTTAGAAATCACTTTTGCAGCCTTCCCTTTTTCCCTTTCATCTTCACTTTCTTACATTCAGAAACTAATATGCACCTTCTCGTCTCATCAGACATATATTATATACCCAGCTTTCTCCTATAAGAGTCACCTTAAATACAATTGGAAAACACCCACAGCTGCAAAGAACATAAAAAACATTTTACAGTTGCAATGCAGCATCACTTTGAATCCCTTTAGGAAGCATGAAACTTAGAACTACGGGCATAGTGAAACCATCAATGAAAAGCATTGTAATCGCATTTTATTAACAATTCATAAAAACTAATCGTAACACAACTGCAAACTTAACTTATCTTGAACAATGAACATTAAACAGCTCCGAGCTTAATGATTAACAACCAACTAGAAAATAAAATAAATATGCAAGGCAAAAAACAGAAAGCCGTGAAAAGGATAACACTAACCCAAGAATGCCATCAACCAACTAGGGGAAAAGGGAAAAAACTAACAAATCATAAGAATCGTTTTCCTTTTTCTTTTTCAAATTCACATTACTCAAAAAATAATATAAGAAAGAGAGTAAAAACACAAAGCATGTACAACCCAAGGAAGATATCAACATATTACATTCGAAGCAAAAGGAACACACACACACACACACACGGAGAGAGAGAGAGAGATGACCTGGAGGTTTTTGGATTTGGCATAGGACCAGATCTGCTTCACAGCGTCCGCACGAGAAGCCTTGTGGGTTCCAAGGAACTGTCTCAAATGAGGAGAAATCACGTAAGCTTTAAGAATCCCAGTGGGAGCAGCAGGTGGGTTTTTTAGTCTTGGGTTTTGAAGTGGTTGGCTTTTTCGGGATTTTCTGAGCCACTTTTGAAGAAGTTGATTCGCAGCAGAAGAAGAAAACTTGACTGCTGTAGCTGCTGAAGACGGCGGCGCCGCCGCTGGTGAATCTAACAGCGCCCTGAAGCCTTTGTAAACCCTCAACATGTTTGGCTGCTAGAGAGAGTGTCCGCCTTTGACCTTTTGGTGCCTGAAATAGGGGGAAATCGAGAAGACCGGGGTGGACTTTCGAACAAATAGGGATCCGGCTCGTGGAAATCGGGTTCAGTTATTCAATCCCAATTCATTTCAAGATAAAATTAGGGTAAACTATACAAATGATAACTAATGTTTGAGTAAATTGTTATTTTTCTTACTAAAGTTTTAAAAATAACAACTTGATCACTAATAAATTTGATTTATTACAAATCGATCATTCACCCTTAACAATCGTTATTACAACAATGACGTGACACGTTAATTTACTTATGTGACGCTGTTTGACCATACCAGTTAACTTATCTTGATAACCTATTCATTTTCCCTTATTTTCTTCCATAAACCAAATCTTTATTCATCAAGAGATGATTTTCTACAATTCCTCTTTCACAACGTTTTCAGATGTGTCATTAGAGTACAAGTGTCATAATCGTCTTTGGTTGGGCCTCGAATTGGGCTTCGACTTGAAATAATTGGGTTGGGAGTCGCCACCGACCACTTTAAAACGAATTTAGGTGGGTCGGACACCATCTTACCTGATCTGCGTTTTTACCAGAAATGTGTCGGGTTCGGGAGTCGGTTATGGTCAAGGTAGGATTAGCACCCTTGAACTGCCCTTTCGGTACCAATTAATATGACGGTTGTCTTAAATTAAGAAAATTGTAATTTAAAATTAAAAGGTAAAAATACGATCACAATTGCTTACCTTAGATAGTTTTAAAGGTGTGGCCTTAAGAAAGTCAAAAAACCATGTTAGATAAAAAAGTAAGAAATAAATAATTAATTAAATTAAAATGAAGAAAAAAAATAAATTAAATAAAAGATAAGATAAAGAAAGCAAAAATAAAATAGTAAGTAAAATAAATACAAAAAAATAAAAAATAAAGAAAAAAAGAAAAAAATATATAAATAAAACAAATAAATAAAAATAATAATAAAAAAGTAAAAATAATATATATATATATAATAAATAAAAAAATAAAATAGTAAAAATATATATACATAAATTAATAAAACTGATAATAAAAAAATATATATATATATATATATATATATTTATAATCTAAAAAAATAAAAATATATACTAAAGTAAAAAAACAAAATGCATAAAATGTAAAAAATATTACATGAAAAAAAAAGAAAAAAATAAATAAAATGAGTAACAAGTGAAATGTGCATATAAATAAAGTTAAATAAATAAAATAATAATAATTAAAACGTAAATGTAAGAGACCGAATCAAAAGTAAAAAAGATGCTACCTTTTATTTCCTTTTCGAATCGTTTACAATAGCTTTGCTTTTGTATTTTCCGTGCTTTCCTCTGTCGAATTGAGTTGCGGATGGCTCCTCCCTCGCGAAGTCGAGCCCATCTTGAAATGATTTGAATCAGAATGTGGTTTCTTGTTGTAGTCCACTTTGGTCTTCTTCTCGGTTTAAAGACCTTGGCTAAAAATTCTACTGAAAAGTAATCCCTTGACTCCACAATGTGGTTGATATGCTCTCGAGCTGAATGAAACCGAACTCGAAAAGTCTTCGTTGACAGATAGCTTTTCTCGACTTAAGCTATGCTGACGGAAAAAAGGCTTCTTGCTACTAAGGCACGGCTAACCCAGATCTTCTTCTTGGCTTAAAAACCTATATTACAGCCGGACAATAGTGTGATTGAGGTGTCATCGAGCTGAATGGAATCGAACTTGACAATTTTCGTTGACAGATAGCCATTCTTGCCTTGAGCTATGCTGTAAATTTGATTTACCTCTGAGTTGTATGTAATCGAACTTGAAGGTCTTTGGTGATAGATAACCCTTCTTTGTGTTGGATATCCTTCGTCATGAAGTTGAAATCCAATCTAGAGATGGATGCTGCTTGTGTGCACGATTCCCCTTCGTCGTGAAGTTGAAACCGCGGGTGGCTCCTTCGTCGAGAAGTTGAGCCTAGTAATTGGATATCCTTCATTGTGAAGTTGAAATCCAAGTGGGTAGTATTGTTCCGAGTCCAATATCATCCGTCGTGAAGTTGAAATTGGCTCTGGAACTGGGAAATTGTTTGTTGACAGCTAGTCGCCCCTTCGCTGTGAAGTTGAGCTTGTGTTGTCTCGAGTTCAATATCCTTCACTGTGAAGTTGAAATTGACTCTGAATGAAACTGAAAAGTTATTTGTTGACAATCATTCGCCCCTTCGTTGTGAAGTTGAGCTTGTGTTGTCTTGAGTCCAATATCCCTCGCTGTGAAGTTGAAATTGGCTCTGAAACTGGAAAAATGTTTGTTGACAGCCAGCTGCCCCTTCGTTGTGAAGTTGAGCTTATGTTGTCTTGAGTCCAATATCCCTCGCTGTGAAGTTGAAATTGGCTTTGAAACTGGGAAGCCCCTTCGTCGTGAAGTTGAGCCTCAAATGGCACGGTATCCTCCGTCGTGGAGTTGAAATCGTGGATGTGCGGGTACGATATCCTCCGTCGTGGAGTTAAAATCGCTGATGGCTCCTTCGTCGTAAAGTTGAGCCTTGACTTGAATATCCTTTGTCGTGAAGTTGAAATCCAAGTATTGTATGTTGCGGGTGGACACGATTCCCTTCACCGTGAAGTTGCAACCGTGGATGACCCCTTTATTGTGAAGTTTGGTTTCGAGTTAGATATCCTCCGTCATGAAGTTGAAATCTACTCTCGAGCAAATTGTGCCGCTTTGAGTTCAATATCCTTCGCCGCGAAGTTGAAATTGACTCTAGCTAAAACCTAAAAAAGTTATGCATATATGTGATGTTATGGATGCAATGCTCTTAGGTGTACCTAAAATGCATATGCAACATATGTTATCTTGGGGCTCTGGAGAGAAATTTCGATCTCCGGTTGCCTGTCTGGAATCTTGATTCTTGAATCTTCAAGTTCTGATCCCTGATCTTGAATTCTTCAAATATTCAAATCTGATGTGTACATTCTATTTTTGATTTGAGAAATGCTTCTCGACCATCTTAAGTATGTGTCTGAGCTGAGTGTAACGGTTTAGATGATGCTTCAAGAGAAGTTGTCTTGAAAGAGATAGAATTCGTTTCAAGGGAAACGACCTCAAAGATATATCTCAAGGGAAATAAAATTTTGTTTTAAGGGAAATAAATTTGAAGATTTTGTGTTTCAAGAGAAACTGTCTCAAGGGAGACAAAATTTGTTTTAGGGGAAATAAATTCAAAGATTTTGTTTCAAGGGAAACTGTCTCTAGAGAGACTAAATTTGTTTCAAGAGAAACTGTCTCAAGAGAGACAAAACTTAGTTCCAAAAGAAACTCTCTCAAGAGAGATAAAATTTGTTTCAAATAAAACATATTCAAATATTTTGTTTCAAGGGAAACTGTCTCAAGAGAGACAAAATTTGTTTCAAGGGAAACTGTCTCAAGAGAGACGAAATTTATTTCAAGGGAAATGTTTTCAATGTTTATGTTTCAAGAGAAACTGTCTCAAGGGAGATGAAATTTGTTTCAAATAAAACATATTCAAATAATTTGTTTCAAGAGAAACTTGGAAACTGTCTCAAGAGAGACAATGGTGAGAACGATTCCCTTCGTCGTGAAGTTGAAATCGTGGATGACCCCTTCGTTGTGAAGTTGAGCCTTGGAATTAGATATCCTTCATCGTGAAGTTGAAATCCAAGTAAGTTGTATTGTTCTGAGTCCAATATCCTCCGCCGTGAAGTTAAAATTGGCTCTGGAACTGGGAAATTATTTGTTGACAAAACCAGCTGTCCCTTCGTTGTAGAGTTAAACTTGTGTTGTCTCTAGTGGCACGATATCCTCCGTCGTGGAGTTGAAATCGCTGGTGCCCTTTCGTCGTGAAGTTGAGCCTTGACTTGAATATTCTTCGTTGTGAAGTTGAAATCCAAGTATTGTACGTTGCGGGTGGACACGATTCCCTTCGCCGTGAAGTCAAAACTGTAGATGACCCCTTTATTGTGAAGTTTGGCTTCGAGCTAGATATCTTTTATCGTGAAGTTGAAATCTACTCTCGAGCGAATTGTGTTGCTTTGAGTTCAATATCCTTCGCCGTGAAGTTAAAAATGACTCTGACTGAAACCAGAAAGTTTTTTTGTTGTCAGACAGCCGACCATTCGCTGTGAGATAGAGCAACCACCATGTGCTTTTGAATCGAGCATCCTTCATCTTGAAGTTGAAAATTGACTCTAAAAGCTGTAAAAACTTATGTATACAAAAAATGATAAATGCGATGCTCTTAAGTGTGTCTAAGATGCATGTAACATGAATTAGTTCTGTTTTATCACCTGGATGGAGTCTCGTGCTTTGTGTACTTGTTCCCGCATATGGAGGAAATGCCTTCAAAAGGTCTGATAATTTGCATCAGGAAGTTGAATTCCCAAAGATGCCCCAATATTCAATGTTGAATATAAAAAATGCCCCAACATTTGATGTTAAATCTAAAAAATGCCCCAACATTTGATGTTAAATCTTCAAAGATGCCCTCATTGTTCCTAATTTCTTGCTTCAGTATGAGTTTTGTATTTGAGAGCCACATGTCATTTACCAAGATCCACTCTAGAGAGATTGTCTTGTTTTGGAAAAAATGTTTTTCTTTCTTTTTTATTTTCAAAATTCTGAAAATATCAAAAAAGAGTTTCGAAAAATGTTTAACCAAAAGTTTTGAAAATATTGCCCCTTTCAGGGCTTTACAATTGAGACAAATCATAAAACTAGAGTTCATTGGATATCAAAGAATTAATTATATTGTTAATCCTTCAATAAATTATAGCCGTTTGACATGTGCCAAGATCAAATCTATTTTGGGGAAATGATTAAGTAAGAAAAGGATAAAAATGTCTCAGGTTATTGTATTTGGTCAAAGGTTTGGCATTTTTGTTTATTTGATGCTCAAAGGTTTGATGGGGTATCTTGCATGCTCCTCTTATTGGATGTGTTCTCCGATTCCCATCTTTCATAGTCAAGCTCGGATTATGCGATGCTTATCAAGGAATTCGTGCGATCGCCTCAGCTGCCCAATTTTTGTATTCGAGCCGCCTTTTCAGGTTTTCAACTCGAATCCTCCTTTGGTTTCAAGACATCATTCAGAATTTATGTCTTGAACCCTCCTTTGTTATTTTTCTCTATCATGCATTAATTACACTATTTTCTGCAAATAAAGATTAATCCTGATGGGCGGGATGAAATCTGAAGATAGTCTCTTCTGTTTAGAAATCCATGTATGATTATAAGGGACTTTTAAGGCACGTAACGTAGCTCATGGTTCATGGTTATGAAAGAAATGGATAAAAGGCCCAAACAAGTGTTTAAAGGTGATTGAACCAAGGATCAATTCATTCTGATGTCTTCAATCCTATCTTGCTCAATTTGAATCTGCACGTATGTGTCTCTCTCTTGATGCTCTATGATCTTCGAGTGAAGTGATTCAGTGATTCGGAAATGATTGTGCTTGATCAATCTCATAGTTTGAATCTCGATGCGTCGTTTGAATCAAGAGAATCTTTGCATATGCATCTTGTCTTCTTTTTTTTTCAATTTTCCTTTGTTTTTTTCCTCTTTTTATTTTCTCTTTGCTCTTTCTCTTTTTGTTCTGATTGAATCTTCGCACTTGGCATTTGGTTCACCTTTCGGTATTTCATCTGAATCAATGTCTTCACTCATGCGAGTAGATTTTCTCCACCTTGCCCCCCAATGTGGAGGGTGATCCTTGGTTAGGGTTGAATCAGAAGAAAAATACTACAGGCTCAAAAGGGGACACAAGGGATATATTTTTCTCCTGTTGTGAAGGGATGAAGAAAGAAAGTTGTTCATCATTTCATATATGGAAGTCCTCACAGAAGAGGTATCCCCAGGGGGATAGATTTTCAGGATTAATTTTATTCATATGAAAACAGTGCAATTAATGCATGGTAGAATTATTCCGAGTGAATTCTTCTTTCTGCTTCTTGCCCCCAACATGTCTCAATGTTCATGCTTTCTGCGAGATGCCCCAAGTTGTGTCTTAGAAGAAGGCTCATGTTCAAATGAACAACTCAATGCCTTGGGTTTTAATGGCATAAAAATGTCAATTTTGAGTCTAAAAAGATAATGGTGTGACTTTATTTGACTCAAAGAAAGGTATGGGTGTATCAAAAGATAAAGGCAATGTTTAAAAATTTCAAAGGGAGGTAATGTCAAAATTTGGTCTTTTTGGTAATGACCATGAGTTATTTTGGGTAAAGAATCAAGGTATTTTATTTTAGGGTTTGAGACAGGATAAGAAAGGTCTAATCTTGTCATATGTCAAAAATCTATAATTCTTGAAGAATTAAAAGAATCATTAATTCATTTAATATTCGAAGAACTAAAGATTAAAATTTGTTCAATTGCTCCACCTTAGAAAGTAGCATAAATTCAATCGTTTAAAAGATTAAGCAAACATGAAAGATAAAAGACGTGTTCAAACAAAACAATCCTCTAAGTGCAAATGATATATGCAATGTCCCCTTCTTCGGCTGTCCATGCCCCTGAATCCATCAGGTTTTGGATCTCGCGCTTCAGCGCCTTATAGTTCTCAGAGGAATGTATGGAGCATCCTATGTGACAACTGCAAACAGCTTCAACATCGTAGCCCTTAGGATATGTGGACTCTATTCTCAGATCATCCTGGCAGGCTTAGTCGTACAACCAGCAGATCGGGCTCTTTCGTTGTGATTTCAGTTTTTTTCTTTTGATGTTACAATCTTGCTTCCATGTGGTGTCATGTAGTTAAAACCACTTCATCGAATTCTCCATGAAAAAATTTCATGTTTATGAAAATGCTTAAAAAATGAAATGTAGATGCAAAATACAAAATGCAAAATGCATGAAATGTTCGAGGCATTGATCCAGAAAAATGTCTATTATTATAAATAATCCTTATTTAGACAGAAATGTTTTATCTTGTAAGAGACATAAAAAACAATCAAAGGTACGTTCGGACTAAATCCTCTAGACCCCGAACAATTTCTAGTAGGTTGACAAGTCTTCTGCCTTCATCTGTCATTGGTTGAATGCCTTGTCGAACCACTCCAGCTTCCCTTTCCAGGCCGTGAAGATGACGGGCTGCTTTTTGCACTTTATCCAGGAAATCTTGGATTATTGCGTCTCTAGCTTTCACCCTTTGTTCTGCTTGCTCCCAACGGAAACACCACTCCAGAACTTCGTCGAAGGGTACTATCTGAAGCTCGGCTATTTGCTTCTTGAATCCATCCACGATAACTTCTAACTCGGATATTGTTTTTTCATCTCTCTCATGTTGTTTTTCTAGGTCAGCCATCTGGATTCTCAAGCATTGATTTTTTATGCTGACTGTCTGCTAAGCGCCTCTGAGCAATTTTCAACTGTTCTTTCCAATCTCTTTCATCATACCCCTCGAACTTTCTGTTTAAGATATGAACTTCATCTTTCCAGTATTCAGAGGTTACATTCAACTTGGAATTATCCTTGACTTTATCTTGATACCCTTTTCTCAAATCCTCGAGCTCAAACGAACTCTTTTCTGTTCTCTTTCAAATTTGTATACTCTATCTTTCTGAGATTCGACATCTAGCTTCCATTGATAACGTTCAGCTTCCAGTTCTCAAGTTCAGAAGGGACGTGCCTGATATGTTCCTCCATGGCCCGGGTGTCTTCACATTCTGGCACCGGGATATTATCATTCTTTCTCAGTCTTCGCCACTCCACATAATCCGGAGTAAGCATGTCTCTGGCAACCACAACATCCATACGGTATACTTTCTTCCACAAATCAGCTGCTTCCTTGATCCTCTTCTTATAACTTTCACCATTATACACAAACTATGATCTAGCTAACCCATATGTTACCGGGACAAACTGACGTGCCTCATACTGTCTAAGTGCTAACAACGGAGCATACCCAACTGCACCCCGAAGTCCGAGTAAGGTCATAGTATCAGAATCCCCACACCAGAAAAGAACGTCACCTAGGAACATCTAGGGGGCTTTCCAGGTAATATCCCAATCCTGAAGATGTGTAAAAATTTTCATCCACTTTTCCTTTGAAGCATCTTCATGCCATTTCCTAGTGAAGAATTCTCCCAAAGGTGAATAGGTAGTGCTGAATCGACAATAGGCTACCCCATTAGTTTTCCAAAAGTGGTTGTGAATCCAGACTTGAAGGAGCTGAATACATCCAGACTTTGGGCTAAGATGGCCGGTGCTGGGTTGACTCGCCTTGGAAGTTGTTCGAATAGTTTTACCACGGTTGCGTCGATGTAGCCCAAAGTCTTCGGAAAGATAACCAGACCGTACAGACCTATTGCAAAAAGGTCTATAGTCTTCCATTCATCAGGGTGGTTCTTCATTAGTTGCCTTATATGGATCCACTCAATTCCTTCCCCATTACCTTTGTGTCGAAGTCGATCAGTCATTCATTTTTCATCAACCCTTGTAATCTTAGCTAGTTCATTCTTGAAAGGCTGACTCTTGATGTGTTTGATATATGCCCTCTCTAGTCTGATGTTTTCGCAGTGCAGTAGGGTAGTATACTCTTCAATTGTGGGCACCATGTCCTCCCGGTTAAAGGTAAAACAAATATATCCGGGTTCCAGAATTGAATTAATGCTCGGAGCAGGGGCTCATCAGTCTTGACATGGAGTAAGAGGGCAATATCACCATATCGTTGGCTGAACTTATGCTTTTTGTCATTCCCCCAATTGTCTCAAATATTTCACTGTTCTTGGACATCGTTTTGTTTCAGGCTGACAGATGCGTAACTAACAAGCTCTGACACATAATTTCCCTGAAGACTGTTTCTCTTCTCTTTCTGAGTCTTCTTGGACCATAGTCGTGCCTCAACGTTTTTAATCTCTTGTATTACAACACCTTTTTCCATTAATTCAGATTTATTTTGTGTTTAACAAACACTTTTTAAGGATAAATAGCCTCTTGTTATGATGCAAAGGTTAGAAAACAAACACAAAGGCAAAAGGATTAGTAAAATAAAAAAATGACGAAAGAAACAAAAAACACAAAAAAGAAAATGGTTAGGGTAAAAATATCCTAGGTTTTGGAATGTGGTTTCGGGGTAGGCTCTAATTCTCTATGGTTTCCCAGTTTAGGTTCTAAAAATGGTACCCGAGTTCTCCTTGCTGGTGCCCCCTTGGGCTTGCCAGACCCTTAGTCCTAAACTCATCATAGGCTTGTGTGGACTAAGTTAAACTCGAGAGGACACATTCTCTTATGCTCGCACGATGAATAAATTCACACGAAGACATAAGGTATATGAATCCCGAAGCTACTTACTAGGCCCGCAAGGTGAATAAATTCAAACGAAGGCGACGCTTTCACCCTTACTTAAGACAAGGTTTGGAGCTCGTGTATAAAGCCTTAAATGAAAAAGATTTGAAGGCAGAAATCACAAGAAAACGATTAGTACAACTATTTACCCGAAAATATAATCAAAAGTAAGTAAAAAGGATCGAAATGTTACCTTAAAATTTAAACTTACCCTTTTCGTTAAAAAGACAACTGGAAATTACCTTAGCCTGACTCGCTTACCTGTCCCCAGCAGAGTCGCCAAGCTGTCATAACCGTCTTTCAGGTGGGCCCCGAATTGGGCTTTAACTTGAAATAATTGGGTTGGGAGTCGCCACCGACCACTTTAAAACGAATTTAGGTGGGTCGGACACCATCTTACCTTATCTGCGTTTTTACCAGAAATGTGTCGGGTTCGGGAGTCGGTTACGGTCAAGGAAGGATCAGCACCCTTGAACCGCCCTTTCGGTACCAATTAATTTACCGGTTGTCTTAAATTAAGAAAATTGTAATTTAAAATTAAAAGGTAAAAATACGATCACAATTACTTACCTTAGATAGTTTTAAAGGTGTGGCCTTAAGAAAGTCAAAAAACCATGTTAGATAAAAAAGTAAGAAATAAATTAATTAATTAAATTAAAATGAAGAAAAAAAACAAATTAAATAAAAGATAAGATAAAGAAAGAAAAAATAAAATAATAAGTAAAATAAATATAAAAAATAAAAAAAAATAAAGAAAGAGAAAAAAATATATAAATAAAACAAATAAATAAAATAATAATAAAAAAAGTAAAAATATATATATATATATAATAAATAAATAAAAATAGTAAATATATATATA
This sequence comes from Hibiscus syriacus, assembly GCF_006381635.1. Lineage (NCBI taxonomy): Eukaryota > Viridiplantae > Streptophyta > Magnoliopsida > Malvales > Malvaceae > Hibiscus > Hibiscus syriacus. The sequence continues at coordinate 2,757,977 of NW_024063323.1, read as the reverse complement.
TATATAAATTAATAAAATTGATAATAAAAAAATAATATATATATATATATATAATCTAAAAAAATAAAAATATATACTAAAGTAAAAAATAAAATGCATAAAATGTAAAAAAAAATTACATGAAAAAAAGAAGAAAAAAATAACAAAATAAATAAAATGAGTAACAAGGAAATGTGCGTATAAATAAAGTTAAATAAATAAAATAATAATAATTAAAACGTAAATATAAGAGACCGAATCAAAAGTAAAAAAGATGTTACCTTTTATTTCCTTTTCGAATCGTTTACAATAGCTTTGTTTTTGTATTTTCCGTGATTTCCTCTGTATTTTGTATGTAAATCATCGTCTTACAAATGGGGAGGATTACATGTATTTATAGTGAAAAAAACTAACTATTTTTAGAATCCTTTTAACAATAGAATCCTAATGCAACTAGACTCCTTGCTCGGTTGTTGCACGTTTGTTGGTGTGGTTGTTGCTTTAAAAGATATGGTGGTGGAAGAGTCCTCTTAGGAGATGAACTCTTGCTAGTTCTATCTTTTAAGAAAATGGGTCTCTTTCTCCTTCACTTCAGTTTTGGAGTGGAAACCAGGAATCTTCTCCTTGATTTTCTTGAAAAATCCCTTCTTCTCCTTCGACTCTTCTTCGTTGTGCACTTCTTCATTAGGACGGCAGTGTCATATATTTTCTTTTCTCCATCATTTTTTTCTTTGATCTTCTCCTTCAATCATTTCTTTTTTTTCTTCTTCTTCTTCTAATCTTCACTTCTTCATCGTCAATGAACTGCACATTTACAAAACAAACGCATGCTATACTATATGCAAATAGAAGAAACTTCATGAACATTAAAGAGAGTGAAAATATTTACAGAGTTGGAGCTACTAGCCGATCGGTGAAGCTTTTGAGGAGACTGGGCTTCTTATCTCCCTTGTGTTCCTCCTCTATCTTTGTTTCTTTTAGCTTTATGGAACTTAGTGGCCACCGCTTCCTGTTGAGTTTCAGTCTTCTCCTCCGCTTTCTTCCCCAAAAAATCAAACATCCCTCGGTTCTTGCTCTCTACTACTCCTTGCTCACCATCAAAGTTGGTATGCTCCTCTGCCATTTTCAGATCAACCAGAAACTAAATCACAAGAAATATAAAATTAACAAAGCTAGCTAATGTATTACTTCACTTAATACAAAGTTGGCTGCAACTTCATGGTTCGAGGATAAGAAGAATGGACTTTTAATGTTTTTTTAGCGATTTGTTTGAAGTGATTTAGGGAAGAAAATGATTGTTTGGTTGCTAAGAAAATAAGGAAAAACGTTGGAAAAAATAGTAAATTCTATTGATGGATTTATTTGGAGATATTATTATATGTTTAAATTTAGATATAAAGACATTTAATTGGAGTAAAACTCTAGGTTTAATATTTTAAATTTAAAAGATATTTTTATATGTTTAAATTTATATATTAAAAGAGATCTAGTTGGAGTAAAACTCTATCGAAATTCTTCTATAAATACTGAGTAAATCTCTCAGGTTTTACACATCTCAGAATTCAAGAAGGTTTATTCTCTTGAAATATTTTCTCTCATTCTTAGAAAATATTCTTTTCCCTTAGAAAATATTTTCTCTACTGTTGTGTTATTGTAGTTGATCATCTAGTTGTTGTATCCACGACCAAAGGATCTCGAGCACCAAGGAGTGATCGGAAATATGCCTTAAGGAAACTGTGTAGCGACATGCCTCAACTGATTCCGATCAAAAGATCAAATAAAAAGAGTATTTTAATTTGCTTTTTAATTCTCTTTTATTTTTTAAAGAATTTGATTCTTTATTTTATTTTTTTCTCAAGTTCCAATTTAGTCTCGGATTGTTACTATTAGATAACAAAAACGAATGGGTTATCAAGATAAGTTAATTGGTATGGTTAAACAATGTCACATAAGTTAATTAATGTGTCACATCAGTATTTTGATACTGCGGTAACAGTTGTTAACAGTGGGTGACTGGTTTATCATAAATCGATAATATTAGTGATCAATTTGTTGTTTTTTAAACTTCAATGAAAAAAATAAAATTTACTCAAACATTATTAATCATTTGTGTAGTTTACCCTTAGAACAAACGAAAGAAAAATTAATTATTTTAATCCGTAGGGTCACCAATGAGATGATATATCTTTAGAATGCTTAATGTGTTTGCTTTAAGGACAAAATTGAGACAAGTATATCTTTGTTTCGTTATAATCGGTTTTTAAGAAAATTAATTAGTTTTTGATTCAAGTAAAATAATAGTTTAATGGAAAAATAAATTCTCAAATTATTATTAAAGTTAATTTTAGGTGCTTAATTTAAAAAAATAATCATGTTTTCAATATTACACTTTTAGGTATCTATACTATAACGGTCGTTCAGTGACACATGTCAGGCTTATAAAATTTTAAAAGTTTTATTTTAAAATAATAAACTTAAACTTAATTTTATTTTATTTTAAAAAACTCATTTTTTAAAATTAAAAAAACTCCAAAAACCTTAATTTCATATCCTTTACTTATGTCGTTGGTGATGTTATCCCGGTTGTCAATTTTTGTCATTTAAAACTCCATCAAACGTGAGTCCACGCATGATGGGAGGAATTATCACTTGAATCGCCTAAGTTGTCGTACACCGTCGAAATCATTTAGTCATTACGAGTCTATCATCGATTTTTTTACTACAGTCATCACATGAAACATGGGGTTTAGGTAGTGTGGGTTCGAGTAATCACAAGTCGCTAGGGTTTCTATCAATTGATGGTGTTGATGGCTATCGACGGTGATAATAGATTGAAATTAGGGTTTTTCATGATTTTGAGTTATTTTTTTATAATTTTAGAAAATATTGAACTTTTAAAAATAATAATTTTAAGTGTTTTTTAAAAGTAAATATTTAAATTTATATAAGTCTGATACGGGTCATTTGACAGTCAAATGTAACAGTTATTACATTATAGGCACCTAAACATGTAATGTGAAAATATAAGACACTTATTTTTAACTAAAAAAAACTTTTTAATGCCTAAAATTAACTTTAATATACTTTAGTATAACCCCCTCAGACCAATGCGGGTAACCCAATCCGATCTGGAGTGTTACATTAAGGTCACTGGAGCGACCCATTATAAAAATAACGAAAAATTTAAAACTTTTATGAAAATATGTAACTCATAAAATGATTTAACAAAATGCAGAAATAAAACAGATTTTCAGACTCGTATTTAAAACAAAATACAATTACATGCCCCCTAATCACATGTACCATACTCTGCAAACAACACCGGAAAAACTCCCTTAATGAAGTCGATAGTTGCACTGGTACAATTCTTTTAACCTGAAATGTTGAGTAATAGAGTGAGCTTTGGAAAGCTCAGTAATAAAGTACTACAAGATGATGCTGATAAACGTGCAGATATAGATAAACATATATTTCCTTATTGTTTCCGAACAATTACAGTTTTTTATGCTGAGCAGAGATCCTACTGATATTTCATGTGGTAATGGACAATAAGCTTTCAGGTCAGAGAAATATTTCAGATGACTGAGTTCAGGAGATCAGAATAGATTATCTAGTGTGTTCCCAAAAACCATGTAACTTTTTAGATCCTTTTTAAAACATATACATATATATATATACACCCATCCCAACACAACATAATGTGTTGGTTACCCAGAACCATACACCCAACCCACATAACTTGTACGACCCTGAGCACAAAGCCGAGGAACCTGCGAAAATACTTCCTTCAACAATACCCCCAATTAAAACATTTTTCCGTCATTAAACGGAGATATCAGAAATCAAAACAGAATTCAGAACAAATATCAGAACATAATTCAGAACAAATATCAGAACAGAATCCAGATCAGAAATCAAAACATAATTCAGGTCATGTATCAGAACAGAATTCATGTTGGAAATCAGATAAAATATTTATATGATTAGGGAACACACCAGAGTTTACAGATATTATTCAGAGGTACTGGATAATCTTATCAAGCAGAGAAACACAGATCTTCAGTATGTCGATAGAATGTTGGAATTTAGAATCACTATTGGAAGAGTTCAATAACTGACGGATCATCAGTTCTTCAGAATATAATTTATTAGGATCATCTTATTTGGATAATTTTTGGAAGCTCTACGAAATCTGAAGGGTATTCAGAATCTTTACAATCTATGACGATTAATCCAATTATCAAACAACTCCAGATGAATAGCTTCCAGAACCAATACTTATCAACTTGTCAATTCATTAACCTTCCAGGTTATTCACTCTTTAATACCAAATATTCTTATCCATGGATCATATTCTGAGTCATCACTGAACAGATCTTAAGGAGACGAACAAATATTCTAATGGTCTTTATTTCATTTCCATGTTTTAACTATACCATAAAATTCTGATGTACTTGATTTATGGTTCATAATCCATAGGGATAATACATCACATATGTTCACCCGAGTTTCCAAACTTATTCCAATCTCTTACTTAATCCTCAGTCCTTGAGGTTACTTGGTTCATTTAGCATTCAAGTCTATTCCAGTTACTTCGGGATTTTCTAGAGTAATTCAAATGTTATTGAATTTCAGATACATGTTGTACTTCTGTTCCATTCAATTTGGTCTTCGTGGTTGATTTGTCGAACAAACGTCCAATTCTTAGTACTGAATGCGATCTAGAGTTAAGATGAATACTTCCAAAATTATCATCGATCCAAACTTGAGAAGACAAACACGCGTTCAAATAATATCTATGTCGTTCAGGTACTGACATATCATTAAGGTTGATCGACTCACTTAAGTTGTTCCATAACTTTTAAGGATAGTACAACACCCATATTTACTTGGATACCTTAATTAATTTAAAACAACTACTTAGTCTAGGCCATAAGGGTATTTTGGTAATTATGGTGCTCCGTTTTATTCCATTCATTTCAGAGCTCGAAGATATCCAATCATTCCTGAGCTTGATGATATTCTTGAGTCATTTCCATTACAGTGGTATTCTGGTAATTCTATAGATCCGACGTATTTCAATCACTTTCTTCCATCCTGTCTTATTATTTAAATTCAATCTTATCGTTTATTTCAGTCCTTGCGAACAATTCTGATAGCAGAATACCCTCATAAATTATTCTTCAGGTATTAACTCATTACTCGAATATTTTTGGGTCAAGTGCCTTCTTAAAATTTACAAACGGAATATCATGAATTTTTTTGTACAAAGACAGGACCTTAGCAATTAAATTCGTACTTAATCGAGTTAAGTACAAATCCTCAAAGTACTTTCTCATTCAGGGTCAACTCAGACTATTTGATCTCTCAATGGAATTTTTGTAACTTCTTAACAAGATAATTTCGATATTAGCTCTTAATGAAAATAATATAATTTAGAGATCTTATAATTAATTACTTTCTTGAACACTCTCTGATCTTGAAACGATTCTCTTAACAGACTTCTAGTATCCTTCACAAACCCTCCTAGGATCAAAACCGGTTATCCATAATTTCCAAGTAAAACTAACATTTCTTATGCACATCAATATTTTTATCAGATCAATATGTCTGTAAAAACCTCTTATCAAACTTCCATCTTCCAAATCTTGTTTTTTTTATAACATAAGGGTATTTCCGTAATTTTACCCTACCGAAGTATTCTCATAATTTCTCATCCAAGTACCTTTAACATTTAACCTTTGATGAAATAAATTATAAGTTACATATCCATGTTGATTTCTTTATCACTAAGCACATAACTTGTAATTTAATCCTAACAATCCTTCAATTTCTTATAAAAGTCATCTGAACCATAATCAATTACTGAACCTTTTTACCGTATTCAGATCGAGTGTAGAAATTAATCAACTCCACAAAAGTGATCAACATTATCTTATTCATGCATTTACCAATATCAACATATTCCAATAAGCATAAAGAGGTAGTAAATTATTACCTCGATTTCCGTGCAATATTGATTGATCATTAAATTCTATTCGAATGCCCTCGATCTTGAAATCATCTTTCAATATTTCCTCAGATCCATATCAATAGAAATTACATAAAAAAACGGAGCTTAATTATAAAAAAACTGATCGAATTGGATGATAAATTAGTGAAAAATAGCTTACCGAGTTCGAATTTGGCAAAACAGACTTCGGATTCGGACTCAGGACGTCGAAAGCATAAAATATGACTTTTCAAAAATTTGGAATTTTCGGTCAAAATCAAAGTCAACGGGTTTGACTGGCAATTTCGAGATCTTCAGATCCGAATTTCGAAAAACGGACTGCGGAATCAGATTCGAAACGTCAAAAAAAGTCAGGATAGGTATACTCGGTCAAAGTCAAATGTTGTTTAATGTCCGGTCAAAGCCAGTCAAAGTTCTAGTCAACTGTGGTCAACAGTCAACAGTTGACCATTTTACACAAATATCACCCTAATAGAAATTAATTACCAAATTAGCCACATTCTACAAATATTTACTAAACTAACACCCAAATTTTACATAAATAGCACCCCAAACATAAATTAATTACAAAATTATCACCCCAAACTTTGACCGTTTCACCTCCTCACGTGCCACCGTCGACGGAGACAAGGAGGACACCGACAGACTCAAAACGGCACAAGGAACACGATGGTGCAGGAGGTGTCGAAAACGGATGGCCGGATTGTCGTGAATCGATGAAAAACCAACAAAAATTGAGTTATTACCGACGATACTTCCGACTGAAATTAACGACGAACGGTGACGATTCATAACGAAAGGTTTGAGGGATTTTGTTCCTCGGTCGACAACGAACACGATGATGGTTTTGGTTCGTCGATCGGAGGTCAGACGGTGAGTTGAAAGGAGGGTTATTGGAGAAGGAAAACTGGAATTTTTTTTCTACTGAACCTGCGCACGAGGGAGTTTATAATTCATCATATAAAAAATGGTTAAATCATGGGTTTAGTCACTAAATTTCCTGCACTTCTTAAAAAGGTTTGCCAATATTGAAATTTTACAATTTAATCCGTCGTTTCTTTCAAAATACTAATTAAATCCAATACTTTATAATTTCTAAAATTTAGCCCCTAAATTGGGGTGTTACAATTCTCCCCTCCTTAAAAGAATTTCGTCCTCGAAATTCATTCATGTCACATAATTGCAGAAATGAAACTTCCATAAGTTCTTTCATATTTTCAAGTAACTTTTATAGAAGTATGGCTCCTCCACTAATCCTTAACCAATTGAGCATACATTCTTATCAGAATTTTTCCTCATTTCAATAAAAGAATAAGAACGGAAATATCCTTGTAGAATCAATTCAGCCTTGGTTATGAAAATAGGCTCATGGAGTTGTAACATATCCAAATTTCATTTCTGGAGTCAAGTTAGAATTTCTCAGATGAATAACTCTCACATGGCTCGTGAGGTACTTTACAACGTTTAGACAGATGTTAATGGTATTTCTTTTTTGTACAAGTATAGCCTTAACGGATAAAAATTTCGGTTTACTTGTTACAGATAGGGACTCAATCTTGGAGTTCCGGTTCAGAGAGGTACGATTGCAGTCTAGGGGCATATACTGATCAGACATATTTTGACATTCGACCGGCCGGTCTATCTTGAAAATTTTGACTCAAACCATAGCTCTAATACCACTAAATGTAACCCCCTCAGACCGATGTGGGTAACCCAATCCGATCTGGAGTGTCACATTAGGGCCACCGGAGTGACCCATTATAAAAATAGCGAAAAATTTAAAACTTTTATGAAAATATGTAACTCATAAAATGATTTAACAATATGCAGAAATAAAACATATTTTCAGACTCGTATTTAAAACAAAATACAATTACATGCCCCTTAATCACATATACCGTACTCTGCAAACAACATTGGAAAAACTCCCTTACTGAAGTCGATCACTGCACTGGTACAATTCTTTTAACCTGAAATGCTGAGTAATAGAGTGAGATTTGGAAAGCTCAGTAATACAGTACTACCAGATGATGCTGATAAACGTGCAGATACAAATAAACATATATTTCCTTATTGTTTCCGAACATTTACAAATTTTTATGCTGAGCAGAGATCCTACTGATATTTCATGTAGTAACGGACAATGAGCTTTCAGTTCAGAGAAATATTTCAGATGACTGAGTTTAAGAGATCAAAATAGATTATCTAGTGTGTTCCCAAAAACCATGTAACTTTTTAGATCTTTTTAAAATATATATATACCCCCATCCCATCCCAACACAACATAATGTGTAGGTTCCACAGAAACATACACCAACCCACACAACTTGTAAGGCCCTGAGCACAAAGCCGAGGAACCTACGAAAATACTTCCTTCAATAATACCCCCCAATTAAAACATTTTTCCGTCATTAAACGGAGATATTAGAAATCAAAAAAGAATTCAGAACAGATATCATAACAGAATCCAGATCAGAAATCAGAACAAAATTCAGGTCATGTATCAGAACATAATTCAAGTAGAAAATCAGATAAAATATTTATATGATTAGGGAACACACCAGAGTTTACAGATATTATTCAGAGGTACTGGATAATCTTATCAAGCAGAGAAACACATATCTTCAGTATGTCGATAGAATGTTGGAATTTAGAATCACTATTGGAAGAGTTCAATAACTGACGGATCATCAGTTATTCAGAATATAATTTATTAGGACCATCTTATTTGGATAATTTTTGGAAGCTCTACGAAATCTGAAGGGTATTCAGAATCTTTACAATCTATGACGATTAATCCGATTATCGAACAACTCCAGATGAATAGCTTCCAGAACCAATACTTATCAACTTGTCAATTCATTAACCTTCCAGGTTATTCACTCTTTAATACCAAATACTCTTATACATGGATCATCTTCTGAGTCATCACTGAACAGATCTTAAGGAGACGAACAAATATTCTAATGGTCTTTATTTCATTTCCATGTTTTAACTATACTAGGAAATACTGACGTACTTGATTTGTGGTTCATAATCTATAGGGATGATACATCACATAAGTTCATCCGAGTTTCCAAACTTATTCCAATCTCTTACATAATCCTCAGTCCTTGAGGTTACTTGGTTCATTTAGCATTCAAGTCTATTCCAGTTACTTCAGGATTTTCTATAGTAATTCAAACGTTATTGAATTTCAGATACATGTTGCACTTTTGTTCCATTCAATTTGGTCTTCGTGGTTGATTTATCGAACAAACGTCCAATTCTTAGTACTGAATGCGATCTAGAGTTGAGCTGAATACTTCCAAAATTATCATCGATCCAAACTTGAGAAGACAAACATGCGTTCAAATAATATCTATGTCTTTCAGGTACTGACATATCATTAAGGTTGATCGACTCACTTAAGTTGTTCCATAACTTTTAGGGGTAGTACAACACCCATATTTTACTTTGATTCCTTAATTAATTTAAAACAACTACTTAGTCTAGGCCATAAGGGTATTTTGGTAATTCTGGTGCTCCATTTTATTCCATTCATTTCAGAGCTCGAAGATATCCAATCATTCCTGAGCTTGATGATATTCTTGAGTCATTTCCATTACAGTGGTATTCTGGTCATTCTATAGAACCGATGTATTTCAATCACTTTCTTTCATCCTGTCTTATTATTTAAATTCAATCTTATCATTTATTTTAGTCCTTTCGAACAATTCTGACAGCAGAATACCCCCATAAATTATTCTTCAGGTATTAACTCATTACTCGAATATTTTTGGGTCAAGTGCCTTCTCAAAATTTACAAACGGAATATCATGAATTTTTCTGTACAAAGACAGGACCTTAATAATTAAATTCTTACTTAATTGAGTTAAGTACAAATCCTCAAAGTACTTTCTCATTCAGGGTCAACTCAGACTATTTTATCTCTCAATGACATTTTCGTAATTTCTTAACCAGATAATTTCGATATTAACTCTTAACAAAAATAATATAATTTAAAGATCCTATGATTAATTACTTTCTTGAACACTCTCTAATCTTGAAATGATTCTCTTAACAAACTTCTAGTATCCTTCACAAACCCTCATAGGATCAAAACCGGTTATCCATAATTTCCAAGTAAAACTAACATTTCTTATGCACATCAATATTTTTATCAGATCAATATGTTTTTAAAAACCTCTTATCAAACTTCTATATTCCAAATCTTGTCTTTTTTATAACATAAGGGCATTTCCATAATTTTACCCTACCAAAGTATTCTCATAATTTCTCATCCAAGTACCTTTAACATTTATTCTTTGATGAAATAAATTATAAGTTACAGATTCATGTTGATTTCTTTATCACTAAGAACATAACTTGTAATTTAATCCTAACAATCCCTCAATTTCTTATAAAAGTCATCTGAACCATAATCAGTTACTGAACCTTTTTACCGTATTCAGATCGAGTGTAGAAATTAATCAACTCCACAAAAGTGACCAACATTATCTTATTCATGCATTTACCAATATCAACATATTCCAATAAGCATAAAGAGGTAGTAAAGTATTACCTCAATTTCCGTGCAATACTGATCGACCTTTAAATTCCATTCGAACGCCCTCGATCTTGAAATCATCTTCCAATATTTCCTCGGATCCATATCAATAGAAATTATATAAAAAACGGAGCTTAATTCTGAAAAATGGATCGAATCGAATGATAAATCAGTGAAAAACAACTTACCGAGTTCGAACTTGGCGAAACGGACTTCAGATTCGGACTTAGGACGTCGAAAGCATAAAATATGACTTTTCGAAAATTTGAAACTTTCGGTCAAAATCAAACTCAACGGGTTTGACTGGCAATTTCGAGACCTTCGGATCCGAATTTTGAAAAACGGACTACGGAATCGGATTCGGAACGTCGAAAAATGTCAGGATAGGTATACTTGGTCAAAGTCAAAGGTCGTTTAATACCCGGTCAAAGTTCTGGTCAACTGTGGTCAACGCTGGTGGTCAACGGTCAACAGTCGGCCATTTTACACAAATATCACCCTAATAGAAATTAATTACCTAATTAGCCACATTTTGCAAATATTTACTAAACTAACATCTGAATTTTACACAAATAGCACCCAAACATAAATTAATTACAAAATTATCACCCAAACGATGCCCACTCTCGGGGTGGCGTGTGGCGCGTGAATAGTGCTACGGTGTCGGAAAATTCCTAAAAATTATTTTAAGCGATTTTGAGGCACTTGCAAAGCTCGGTTCATAATTTTGAACGACGAGAGCTCGATTTCAAAATATCGGAAACTTTGACCGCTTCACCTCCTAACGCTCCACCGTCGACGGAGATAAGGAGGACACCGATAGACTCGGAACGCGATAGTGCGTAAGGTGTCGAAAACGGATTGCCGGATCGTCGTGAATTGACGAAAAACCAACGAAAATCGAGTTATTACCGACGATACTTCCGACTGAAATTAACGACGAACGACGATGATTCACAACGAAAGGTATGAGGGGTTTTGTTCCTCGGTCGACAACGAACACGATGATGGTTTTGGTTCGTCGATCGAAGGTCGGACAACGAAATTCGAGCAACTGGAAGATCAAAGTGTCGAAAATTCAGAGGCACGATGCTTGGGTCATCACAAGGTATAATGGTCAACACACATGTTTGTAAAACTTCATCGAACAAGACCATCGAGTATTGGACTCCAATGTAATATACGAATACGTGAAGGTGTTGGTTAAAAAAATCCAAGGAGTCATTGTTCAATGTTAGTTGCATCTATTCGAAGCTAGTTTGGATACCATGTAAAATACAACAAGGTTTGGAATGAAAAATTTAAGGCAATGAATCTGACGTATGAAGATTATGATATATCTTACAATGAACTATCAAATTTGTTACAAGTAATGAAGCAATTCATCCAGATAAACATAGTAAAGTCTCAAACCATGCCTGCATACGACAAAAAAGCTCGGTGAACTTGTTCCAAGGAAGAAAATATTTCATAGACTCTTTTGGGCATTCAGGTCATGCATAGAAGGAATTCTATTTTGGAAACTGATACATGCACCAGAGTCCATAATACATGCTTCTTTGGACAAATGTTTCTACTCGAACCTATTAGAAGAACAAAGTCTCGAAGATTCAAAGCATATCTATTCGGTAAGTATAATGTGAATGAATCATTAAATGATTCTAATGTTGCTCCCTTTAATGTTTCAGATTCGAGGTCGAATCTTTTTGGAGAAAGGGAGGATGATACATGCATCACAAGGCTCACATCAAAGGAAGAAATAATAACTCTTCCAAATGATCCACTCGTCCAAACATTGGAAAAGAAGATCAGAACAGAAGCAGACTTACGACGACTTTTTGAATGGGATCCTGATCTTATTTAGTCAATATGTCTTCTGGAGATACGACCGTCTGTCTCTTATCTTTCCAATGGTTCTTAAATCGCATCAATCCGATATCGGGAACTCAAGATATGGCTATTTTACTGAAGACGGTGCATGCAGAAAAATCCTATACGGGATTAATACGGAATATTGTAAATATTACGAATTTTCAATATTTTTATTGATTATTTGTAATATAACTTAGTATAGGATGATGCATTATCTTTTAGGATTAGACTTATTATTTTATTAGGAATTAAGGTTGGGTTAAAATATTATCTTTAGTTATTATTATTTTATTAGGAATTAGAGTTAAGACACGTTTAGTTTATTATTATTTTATTCATTAGTTATTTAAGACATTTAGAACTCAGCCCCTATATAAAGGAGGCTTCATTCAACTTTGTAAATAAGATTTCTTTGATCAATATTACAACGAGAGTTTGTTTTTGCAAGTGCTGATTGCCTTGTGCCTTCGAAGCTTCTTCTCCTGGAGTTCTTTCAAGTTCTTGTGAGGGAGATTAATCTTCACACTCCAATTTACCTTTTCATCGCGACTAGGAGGGTTGGTTAGAGCCATTTATCGTGTTTTCCTTTTCATTGAGACTAGGAGGGCTCGATAGGACACTTATCCATCTATTTTTCCACAAATCCATCCGCACCATCAATCATCTTTACCGTTCACCTTCATAAGGGAGATCTTTTGATTTCTTTATTATCTTATTTCATCTTTCATTTATTTATCTTTTGTTTATTTTATTCTAATCGTTTTGTCTTGATTCTAGCACATAAAAGAAACCCTAAACAATCCTAGCGACTGCCGCCACCTTCCCATATTCATCACCTTTGTTCTTCATCGAGTCTAGAGCTTTCTAGGTTTGATTCTTCAACAAGAGCAACGTTCAACAATCCGCCACCGCTTCCCTATCAGAAACGTATGGTCCAAGTAGATGGCATATAGTTGTATAGTCCATATAAGTATGTATTGTTAATAGTAGTTGCACAAGACGATGAACAAAATATATTCCAACTTGCATTTTTCATTGTTGAATGATAGATAATAGAGACTTGAGATTTCTTTTTGACCAAACTATGTCAATATGTTATTCGAGAAGATGGAGTTTGCTTGATTTTCGATCCAGGAACATATATTTTGGCGGTAATTAAACAACCAGGAAGTCATTAGATACCTTCACATGTATATCCCATATTTTATATCTGTCATATTGGTAAGAACAATATCAGTTTCATAACACCCGCATTCGTAGTGAAATAGTAAACATGTGTAAGTTTTATTTTATTTTCAATATGTGTGTATCCAGTTATGTATTTTTTAATTGATGTTTAACACAATATATATTATGAAACATGATACAAACTGCTTCAACCAAATTTTGATAAGAGGTTGGAGAATTTGAAGGTGTTTATGGTGAGTGTTTGGAACTAGGCTTTGAAAATTCTATGAGAAAAATGGTCACAATAATAGGATGGAGGTTGGTGATACGAACACATGACAACAAACCTTATTGAGGCCATTAATTCTGTACTAAAATGTACACATCATCTCCCAATAGCGAGTGTGGTGAAAGAGATGTACTTTAGGTTGGTTAAGGGTTGGTTTGATAAAGGGAGAGAGATTTAGTGTCTCATAAATAGAGGTCAAACTTGGGCTCATGCACTGATGGAAGCAATGAAAGCAAATGAGTGATTGGAAACCTCAATGTTTGTTCATAACTTTAACTGAATTGCCATATTTTTGTTGTCATGCATACGCCGCAACAAAGGAGGAGAAAGTTAAATATTTAGAGTCGATTTATGACATAGATGGTGACTATAGTCATTTTCAGGCATGGAGAAATTCATGTGCTCATTCAGTCGATCCATGTATATATATCAGTATAAACGCGTACACTTATGTTGATAAGTGTCTTCACATATAGAGGATATTAAATGTCTACAACTATGCTTTCAGATAGATTAATCACATTGGACAAAAAAGGCTTATGATAAATGATTGCCAAATCCAATGCTTCGTAGAAGTCCAAAGAGTCGACCTGAGTCCACTCGTATTCATACTAATATGTATTTCCATAGTAGAGAGAAAGCTCAATCGAAGAGATACATATTATGTAGGGTGAAAGTCATTAAAAAGTGTCCAAATCTGGCAAGATCATTAGTAATCATATATGTATTTGTATTTGAATGAATATTTGAATTTCTTTTATTTCAATTTGAATGAGTTTGATGGATAGATTTCCATATTTTATTTGAATGAATGAATGAATGGTTAGTTTTTCGTATTTATTTTTTAATCAATGTGATGGATTTTTCACATTTTATTTGAATGAGTGAGATAAATTAAATGAAATTAAACCACCTGATTGGAAAAATAAATAACATTTTCTTTAATATTGAGATACAAATAACAATGTAATGTTTATAATTCTTGTTGGTGCCAGGGTGTTAAGGAATCATAATGTAAAGGTGGGTATTGATTGTGTTATGGCCGTTACAGTTGCTCAGAAGTTTGATAGTCATCCTCTTCATTCACAAATGCATATGATTTGGTGTTGTAAATATATACCCACCACTCTGCTCTCCCATTCCACCAATCTATTCACATATCTCTGTTGGAAACGTAGACTAACAAATAGTCGTATTTGACATCATGGATGTCATGTGCTCAAAATCATACGTTGATTCAAACATGTGAGAGTAGATGAGTACATGAGGATATATCAACTTGGATGGCTGCAGGATGCTTAAACTCAAGTATGTATGTTGGAACAATAGAATCATTAAATGCTTGATGAAACAATCCCGCTTCATGGTGAGAAAAACTCTCACTCGGTATAGATTTTTTGATTTTACCGTAAGTATTCTTATATTTTTGAAATTTCCGCCTTTCACTCTGAGTTGTCAAGTAAGACTTTCCATTATCCCAATAATAGCTAAGGTAAGTCGAAGTCTAAAAATTCAAAGTCATCATCTTGAATGGGAGTAAGAGCTGACAAGTATGAACCTCTGTTGTTCCAAATATTAATGAAGTTTGCATGCTTCTGAACCCAATTCTCCTCATGCTTACCCCGTGCATCTAATTTGTAGAGATCCTCGTGATTGTATGGAAACTGCGAAATAGGTTGTCAAACTACCTCAACACTTTATTCCAAGACTAAAACTTGACAAAAACAAAATAAATCAACGGTGTAATAACACACCAATATTGACAACCATCTCAAACATCTTGTAGCAAACATGAAGTAATTTCATCACCTACGTACGACCCCCAAATAAACTGTAAAATAAATTTAAAAATCATATAAATTAATTTTGCCTTATAAAATAATAATAATAAATAAATAAACATAAAAATTTAAGGTAAGCATAATAGAAAGAGGAAAAGAAGTTACTTTAAAATTCAATTCATATATATATATATATATATTGCTTCTAATGTCAATATTCAACATAAACTCTTTAAAATTGTTATGTACCAATCTCGTTCTTTCTATTTTATGCACTCATGTGTAAATCAATTAAAAAATATTCGTTAATTATTTTTAATAAAAATAAATAAAATAATAATTAAGATTGTAAATCAAAACCAAATAGAAATATTACCTTTCAGCAAAAGAAAAATAATCGTAGTTCGACTAATCGTGTTAAAAATGAAAGTTTGTGCCAAGCCCATGATTCTAGTAACATCAAACATCCACAGATTCCCATTGTATTGATACCATTTACGATTAATGAAGCCTTTCACATCTTACAGTACAAGAATGCCAATATCATTGTTCCTTAACTATATTGACGAATATTCTCAAAATTTTATAAAAACGAGAGATACTGAGTGTGAACTAAATTACCAGATTTATCATGCACCAAAATTCCCCCAATCAATTGCAATATATATGCTCGAGTTGCATATAAAAATTTCTTGCTCGGTATTATCTCGATCGAGCGAAAATTGATTCTCCAACTATCATAGACTCAAACTTCGACCTTTTATGTAATACTCTCTTCCCATATATGATCCCATAAATCAAAAATGTCACATCAACCATTCACAAACATTCACCATTGAAAGACGCTAAAAAATTTGTATTTTTTTAAATTGCTAAATCGAGCAATTATTTAAAAATAGTAGTTGCGTAAAAATTGTAAATTAATATTTTAATATCAAAATTGGACTTAGTTTTAGACAACAATTAGGCAATTCAATACTGTATCATAAACTGTCAGAAAACTATCTGATTTAAATATTGTATCGATTGTAAATAAATACGATTTAATAAACTAATATTCATAATTAATAAAGTCTTTTTTAAAACTAAACGTACGTAACTTAGAAAAAAGACGATTTAAACAGATTTGAATAAGAGCAGTTAAAAAAACATCTTTAATAAACAAATGAAAATAATAAAATAGGAAGTCTTTATTGGTTCTGGTGGCATATGTTACTTCCCAAAAATGATACTAAAGCGTTCCCTACTTTGCTCGCTTGCTTGTACCTGCATGTGAAACAAAATTGTAGAGAATCTTGTAATCTTTCCGAATCAATGACTTTAAACAACAATCTATTAGGGTCTGACAAAGGAAATAACCGATATCAATTCTAATCAAATATCTCTCTTGACAATTTAATCAAATATCTCTCTTAATAGCAACTTATACGCACCTTATCCTTGCCTTATGGGCCAAAACGTTTATCCTTCACTCTATTTTTTCCCGAAATCAATTCTAATCAAATATCTCTCTTGACAATTTAATACTTATCTTATTCATCGATTTCAGGGTCATATTCAGTCTCAAGTTCAATTTCGCGTTCTCCAAACATAATAGTAGATTTCCCTTGGTCGATATCCTCTTTTTCAAATGAGTGAATTACAACCACATTTTAGCTTCTTCCACGCCAATTGGGAGGAACATTCTTTTCACAAAATAAAAGATCTCTTACGACGCTAACCTTTCTAGAACGGTATATAGAGTTTTCTCTAGTTTGTTCGAATTAGGAATAACCTCAATCTTCCTTTCAGCATAATCATGTGGCAATAACACTCCTCACTGTGTCAATGCACCATCATATGCAGACCGCCCAAGATGATCGATATTAACTTTCTTATCCTGATTATTAACTTCAAGAGGAAGTTCTAAATCGGTAGTTCGAAACAAATTTTTCCTACTTAGGACATCTAATTTGATTGCATACTATTTCACGCTAATAAAAATCAGCATCATTCATCAAATCATTTAATCACACCATATCAGTGACTCGGACATCCTAATGGCATGTATATACTTTTAAACACTTTAACATGGAAAATCCATTTAATCCGACTGATCCACATCAAATTTCTTCAATTGAAAATATCAGAATAATGTTTCTAACCTCATACTACCATCCTTCAAATTTTGTAAACTTTCAATTCAATCCGAATATCTAAATATTTTACTAAACTCTACTTATTAATAAATTTTTCTACAAATCCCGAATCAAAAATTTGAAACACACGAAAATACTACTTTTAAAGGGAACTATTTATTTACGGGATCAAAATATATAACTTTTAAAAATCACACTTTAGGTCCCTAAACTTTTCCAAATTTATATTTTAGCCATAAAACTTTCAAATTTTACATTTTGATTACTTGTTGAAATTTTGGGTATTACATTTTAATTTTGGTTTTACTATCATCTTACCAAGTAACACATTACAAAGTTGATACACCTTGTAATCATTTATCCGCACCACTAGCATCCCATTTGTTGGGACCCCGGGTTACATGTCCACGTCCTTCAAAGTTATTGTGCATTCTGCCACGAAAATCAAACGTATGTGTTTCTGGTCTCCAATGTTCAATCAATGTACTGATCTAACATGAGACCAACTTATACTCTCGAACAAATGTTACATAGTAAAATTCAGCCTCTTGCAATTTATCTTCAATCAAATGTGTGGCTTCATGTGAATATTTACTTGATGACGGAAGACTCGCTACGCATCTTCCTACAATTAATTAAATCCCATGAAGTTAATTAATTAATCATAAAATAAAATTCTAATATTTAATAATAATAATTCGTTCTCAAGTAAAATAATATTATTATATTAAATAATAATAACACTGTCATTTCTAAATGGCTAGAAATATGTATATTGTCAAGTTTCAGTAGTTGTTTTGTTCTACCATTTGAATGAATTTGTAACATTTTTTTAACAATAGTAGATCACTACAGAAAAATAGATCTATAGCGACGTTTTAAAGCGTCGTTAAAACTACTCCCGGCGTAAAAAAAGCCATAAAAAACGTCGGCCAAACTGGCACCACAAATGTTAATGGCGTTTTACTTTCACAAGTGTCGAAATAGGTCAAGTTCTATAGCGGTGTTTTACTTTCACAAATGTCGCAATAGGTCAGGTTTTATAGCGGCGTTTTTTATACAAACGCCACAATAGGTCAGGATCTTTAGCGATGTTTTTTATACAAATGTCGCAACAGGTCAGGTTCTATAGCGACATTTTTATACAAATGCAACAACAGGTTTGGTTCTATGGGGGCGTTTCTGATACAAAGGCCGCAATAGTATGGTTCTGAAGCATCGTTTTTGTACAAATGACGTTAATTTTTTGTACTTCGTTAGTGGCGTTTTTCATTCTAAAATGCCGCTAACCACAACCGATTTTCTATGGGGTTTTTCCTGCTTTTTATTACCCAAATTTAACATTTAACAATATCGAATAACAATCTTGAAATGTTTTTACGATTCCACTTAAGTAAAAATACATAAAAAAATATATATAAATCAAAGTTTACAAACATCCAGCTGAAATATAACGTCATTCATCATTGTTCAACATTGTTCACTACAATAATATTTACACTGCATACAAGTAGTCTACTACTTACAAGGTAACATAGATGCTCAAGTGTAAATCCCTTTGTGGATAGCCTTCCTGGGGTTGCCACCAATATATCCACAACCCTGATCTTTTACAAGACACAATCGAAAGAAGAATAAATATATGCTGTTACATTTTTAATCCATGAATACAAGTAACGTGGCCTATAGGAATCAATCAAAATACAAAAGAGTGGTAGCAAACTGAAAACTTGGTTTTCCCCTCCCAAGTTTATAGGAATCAATCAAAACACAAGGGTGATAGCCAACTGCTCCTGCAAATGATCAAATTCCAATAATCAAAGCACATATGGTATCCCATAGTTGCTTGAGAATAAATTCCAATATAAATGATTGTCAATATCAGAAGTAAATAGTATAAATATTCTTCAGACTTAAATAGTCAAACAAGTAACAAAAAGGAATACTTTCCAACATGAAAAAGAAATTTCATATGGGAAAATAATAAGGAAATCGCATGCAGAAAATAATGATCAAGTTCAGTGCTCAGCCAAAAAGTATTATAATACATAGACATGCGAGGAAAGGTGAAAAAACATATTTGAGCAAAAAAAAAAATCAAGTTAATCTATTGTACATCAACCTACTTAAGCCACAAATATCAGAGCCATGTCAAACACTGATTATTCTATCGAATTTCATCATAAGTCAACCAGGGATATTTTCATATCAGCATAAATAATAAGTAGGACAAAAGATGGCATCAATAAACTTAAACTAGATAAAACTCATTAAGGCAAGATAATAAACGTGAAATTTAAAAAGCTTAATAGTAAATTTGATATCATAAACATGAAATTTATATGTTTAGTTTCTAATTCAATTTAGCCTAAGAACCAAACAAAATTGCAAACAAGGAGGAAAAATAATAATTTCCTCGCTTCAACTTGCATAAGAACGTAGTTGGCTTCTTTAATTTATTCTCATTCCTCTCACCACTCAAAAACGGTGTAGCTCTCCTATTTCCCATCCGTGAGCCTATCATCGAACCATGCCCTTTGGCTGAAGACGTCATTTGGGCCTTCAGGGAGTCGGGAAATAAAATTAGAAGCCAGACCTAACAAAATTGTATATGCAGATAAAGAAACAAAGCCAAAATATACGAGTACGATGTAAACATATCATAAAGAAACTCTAACAGAATGCCAAAAACTGAGAACAGGCTAGCAACTTGCGTCACTAGAGACCCAAAAATAAAGCTCATAATTGTGTTTAAACTTACTGACTTGAAGAACTAAAACTAAGTTTTAATATTTTAGCTTATCCATTCTGAAACTCAAGAAAAAGTAAACATGAAATGTGAACTAAGTACTGCCATACTGCAATCTGTAGCTTGATTATGAGAACATATTTAACTGAAAGTTAGTAGTAATTCAGATAGCATTTCAAAGTTCAAACTAAAATGCCAAATTCCATGATTCCGAATCTTTCAAAGCTATTGAATGTGAATCAATAAAAGGCAGGTAAAAACAAAAGAGACATTAGAATGTTGGGGAAATACCTCAAATCTTTCAGCAGCAACAGCCTCTTTGATCAACCTCCTAAATCTCAAAACAGGCTCCTCTTCCTCGAATATCTTCAAAGAATCACGTATCATCGCAGTTTCTTTATAATCCTAAAATCCCAAACAAACCTTCTTGCCTCGTTTATATAATTAGAAAAATGAAAAGGAAAAAACACAAAACAAAAGAGAGATAGAAAAGAGCAGACCTCAGATTTAGCAGCAGCCTCCATTTGTTGTTTCAACGTTGCATAAGTTTGTAATTCTATAGTGGCGTTTCTGTTGAAAACACCTCTAATTTTGACATTTAGTAGTGTTTTTTATATGAACACCGCGATGTGTAAAATATTATCCGCGTTTGTATAGTAAACGCCGCTAAAAACTCATTCTGATGTAATGAAATCATCTAAAAATTAATTTAAACAAAGATAATTTAATCTAAAAATAATCTAAACTAACTAACTAATTTAAACAACAACAATAAAAATTTATCTATACTAATTTATGAATAAAATAATCAATCAAAATTTCTTCTTTCTTTCTTCTCCTCTCCAAGTCTCTTCTTTTCACTTGATTTTCGGTTCACCCATATCCTATATATTTCAAATGTCATCCCCTTTACATAATTATTATAACATTATTGGGTACCAATAATGGTACCATGCACGCATTATTGCTTCCCGTATCAATTGTTTTTTTGCAGCATTATTGCTGCCATGCATGCATGCAGCTTCACGTGAGTAAGAGCTGGCGGGAAGCAGGAGAGCAAACCGAAGACACATTGCAATTGCTGCGTTTCCCCTTGGTCGAATACGTATTGCAATTGTTGCGTTCCCCCTTGGCTGAAGACGCATGGTAGTCCTAGCGACACACCATGGACGCGAATAGTAAAACTTTTTTCATTACATTATTGTAAAAACAATTTCGGTGAAGTTATAAAATTTTAAGAGAGGTGAATTTATAAATTTTAAAAATAATAATAAATTATTAATAAAAATAAAAATATCTAAAATATATTAGAATTTAATTTTTTTTAAGATGTCTCCGTCAATCCTTAGGTACATTCCTGAATTAGAATTACTTAAAAGTATTAAACTTTAATACAAAAGAATAGAAATCAATAATTATGTGCACATGAGATATACTAATATTTGAAAAAATTACTTATCTAAAAATTCAAACTAATAAATAATAATTTGTGTCAAGGGAATTTATAGTACAATAATAAAATATTTTTATTAAAATTAAATTTTAGTGGACCTTAAAGCCGGATTAATCTTAAACAACCTATTCCTATTAATTTATGTGGCATTTAAGCTTTGGATTTTTATTTTATATCTCATAATTTGGAAATGTGCTATTGGTTATTTAACTCCAACCTATATTTTTTTATTGTACTATAATTTTTTACAAAATTTTACTCTAAATTTAATTAGGGATGGGCACGGGTCGGGTCAGATTTTTGGCCTATCTGACTCCGACCTGAGAAGTGTTATACTCTACCCATCACCCGACCTATCTCCGATTTTGAAGAGTTCCATCCGACCCAAAATTTGATCGGAAAACCCGATCCGACCTATCAATCCCAGATTTTCCTTATTTTCTCGTTTATTCCCATCTTTTTAATATTTTCCCAGTTTTCTTACTAACCAAACACACAAACAAACATAAAAATAAAATGAAAAACTATGTTGAACTATGGGAAATCTGGAATTTTTAAAAATAATTTCAAAAAACAAAATAATAACTAGAAGAAGAAATCTAATCCATAAATGTTGCATGCGATACTTGAATCATCATTCGAAATTTGAAAGACAATCTTTAAAAAATTGTTGCTATGAGATGAGAGAGACCATAGATGATTGTTGTTGATGATGGTAAAAAACAAAATAAACTCTAAAAATGCATAGGAAATGAAGAACAATGAAAAAAAATTAAAAAACAAAAATAGGAAATGGAAAACAAAAGAAAAACAAAGAAAAAGAGGGAGAAGGAGAAGGAGAGATAGGAAGAACGACAAAAATGTGGGAGAAGAGAAATGAAAACAAAACCCTAAAAATTATATATATATAGTGGTATTTTTGTAAATACATTAAATATTATTTTATAATTATATCGAGTCGAGTTAGATATTTTTTAGTCTAAATCTGACTCTAACCCGAACCCGATATTTTCTTATATGTAACCCTACCTGAACCCGATTTAAAAAAATCAACTTTATAGGGTCGGGTCAAAACCCATCGGGTCTGGGTTAAATGCCCATCTCTAAATTTATCATTATCTTTCAACTAAGAATTTTCAAAAACCTCTCTATCACAGCAGTTACTTTTTCTCTACAACAGTTATTTTACTTGGCCGCCAGTTACGCAAGTTTTTCTCTTTCTCAGGCAGTTGTGGTGACCTTACACGACTATCTCCCTGTCATGTTGTTCCTATTTTTCGTTAATTTTTATCTACTTTTACTAGTTTTCAATTATAGTTTAACATATTTTAATAATGATGTTTTTTCTTGGCCATTTTCTGATAAAGAGTATCATGGCTACTAGAGCTTTTTGGACTTTCGATGCAATTTTTTTATTGGTCTTCTTCTAAATCTATGCTTCTTCATAATTTCATGGTTGATTGCTTTCCCAATGCCTGGCTTTTTTGTTCGTTTGTCCATGACGATCAGTTGGTTATTGAATAGCTAGCCGAATGTGATTGTCGTTAAGGGGATATCGCTTTTTCATTTGTCTGTTTTGGATTTTCTTTAAGTTTTTCTCCTCTATGTTTGATGCTTGGGGCCGTAGGAGTGATATGTTTATGTACGTCGTTGCCTTAATTATTTACGCTATTACTTATTAGGCCATCACTAGTCGATCATTGTTATATTTTACTTATGATAGTCACGATTGTATTTGTCCAGTATGTATTTGACACAACGTTGTTAATGATGTGTTGAACTATATTTTGATATAATAATTTAAGGCAAAATGTTTATGCACTTGAATTGAATTTGTTCAAAGTTTTCAAAAATAATTCAAAGTCCATTTATAAGTGGAATTGAGCACAAAACGTTTTTCTAGACAACTAGTACCGATACTGTAAGAACATTATCGATACCTAATGAACATACCAATACTATTCATATGGTACCGATACCAAAGGTAAGGGAAGTATCGATACTCACTAGGTAGTATCGATAATCACTAGGTAGTACCGATAATACCATCAATGCTCAAATTCCAGAATACAAAAATGGTACCGATACTCAAAGGGGTACCGATACTACTTTATATAGTAATATCGATACCATAGGCATAGTATCAATACTATCAGACCCCAAGGGCTAGTAACGGCTAGTTAATTTAAATATAACAAAGGTAGTATCGTTACTCCCTTTAGGAGTACTGATACCCTTTGTTCTGGGAAGCTTTATTTTGCACGAAAATTGATCCCCAACGACTCCAAAACACCTCCAACGGCTAGAAACGTTCACAAAAACATTCCAACATATAAATACAAGTTGTGGACACTTGAATAAGTTTTATAACACCTATCCAAGCATTCAAACACAAAAGAAGAATTTTCAAATCTTATTTTCATCTCTCTTGTAAATATTTGTGTTTTTAGTGTGCTAAATCTGTAAACACCCTACCTTTGAGAGTTTTATTTCTTTACTTCTTTTTACCTTTTGTAAAGGGGTTTTGGTTCTATCTTAGCCAATTCAAAATATAGGGAGTTGTAAAGGATATCTCTTTATCTTTGAAAAAGAAAGAACAAATTAATGAATTTGTTAGAAAATCCTTAGCGAGGAGCTAAGATAGTGGATGCAGACTTGGTTGATAAGTTGAACCACTTTATATCCTTGTGCCAAATTTTTCTATCTTTTGTTCTCTTTACTCCCTAATCATATTTTTATCAATTAACCCCCTTTGTACTTTTTCGGTTGTTCAATTGAGTCTCTTCATAATCCTAACAATTGGTATCATAGCTTGACTTATTAGAAGGTTTAACCATCTTGAGACGATTCTCGAAGAAGCTCTACCGATTCCCGAACAACCAAAAAAGAAATGGCTTCAACCTCCGGTGCCTACTACATTGAAGATTCACAACCGGTGAACAAGTCACCCTACTTCAATGGAGCAAATTATGCCTATTGGAAGAATAGGATGATGCTCTTCATTTAAGTAAATGATCTAGAAGCTTGGAACTCTATCATGAAAGGTTACACCATTCCAACCGGCGAGATGAACGATTGAAGTGATGGAGAGAAGAAGAAGTTCCAACTCAATGCTAAGGCTATGCACATTCTCTTTTGTGCATTAGGCCCAGATGAATATGAAAGAGTCTCATCTTGTTCCAATGCTAAGGAGATATGGATAAGCTCCAAGTCACTCATGAAGGAACCGATGAAGTGAGGGAAACCAAGATAAGTCTTCTCAACCATAGCTATGAGAATTTCAAGATGAAACTCGATGAAGACATCAAAGCTACGACGTATAAATTTTCCGTGATTATCAATGGTATTAAGGGATTTGGAGAACTAATCTCCAATGAGAAGCTTATGAGGAAGATGATATACTCTCTTCCAAAGTCTTAGTAATCGAATAAGATGACAATTATAGAAGCTAGAGATCTAAAGTCTCTCACTCTCGATGAGTAGATTGGTTCTCTTCTTACTCATGAGTTGATGGTGAAAGAAGATGAAGAGAAGCAAAACAAGAAGAAGAAGGAGGTAGACATTGCCTTCAAGTCCACCAATGAAAGCAATCAAGATTCAAGTGAAGAGGTGAATGAAGACGATGAAGAAGAAGAGATGTACAAGCTCTTCAAAAAGTTTAAGAGATTCATGTCTTCAAAGGAAGTGAAGCATGAATCAACCAAGAAGAAGGGTCCCGTGGTGTGCTTCAATTGTCAAAGAAAGGGGCATGTCAAGTATGAATGCCCTCTCCTAAATAAGAAGGGATCAAGCAAGAAAAAGGCATTTGTGGCGGCTTGGAATGATGAAGATGACTCAAATGATGAAGATGTAATAGCCAACCTATGCCTCATGGCTATCGAAATAGATTCAATGGTATATTCTAACTCTAATGATTTAAATTCATATTCTTTTGATGAGTTACAAGATGCTTATAATGAGTTGTATTTGGAATTTGAGACCATGAATTCCAAATATAAGAAATTGATTTCAAAATTTAAAGTTGAAAATAATTTGATTTTGAAAGCCAAAGTTGATTTTGAAAATCAAAATGAAATTTTGAAAAATGATTTAGAGCTTTCAAAAGTCAAAATCAATGATTTAGAAAAAGAAAATTTTGATTTGAAAGTTAAGCTTGAGAGCTTAACAAAAGAAAAATAATTAATTTCTCAAAGCAACACATTATGTTTAAAAATGGAAAAATGTTCACATTGTCATTTCTATGGTCATTTGGAACATACTAGTCCCATAAAGAAAACAAAAATCTTTTAAAATTAGACAAGTATGGGTTCCTAAGGGAACAAGGGGTATTGAAACTAACGTCCAAGGATCCAAGCAATTTGGATACCAAAATCAAATAAATATCTCTTGTAGGTGTGTGGGAGCAATGATCATGAAAATGAAGAAATCAAGATGCTCTAGCCACACTCTAAAAGAAGTGGGTAACCTCTAAGCTTAAAAGCTTTTTAGTTTTGCATAATTGGTTGCTCATTTGATTTTTGACATGAATGAGTTTTGATCTTAAATGGTTATGTTTTGTTTTTCATCTCATGTATGTTAAAAAGGTTTTATGATAAACATTTTAAATTTTTAATGATTTTTCATAATTTTTAGTTCATCATAGTTAATTTTGGTCAAAATTGGTTTTAAATGCAAATGATATCTCTCTAACAATTGATATCAACTTTTCAAATGCTTTGATATTACAAATTTTAAATTTTGACCTAAATTTTAAATGTTTATGCATGTGTTTTAAATGTTAAAGATATCTCTCTAACAATTGATATCAAAATTTTCAAATGCATAACATTTTTAAAAGCTTTATGCATATGCACTTAATTTCAACATTGGATATTGTATAAAGTATTTTAGACTTGGATATATTGAATTTCTTGTGTTACTAACATTTTTGTTACTCTTTGTTGAAATTCAATTTTGTTTAAGTGTCAAATTTTTAAAGTCAATTTTTGTTTGGAACTTTTTAAGGGGGAGCTTTGATTTTTCAAATGGTTTTTAATGTGAAAAAAATTACCACTTACTCTCCAAAGTTATTTTTGAACTTTAAAGTTTATCTAATAAAAAGGGGAGAAGTATGGTTTGAAAATTTTAATTTCTTAATGAAAAAGGGGAGCTGAACTTTTCATACTTTTTCCAACAATTGATATATTTTTCATTAAATATTTTATTATGGGGGAGTTTGCCAAAACAATTTTTCAATGTTTTGTTATATCAAAAAGGGAGAGATTGTTGAACTATATTTTTATTATAACAATTTAAGGGAAAATGTTTTTGGACTTGAATTGAATTTTTTCAAAGTTTTCAAAAATAATTCAAAGTTCATTTAAAGTGGAATTGAGCACAAAACATTTTTCTGGACAAGTAGTACCAATATTGTTCTTACAGTATCGATACCTAATGAACAATACCAATACTGTTCATATGGTACAGATACCAAAGGTAAGGGAAGTATCGATACTAACTAGGTAGTACCAATACTACCATCAATGCTCAAATTCCAGAATGCAAAAATGGTACTGATACCCAAAGGGGTACCGATACTACTCTGTATATTAGTATCGATATAGGCATAGTATCGATACCATCATGCCCCAACAGCTAGTAACGACTAGTTAATTTAAATATAACAAAGGTAGTACCGATACTACCTTTAGGAGTACCGATACCCTCTGTTTTGGGTAGATTTTGCACGAAAATTGATCCCTAATGGCTCCAAAACACCTCCAACAGCTAGAAATGACCACAACAACATTCCAACATATAAATACAAGTTGTGGACACTTGAAGAAGGTTTAGAACACCTATCCAAACATTCAAACACAAGAGAAGAATTTTCCAATCTTATTTTCACTCTCTTGTAAATATTTGTGCTTTTAGTGAGCTAAATCTGTAAACACCCTACCTTTGAGAGGTTTATTTGTTTACTTTTTTTTTTACCTTTTGTAAAAGGGTTTTGGTTCTATCTTAGCTAATAAAAAGAAAGAACAAATTAGTGAATTTATTAGAAAATCCTTAGTGAGGAGCTAAGGTAGTGGATGTAGACTTGGTTGATAAGTCGAAGCATTTTATATTCTTGTGCAAATTTTTCTATCTTTTGTTCTCCTTACTCCCTAATCACATTTTTATCAATTAACCCCTTTATACTTTTTCAGTTGTTCAATTGAGCCTCTTCATAATCCTAACATGATGCTTCTTAGAAATGAATATATCATAGTTCTACTTAAAAAAAGATTTTCAAACTGGTTCCGATAAAATAAAGGATAAATTATACGTTTAGTAATTTAACTATGATTTTTGTTCCATTTTCGTAACCTAGTTATTTTTTTTTAAAAATCATACATAATGTTTAGTTTTAGTTTTATTTAGTCACCTGTCACTATAAAATTAACAATGATGCTAATTTGTCGTCATAAGGTAATGTCACATCATCATTAAAAAATATCATGCTAGTAATTTTATTAATTTTTAACGATGGGTAACCAAAACGAAAGTAAAACGTAACATTAGAAATAGTTTAAAAAAATAATAGTTGAGTGACTAAAACCAAACAAAAATGATAGTTAGTATACTAAACGTGTAGTTTACCCTAAAGTAAACAAGAAAAGGGTTTGTCATTCTTCTCAAATAGAGTAGCACATGTTTTGGCAAAATGGGCTTTATCATGTATTTCTCCAGTTTGGTTTGTAGATGACTACCCTGAGTGTATCTCAAACAGTATTGTGCTTGATGCCATTGGTTTAGATAATTAAATGAATTTTCTTTTCTAAAAAAAAGAATTTGACCCTCAGGCAATTCTTATTCTCTTTTTTCTTTTTTTTTCATATTATATATATCCAAATTCACGCCTTGTCCTTCTCCTTCCTTGTTTCCTATAAACTCGGCACTGCATTCTACCAATCAAACAACACCCATTGTTGTTTTAAAGGAACCACTGTTATCAATGGGGTTTTAAAGACGAAAACAAAGTTTTTGTTTTTAAATTATTCAGTGAGGAATAGGGAAGGATAGAGGAAAGGAAGAGGATGTCCTGTTTATTGCCACAGTTCAAGTGCCAATACCAAACTTTCTCTATCAATTTCAGGCCTCACCATTGTAAGTTTTCACACTCCAAAGAACGCCTTTCTTAAAAAAAGAAAATTTCAAATGCTTAGTGTCTGTATAAAATAATTTTATTCCATCTTAACTGAACTTGGGGTGATTTGCTTTTTTCACTAGTTTTGAATTTGGTGAAGTCCTATTATTCATAAATGCATTTGTTTGTCATCAGTTAAAATTGAGAGTGGACTGATAGTTAAGGATAATTTTTTCTTGATTAATCTAGGATAGTTAAGGATATTTAGCCCAAAGTGAAAAGGGTCTTTTTTTGCTAGTTTTGTGTTGCATTGTCATTCTCCGCTTTTGGATTTGTTTCAACCTGAATCTTAATTTGTTTGCTCTATTTTCGGTAGTAATTTCAATGCCATAAATATCAATCAGTGTGCTCAATTTTGACCAAGTTTTGGATGATCAAACCCTATCCCATGTCAGAATGATATTTAATCGGATGGATTCGATTCTGGTCTGGTTGCAAATGCCTTTTATTTCTACCATAATTCAGACCAGTTTTTGCTGCTTTTGTGTATTTTCATACAATAGAACCTTTCTTTATCTCGGATAAGAGAGAGTTTAATGCAGCTTTGTCGCTTTTTCAACCTCTGTTGGTTGTTCTGACTCTTTATTTTTCTTGAGGTATGGGATATGACCATCCAAGGATTGTCCAAAAATCTTGAGAAAAAAAATTGAACATACGCATTTCGGATATGTACCGATGTTCAGCACTCACATCCGAATCCAATGAACATAACAATTTAAATTATGCCAACCCCAGCTTCATTTTCATTCTTAATGGGTTTCATTGAGCATTACCTACATTTCGATTGTTAATGCCTTGCATAAGAGACAAAGAATGAACTGTCTTCACAGCACCTGAGGGACTAATTAGCTTAATTTGGCTTTAGAATTATATATCATTTAATCTTTCCTTTGGGGCTAGTTGTTTAATTGATTTTGCTACAATGGGTAATACTTTTCTCCTACTAAGTAACACAATTGTTGCAAGTTCACTGATGCTCTTGCAGTTAGCAGATTGATCTATATTGGCTTCGATGCTCGTGATTCACGTATTAATAACTTCCTTAGAAGAATACAACAATGCGTTACAATTTTTTTTGTTTTTTACTGCAATATTTCCAATGCCCCCTGCTGCAACAACCCCCTTAACTAGTCAATCATGTTTAGAATTCTGTAGTTTGTAATGCTTTTGTTAGTGTATTTCTTCAAATGTTTATTAAATGTAAAGCTTTAAAGTCTCATTGGATCTTAATGTTTCTTGTATGCTCATTATCCTACTTGGTAGCACTACAATTTCTTTCTCGTGATTTCTTGGCTGAATCTGCAGCAAGACATAAAGAACCTGTATGTTTCCGAGAACAATGTGTTTTATCCACCACATCACCATCAACATTGAAAGCAACAACCGCAATGCTTGATGTAGGAAGCTAAGTTTGCCAATTTTTTCAGCTCATACGAATACAGCTATTGCAGATAGAGAAGAGACATATATAGAGGCAATGGTCCACCCTCAGTGGTAGTTGTGTTCTTTTAGGATATGAACTGATAATTTCTGTGAAAAAAATCTGTATTTTCTGTTTCACTTCTCAAAATAGATGTGTTTCTTACTTCATCTATTTTATTGCTTCTCAATAAACTTATGAATCGTTTATCGCTTATGAAGTTCATGCTAGACAATGAGCCCAAAATTTTCAAGGAACTGCATTTTGGTTAGAAGTCCATGGGGTTTGCTGTAGATCCATTTGAGTTGTTTTTATTTCAGCAATTCTGTTTTCTCAGTGATTTTCTAAAATCAAGGAACTGTGTTTTGGCGCTATTGTCTTGCTATGTTGCATCATTTGGGCCTGTATTTAAATTTTTTAGTATCTGGTTATATAATCTCATTGTGGTAAGAGTCAAATTTTACTACAGACGTTGGTGCTAGTTATGAGGTTAAATATGATATATGAGATACAGTTAAAATTTCACTATCTCTGATATGTCTGCAGGCATGCTTTGGAACAACTTTAGGAACCAAAAATCTTCTTACAAGCGATGAGACTGTAATTGTTGCCGCCGCCGCTGAAGCCATAGCTCTTGCACGTGCAGTTGTTAATGTTTCTAAGGATGTTGGCTTGATGTTTAAGAGCTATGGTTCTTCTAAAACAGAAACTAAATCCACAACTGATACTTCCACATCCAAGTGGGCCCTGTTTACTGAGTCCGAGAGGGCTGGAATTATTGGAGATGGCCTTAAAGATGTCCGTAAACTTGAAGATCATTCAGAGAGAAATTCCACAAAAGAATCTGATGAACTAGAACCAACAAATGAAGAACTTGAACTTCTTGAGGAAGAATTATCCAGAAATGTAGCAGTCAGGTCAAAGCGCCAACCTGAACGAAAAGCCAGAAGAACGAAAGCAGCAGCAGAGGGCTACTGTTGCCAATGTTGCTTCTGTGAAGTCCAGTTCCACCAATAAAAAAGGGCATGGTTCTTTGCGAGACGTCTCTTCTGATCCATTGCGTAACTTGAGAGGGACTAATGGTACTTCCAGGCTTCTCACTGCTAGTGAAGAACTTGAATTATCAGAAGGAATACAGATATGATAATTTTGACAAGCATTTGATAAACAAGACTCTTGTCATCACATAATCTGTCACAGCCATATTGATAAACTAATTTTTCCTTGTATTGTCGACTTCAGGACCTATTGAAACTGGAAAAACTCCAGAGGAGCTTGCAGAGCGATCCGGAGGATTTCCAGCCTTTGTAGAGTGGGCAGCTGCTGCTGGAGTTGATCATAAGACCCTGAGGAGGCGCTTAAATTATGGCATACTTTGCAAGGACAAAATGATTAAAAGCAACATACGACTTGTTTTTTCAATTGCAAAAAACTATCGGGGAACAGGGATGAATTTCCAAGACTTGTTCAGGTATGCAATATCCTACATGCAGCCGCTCTTCCTGAAGAAGAAAAGAAAATAAAAGATAGAAAGAGCAGCTTCAGGTTATGTTTTAGTGTCTTATTCTTTCTGGTTCACTCACAGGAAGGATGCCGAGGCCTTGTAAGAGGCATCGAGAAGTTCGATCCTTCCAGAGGTTTCAAGTTTTCAACTTACGCTCACTGGTGGATTAAGCAAGCTGTACTCTCCGAACAGTCAAGGACAATTCGCTTGCCGGTAAGTTCTATCGTGTTCCAGTCCTAAATGCATTGCCATGGAAGTCTCTAAGATAAATTAAACACTTCAATTACTGTTATAACAATATTTCTTGATAACTGTAGTTATTATTGAAATTAATGCATCGAATCGGTTAACTCTGCTGACTTTATCGGCTTTGCAGTTTCACATGGTTGACGCAACCTATAGAGTGAAGGAAGCTAGAAAGCAGCCGTACAGCGAAAATGGACGACAGCCTAACAATAAAGAAGTTGCAGAGGCAACAGGGCTCTCCCTGAAGAGGCTCACCACTGTTCTACTCACGCCGAAGGCTCCTCAATCTCTTGATCAGAAGATCGGGATCAACCAAAATCTCAAACTTTCGGTCTGTCCTACTTCAAATTCTTATCTTCTCCATTTTCAACCTGTAAGCATTACAGCGTACACCGGAAGATATCCTGATCGGAGTATGTTAATATATTTTCCAGGAAGTAATTGCGGATCCTGAAGCAGGTACACCGGAAGATATCCTGATCAAACAGTTGATGAAGAAGGATATTGAGAAGTTGGAAAGCTTGAGTCCGAGAGAGAGACGGGTGATTAGATGGAGGTTTCGAATGGAAGATGGAAGGATGAAAACTTTGCAAGAAATCGGCGAATCGATGGGTGTAAGCCAAGAAAGAGTCCGACAAATCGAGTCATGTGCCTTTCGTATGGCTCATAAGATCCCAGGTAAGGGTGTATGTCTCTCAGATGCATATCGAACATAATTACGTGGATACGATCTTTCGATGACCGTTGAAATAGCTTTAAAAACCAAACGCTCATGTTCGAAATATATTCTTATCCGACACTCACCTGAATCCAAGTAACATAGGTGAAGATTGGTGATGAATCTACTAGCATGCATAGTTGAGGATTAAAAGGCTTGTTTAAGAAACACATATTTCTTCATTAACGAGAAGTACAAATATACAATGGCGATTCATAGATAAGCAGACATTCTTTTGAATGAAACGTTACCATTTTTTTTTTTCATTTCTCAATTTCGATTCAACAATTTGTGTATGAATATTGTATTTCATGTTATTGGGGCTTACATAAGTTCTCAATTTTGTGTTTATGGGTTAGTTCGAATCAGCATGACATATGAATAAAATTGTCTTAATTACAATAACCGTGTTTAACTTACAATATAATTAATAAAAAAATTCAATAGAAGTATTTGTTCATGTTGAACTTTTCCGAATTACAAAAAACCATGTTTTAAATATGCAAGATCTGCCAAATAAGATGAGTAATTCCATTTATAAACAATATATTTATAAAAAAAATAAAGGAATTAATCTATTTTTTAATGGATAATTATTGTTGCGTTACAAAAATATAATTCTACAAATATTGTTTAGTCAATGACAAGTCTCCTTTTCTTTTTTTTGGTAAATAGCATGATTCCATTAGAAAGGGATAGTACATCGGGAAATATTAATATGAACCTCTTAAAAACCTTCCTAATCGATACGAAGAAAAGAGTATTCATATTTATATTTAATTGCAAAACAACAATGAATCACTTAGGACTAAGTCCCCATGTAGGATCGAACATATCAGCCACCGCAACTCACCCACATGCCATTTCATTGAGCGACTCCCCTTAATATTATCCGTCAACACATTGACAGCGTCCATACTATCGATCTCCAGGACAACCTTTCGAAACCCCACGCATTAAGTAAAGCATAGTAGGCCCCCCAAAGTTCGACATCCAGCATCGAACAAATACCAAGGAATTTAGAAAACCCCAAGCTCCAGACTCCCATATCATTTCGAGCTCATCAAATAATAAAATTACTTTTTAAAAATATATTTATAAAATTCACTTATCATCATTTTAATAATATTTATAAAATTACTTTTTATATACAGCTCATCAAATAATAATCCTTTGTTTATACAATCAGTCTTAAATGAATCATTATCTTAAGATTAAGATACGATATAAGATATATTTGAAGTTCAAACATCAAATTCTTTTGTTTAGCTTCCGGATTCTATATATAACTTATTATACTTATGGGTAAACTACACGGGTGACCACTAAACTATTACCCCTTTTCATTTTGACCACTAATATTTTGATTTCGTGAATCAAACCATCCAACTATTTAAATTCTTCAATTAAACATTTAATGGAGTAGGTGATTTGACCGTTAAAAAACTTGGTATAATTGTACATTTGATCATCAATATTTATATATTCTATCAATTTAGTCATAGCTTAATTCAATTAAAATAAATTTGATCTCCAATTAATTTGTGACACGTTTGGTTACATATTACAACATATGTATATATCTTACTCCAATTAATGACGGAAAAAAGTGAAAATCTATACGTGTGAAGGAGCTTCCTTGAAAGCTGGCAACAAGAGGTTGGGTGGGAAGTATATATTATAAAGGAGAAATAGAAAGTTTGCCCCAAACCAAGTAAATTATTGGCGAAAGAGATTGGCAGGAAGCAACTTTAAGGATAAAATGCATTTCTCCTCAACCTTAAGACTGGGTCATTCAAACTCAACCATAGCACTGCACTAGGCCAATACCTTTCTCGGAGCAAGGTATATAATATCATGTCCTCTCAAAAGATGTAAAGATCATGTGCTACTTTTTAAAATGAGTTTCCCAAAATATTTTATAATAAATGAAATTATAAAATATCAAAATTTATCATATTACTAGTGTTTCTTATAAAAAAAATTAAACATATGAAAATAAAATAATATCACAAAACAACTTTATAATCGTGATATTTTATTTAAAAAGTATCATCCTTAAACACACTTAGAAGCAAAATTGTCAACCAAATATTCATAGTCAATTTTCTCCAAAATATCATTCTTAATCTCTATCAATGCTAACCCATTAAACTTTTTTGTGACATAGCAGATCACATATAGATCTTCAATAATTGCAATTTATAGATCTTCAATAATTGTAATTTGGAAAAGCTTCTTTATGCAGATGGAATAGTTAATAAAATTTATATGCAATAATAACATTAGAAAAAATATTACCTTTTAAAAACTTTAAAATCTTTAATGGTCTCTTTTTTTCGGCAGGCAAGAACTCTCTTAGTAACCTCAATTCCATATACAATTTATTTATACCAATATTAGATTGTCATTTATTCTTAAAAATAGACTCAAAAATAAGTCTTGTAAAAAAAGATTCAAAATAAGTACAATGAGACTTTAGACTTGTATCATCTAGTGATTCTAACTTATGAGTAGTAAATAAATTTTTTTTTTTCATATTCTTGGTATTGTTCAAACCTTCTATTAAGAGAAACAATAGTTTGATCAACAATATATAAGAAATAATTAACTCTAAATGATTCCACTTGAGATTATGGAGTCGTGGAGGGATCAAGATTCATTTCAATGGTTTAATTGTAGAACCAAGTAAAAATATTAATTCATTTTGAGGAGTACAATCAAGTATGACTCAAAAAGTACTTTACTTGGTTTATGTTCATAATTATTTTAGACTTAATTGTACAACCAAGTAAAAATATTAATTCATTTTGAATTCAAAGACCAAGATAATGAAAATGAATTTCATCATTTGTAATACGTCGAACATGTTCTTGAACAATCAGATCAAATTCATATAACATTTCAATTAAGCTTAAAAAAGTTTCATTACTATTTTCATATATTGTACCATTAGTACCACAAAATGTTAGGTTATGTTTTACAAGGAATTTCACCACTGAAATTATTCTAAACAATACATTTTTTTTCATGTTCCTTTTTCTTTTCAAGTTGTTTTTGCGTCACTTTATCAATAGTTTCATTCTTTTATGAAACTTTTAAAATCTAAGATGCAAATCATAACAAGTTGTCATATTCTTAAAATGCTTCATACTAATCTCATACTCTTTGAGCCTTGTATTAACATATGTCCAATCATTAAAACCTTCATTAGCTAAGTGACCCTTTCTAAGCCCTTTTCTAAATATTTTTACAATAAAAAAAATTGAATCATCCAATTCTTTAGAATAAATCAACCACTCTATATTAAATTTTCCCCATTTTATAATACTCTCATATATAATGTTGAGAAAATCGCTTTGAAAAATTATTTTTAGACCTTTCCTATAGACAAATCTCTTTTAAGACACTTAGCTACTAAAAAATCAATCATATTAGCTTTAAAAATCACAAATTCTAGGATCAAATATATCAGACAAATTTTTATTATCAATATTATTTTCAATATTAAAGCATCGTTGTTGACATTCTGACTAGCATAATTATCACTAATAGGATTATAATTGTCATTTTGAATTAAAAAATCACCATCACATAAAGATAAAACCTTTGTCAACATGCATATTTTCATTCAAATCAACACAATTATCATCATTGTCAATCAAATTAACACAATCATCATTCAAAAAAATTTATCATCAACATCAACAACATTATTAATTTCAGCAGAAGTATGTGATTCCTTCACAAATAACTTATCAAGAGCTCTTATTTGAGATTGAATTAACTCTTCTCGTTTTTTTTCTTACGTTTTTCACATCTGAAATCATGTTTCCTAATTGTAGGACCCATGATCAAATTCTCAAAGAAAGTGATCAAGTGATAAGCTAAGAACAAAAAGGATAGAAAGAACCTGGGAATTTAGAAGAATAAAACTTTGAAACAACCGAATTGCAAAACTTCAACAGGACTACTAAGTTGTAGATGAAACAACCTTTAGATTCTCAAAATATTCAAATTCCTCAATTAAAAACTCAACCTTCAAAACAAAAATTAAAAGTAGTAGTAGCAATTTTCTTTTTTGGGTTTTAGATGATGAAGAAGATTGAAATTAGAATAAATATAAATAAGACTTTTTCCCATTAGAAACCATGATTATAATGTTTCTTTATGAAGAAATAATTACGATTAATTTAGTGAGATAATAAAGGAGAAAACTAAAAGTTTTTTTAAATCTTATCATGAGAATTAATAAAGGAATGATAGCATATCTTTTGGGAAAATAATTTTTTATTACCATATTTTTTTAAAGTGTGGAACTCCTAAAATTTTGGGGTTATATGACATATCACATACTACACATGTAAAAGGACGTGCCTATATAAGATATCTAAACTATGTTATAATATGAAACCTGTCATAACTATTTTTAGGTGGATAATTATTTATTGTTTTAAAAGCAGTTACGACTTTAGTTTGGAAAAATTGGTAATTTTGGATTAATTTGAATAGAGTTAGGTAGGTCGAATACCTAAAAATGTATTTTTAAACAATTTTAAGAAAAATCATTTTTAAAGACAAAAAGCTGATCTGCGTTTACCAAAGATTCGATTAAAACGGGTTCGGAAGTCGGTTACGTGTAGGGAAGGATTAGCACCCCCCACAACGCCCAAAATTGGTACTGTGTCGCTTACATGTTGTCGTGATGGTGGAAATCCTGAATCAAATATAAAGTTAAAACATGATCCAATTATTTAACATTAATTAGCTTCAATTTAATTACTTAAAGAAAATCCTTTAACATGATAATAAATCTTAAAAAAATGGAATTAAAGGATTAAAATAACATAAACATAAAGCTAAGAGATTAAAATAGTAAAAACATAAATTTAAAATAACAAAATAGAAATTTAAAAGACCACAATGGCAAAAACATAAACTTAAAGTCCCAAAACAATAATTACAAAACTTAAAGGACTAAAATAGTACAAATAGAAAGTTTAAGGACTAAAATGGTATTAATTGAAAATTAAAAAGTTAAAATAGTAAATACAATAAACCAAAACCAAGATTAAAAATATTAAATAATGTAAGTATTGGAAATGTAAATAATCCATTAATAATATTAAGGGCTAAAATATAATGAAATTAAAACATACAGTCTAATTTAAGATTTAACCTAAAATACAAAATAGTGTCTAAAATGAAAATTTCATAAACCAAGAGAACAATTTATAATATATACGAAATTCATATAATATTTAGGTGACCAAAATATAATACTTATAAATGTAATGCATGAAATACAATATAAATAAAACATGATAGGTAACCATAACATAAATATACAAAACACGGAAGCCCCTGAGGTGTAATTAACCCACAATAAAATTACAAACAAATCCCTTTCCAAAACTACGTCATTTTGGATATGTTATATAAGTCTAAAATAAAGCCAAAACTGGCTAAAATTTTAATTTATTCGGTTTCTTAACCGAAGGATGAGAGAGAGAAAAATTTCTCTTAACTGTCATCGGTGAAGAGAAAATCGCCGTTCACCAGCACCGACTCATGGCAGCGCATGGCGGTTCACGGTGGCCGGAGCGACCCAACCCTTCTCAAAAGGTTCGTCTTTCCCTCCTTAAACCAAACCTCAACCTAGTTTAGGCTAAAATCCCTCCTAGATCCGTAGATCTACAAGTTTACCTCTCGAAGAAATGTTGAGTCTCGGTGTCTTTTGGTGTTTCACGCTCCGACGACCCACACCCCTCGGTAAGCTCTCTCTTTTCCTTCTCTATTTTTTCCTTTGTTTCGTGTTTTGTTCGAGACACCCGAATATCTCCCTGTTTTCCTCTCGAATCCTCTCTTTTCCCATCTTTCCTCGATATGATTTCTGAATGCCCTCTTTATCGTTGCCTCCAGATTTTTGGTGAGATTTGGTAGGATTAGATCCCAAAATTTTCGGGATTAGGTTAATTTGCTTTTGACTTTGGTGGCTTTGAATTTTCTGTGCAAGTTGACGATGACGGTTGCATTCAGTGGCTCGGCTCGACGTCGATAAGATGGCTCGACGTTCGTGGCTCAATGGCGCGACTAGATGTTGAAACATCACTAGCGGTGTCTGTCTTTAGTTTGGGGTTTAAAAAATCCTAAAATTTTTGAAATGTCATATGGGTCAGTTTTGGTTATCTCCGAGTATTGGGTCGGATCTGGATCCGGTTTGCTATGTTAGGTCTGCACCTGGGTTATTGGGTTGACTTGTAATGGGCTCTGGGGCTTGAGTTGTGTTTGTAATTTGGGCTGTGACAAGGGCCTACACAAAATGTAATAATAATAATAATAATATTTTTTAAAGCCCGGTTAAAAACGGGTGTCTACAGCTGCCCCTTTTTGCACATTCTTGTGTTAACAAGAATAGGGCAAAGACGAAAAAGACAACCAGTTTTTGTTTGGTCATTTTGTTTTGTTTTGAGACTTGATATATCAGGGAACAAATGTAACTGGGCTTCCTGGAATTGGGCCATTGTCTTCTTAAAGATTTCGGCTTGAAAATTCTTCTGGAAAGTAATTCCTCGCTTGAGTAGTGTTGCACTAAGCTGAGAGATTACCCCCATATATTCCTCTTGACTTAAAGACCTTTGTTTAAACTTCAAGCGAAAATAGTTTCTCGCTGCTACCATGCGGTTGATATGTCATCGAGCTAAATGGAATCGAACTCGACAGTTTTTTGTTGACAAATAAATATTCTCTCCTTGAGCTATGATGTAATAGGCTGGGATATATCCCCTTATTGCTGCAGATGACTCATTTGTTGTGAAACTAAGTTGATCTTTTGGGCACGATATCCTTCGTTGTGAAGTTGAAATCGTGGATGGTTCATTCGCTGTGAAGTTGAGTTTTGAATTGGATATCATTCGTTGTGAAGTTGAAATCCAATCTAGAGATGGAGGTTGCTTGTGGGCACGATATCTTTCGTCGTAAAGTTGAAATCGTGGATGGCTCATTCGTTGTGAAGTTGAGCTTTAAATTGGATATCTTTCATCGTGAAGTTAAAATCCAAGGGTTGTATTGCTGCTTGTGGTCACGATATCATTCGTCGTGAAGTTGAAATCTTGGATAGCTCATTCGTTGTGAAGTTGAGCTTTGAATTGGATATCCTTCATCGTGAAGTTGAAATCCAAGTATTGTTTCACCAATTGGCTTTGAGTTGGATATCATTCATCGTGAAGTTGAAATCCAATCTCGAGTAAATTGTGTTGTTTCGAGTCCAATATCATTCGTTGTGAAGTTGAAATTGACTCTGAATGAAACTAAAAAGTTATTTTGAGTCCAATATCCTTCGATGTGAAGTTGAAATTGACTCTGAATGAAACTGAAAAGTTGTTCGTTGAGTCCAATATCCTTCATTGTGAAGTTGAATTTGACTCTGAATGAAACTGGAAATTTGTATGTTGAGTCCAATATCCTTCGCTATGAATTGAAATTGACTCTGCATGAAACTGGAAAGTTGTTTGTTGACAGACAGCTTTTCTCGACTTAAGTTGTGCTGTAAATTTCCTCTAAATGAAGGACGACCCCCTTTCGTGAGTCTAAGCCGATCATGGTTCTTTAAATGGTTTCCCTTTATGGGAAAGCCAAGTGGTATATTCTGTCAGTCAGAAATCCTCCGTCATGGAGTTGAAATCTGGCTTGAAAATGTTAACTGGAGATTAGTCACTCTGCATTGAGTTAAGCTGAACTGGATTTGTTCTAGATTGGCTTTCAAACTCGTCTGAGGTTGATTATGAAATCTGTTGATCTTTCAATTGATCAAATTGGTTGAAGTGTAGCTCCTCGCTATTGAGTTAAGCAACCAATATCAATTTCTGAAGGTTCTTTCGAATCGAGTATCTTTCTTCTTGAATGTTAAAACTTGACTCTAAAAGCTGCAAAAAATTATGTATGCAAAAATGGTAAATGTGATGCTCTTATGTATGTATAAGATACACACAACATGAATTAGTTCTGTTTTATCTCCTAGATGGAGCCTCATTCTTTGTCTGCTTATTCCTGCATGTGGAGGAAAGGCCTTCAGAAGATCTGATAATTCACATCAGGATATTGAATTCCCAAAGATGCCCCAATATTTGATGTTGAATCTAAAAAAATGCCCCAATATTTGATGTTGAATCTTCAAAGATGCCCCCATTGTTCCTCATTTCTTGCTTCAACATTGATTCTAATCATGAGCTTTGTGTTTGAGAGCCACATGTCATTTACCAAGATCCACTCTAGAGAGATTGTCTTGTTTGAAAAATCTTTTTCTTTCTCTTTTATTTTCAAAGTTCTGAAAATATCAATTAAAAGAGTTTCGAAAAAGTTTTGAAAATATTACCCCTTTCTCGGTTTTACAATTGAGGCAAATCATAAAACATGAGTTCATTGAATATTAAAAGAATTAAATGCTCTTTTAATCTTTGATAACTGTGAATATTTGACAAATATCAAGATTGAAAAGTTGGTTTAAAGGTAGGCTACCTAAATCCTAAGGTTTGTTTCCTCAATTCAGTCATGGCTTGCCCCTCTTTCTTGGTTTGGAATTTTAATCGAAGGCGAACAAAATGACATAACTAGTATAATCAATGGCTAAACCTTTCATAACACTTCTGTTTCAGTTCTCTGAAATCTTTCATTTATTCAAGCTTTGTAGACTCACCTAATCAAGGTAGCGCATAAATATCGGTCTAAAAATGATATTTCTAAGTGTTCGTGTGAGTTTGACTATAACAGGTGTTCCTCAACTCCCTTAGTCCATATTCATCGAAACTCCTTATTTAGTAAATTTGATTTAATTTTCCATTGTCTGGCTAGCTAAATCTTATCCATAAAGCCGTGGTGTTTAACCAACTGCTTCAGAGGGACAACTCAAGCTTTATTGTATATATATTATAATCATCTTTATCAAGCTAGCTGAAGGATTCATGTCGTCACAAAGTCTTTGACTTGACAATCACAGTGGAGCATACACCGAATTTCCAGACACCCGATCAATGTCATGGTTTGAATATAATCTATTCATAAAGCTAGGGCTTTTGAGTTTCCTCTATAACCAATTGCCTTAGTGGAATAGCTCAACTTTATTGTATATATATATATATATATTGTTGGGTAACTGAATTCTATTTCTTAAGCTCACTGAGGAGAATCTGTCATAGTCTAAGTGTTTGTTGAAGGTCAAAAAATCTTATCGTTAGAGTTCAATTCCCAAGCAACTGACCTAAACTAAATTCACCCACTTGGCCATTCCATCTGAAAAAATTATGATCATCATTGAACATTATAAACAGAGGTAGAAACCAATTAGTTTTGAAATCTCATGTGCTAGTTGCCCCATTCTATTCGCCCTAACACATACCTGAATACCAAACCTTTTGATTGCTTCTTCATGCGAGGAGAAAACTAGATCGGTTCTTTTAAGAGAATGATATGTATTGTGATGTATTTCTGGAGTAAGATCAAGATGTTCTTGTTTTACTGGGGTTTAATCTTGTCATTTGTTAAAGATTTACAACCTCAATTATTAAAAAGCTTTTAATTAAGATGATATTCAATGAATTCAAGATTAGAATTTTCTCACTGCTCATTTCCTCAGAATGAAGCATCTTCTTTAAAATGTTTAAACATCAAATAAAAACATTCATACATAATAAGTACGAAAGAAAAACAAGTTCAAACAAGATGACATGCATGAGAAGACAACAAAACTCCTGATGGATGCCCCAATCAACTTCTAATAAGAATACCCTATTACAAGTTGAAAGTCAATGCCCTGAATCGATTAGATCTTGATTCTTGCGTTTCAATGCCTTACAGTTCTCTGAGGTGTGTCTGGAGCTTCCTATGTGGTAACTGCACACAGCTTCATTATCCTAGTCCTTAGGATATGGGGACTCTTTTCTCAGATCATCCAGGTAGGCTTAGTCCTATAATCAGCAGATCATGCTCCCACTGTACTGATTTCAATTATTTCTTTAATTGTTAAAATCTTGCTTCAATGTGGTGTCATGTGATTAAGAACATTGACATTGAATCCTCCATGAAAAAAAATTCATGTTTATGAAAATGCTTAAAAATGAAATGTAGATGCAAAATGCAAAAATGTATGAAATGTTCGAGGCGTTGATCCGAAAACATGTATGTTATTATAAATAATCCTTATTAGGAAAAAAGTGTTATTTTCTTAATAGACAAAAAACCCCTAATAGCTTCTGACAGTTTGACTAGTCTTCTGCCTTCGTTTGTCACCGGTTGAATACCCTATCGAACCGTTCCAGCTTCTCTAGCTAAACTGTGTAAGTGATAAGATGCTTTTTGTACTTGTTCCCAGAAGTATCGAATGATTGCATCTCTGGTTTTCATCCTTTGCTGAACTTGTTCTTTAATGGAAACGCCATTGGAAACCTCCATCGATTGGAGCAATGTGAAGTTCATTTGCATGTTTATTGAATTCCTCAGCAATGACCTCCAATTTCAACTATCACTGTGCCATTTTATTCTTGTTGTCTTTGAAGGGACTCTCCTGATCAGTAACCTTCATCTTGCCCCTGCAATGTAACAACCCGAAAATTTGAAAAAAAAATATTTAATTGTAATTTGAGGTTTTAATTAAGTAAATTAGTGAAATTTGGGGATTAAATTGAAAGATTTTAAAGCTTGTAGCTTATTTTAGAGTTAAAGAAAATTTAGGGACCAAGCCCTTAATTTACCCTAGAAGGGTTGGTAAGTTTGGTTATATACGTGCAATTGGTTTCTGAAAATCAGAAACCAATTGCTCCCAAAATTCCCTTCCCAACGCCATCTTCCAACCACGATCCCGACGTTGTTTTGAAACCACCATCGTGTTCATCATCGAGCAAGGAATAAACCCCTTAAATTAATTAAAGTGAAACGCTGCCAAACGCCGAGAATTTCAAGTTAAAGTATCGACGTTTTTTTAGCACAATCACCGAGAAAATCATAAATTCATCGCCGATCGTTGATCCGTTTTCGACACCTCCCGCACCATCGTGTTCCTTGTGCCGTTCCGAGTCCGTTTGTGTCATCCTTGGTCTCCATCGACGGCGGCGCATGAGAAGGTGACCGGTTCAAACCGTTGACCTGACCCGACCCGACCGTTGACCATTGACCGGGTGGTAATTTGGTAATTATTTTGAAACTAGTGGTATTCTGGTAATTATTTTGAAAAGGGTGATATTTTTGTAATTTTTTTTAAAAAATTCAATTTTCGTAATTTTTGAAAAATAGTGATATTTTAGTAAATATTTTTAAAAGTGTGATATTTTGCTAATTATTTTTAAAATGTTGCTATGTTTGTAATTTTTGTAAAAAAAATGTGATAAATGTGTAAAATGGTTGATCATATTTTGATCGACTTTGACTGGCCATTAAA
Source organism: Hibiscus syriacus (assembly GCF_006381635.1). Classification (NCBI taxonomy): domain Eukaryota; kingdom Viridiplantae; phylum Streptophyta; class Magnoliopsida; order Malvales; family Malvaceae; genus Hibiscus; species Hibiscus syriacus. Next base: position 2,713,503 of record NW_024063323.1, on the reverse strand, counting down.
CGACCTTTAATCTTTTTCGAGTATACATATCCTGACATTTTTCGACGTCTCGAATCTGTTTTTGGGGTCCGTTTCACCAAATTCGAACCCGAAAGTCTCCAAATCGTCAGTCAAACCTGTTGAATTTGATTTTGACCAAGAATTCAAAATTTTGGAAAGTCGTACTTTATGTTTTTCGACGTCCTAAATTTGATTCCAAAGTCCGTTTTGCCAAATTCTTACCCGAAATCCCCGAATCAAGCATGTGAAACCAAAAGGCTTAGTATTTTAATATTTTGATTATTTATTTGAGTTTTGGTTAAGGAATTGATTTAATAAAATATTTTATGAAGGTACTTGTGTTTCACCTGAGCGATTATCAGTTAGGTCTGGAGTTGTTCGTTCGTCAGATCAGCCTAAACCGCGTACTACAAGAATTACCCGTAGGTTTCCGTATATTATTTAAATAAAGATTAAGATTATTTATATAGGATTCCAGTATGGATTTTTCCAATTCGTAGGATCTAACGCTGCAACTGAGCGTGATCACCCAGTAATAAGCTTCCCTATCTGATTTCTTAGACTGTTACAGGTGTGTTTCCCGATTGTGTTACATTATTACTGTTTTAAAATATATATCTGAATATTGTGTATCTGATATCTGATTTACTGCATATTTCTGATATGATTTCTGGTTACGGTATTTTATACCGATTCTCTGAATACTGATTATCCGATATCTGAATTTCTGTATACTACTGATTTGTCTTCTGATTTACGTATTTATGTATATGATCTCCAAACATGAACACTTTTATGTTTTAAAGAATTAATCATGGTTTTCATTCAAATACATTCATGAACATCTCATTCATTGGGGGGTATTGTTGAAGGAAGTATATCTGCAGGTTCCTCGGCTTTATGCTCAGGGCCTTATATGTTGTGTGGGCTAGGTGTATGGTTCTGGGGAACCTACACATTCTGTTGTGATGGGATGGAGATAGTGTTCATATTTTTAACGACATGATTGCATAAACCGATTTTATTGGAATATTTTTATCAGTATGTTTTTATATACACTGTATGAAGCACACTGGGCTTTTTAGCTCATTCTGTAGTTTTTTCCCAGATAACAGCAAACCGTAAACTATCAGATTTGACATTAGGAAAGATCAACTACTTATTTTGTACGAACTTATATCTCTATATGTTTTTCAGTTATATTTGGTGACATGTATTTGCTATCGTTTTGGATATATCTGTATTATTAATATTTTGTTCTGTATTATATCTAATGTATTATAAGATGTTTAAAAAAATCTCTGAATGAGATATGTGACCACTTAGGTTTGGGTCTAAATTACAGACCGAGTCTGGGGGTTACATTTGGTGGTATCAGAGCTTTCGGTTTTAAACACTCGGACTATATATGGGTCCTAAACTTTGGATTTTTAAGAAATTTTGAAGGAAAAAAACATGTCATCTTATTTTATGATTTAAAGGTTTCTCGAGATCCCTGATGCTAATCTAACATATGTTTCAAATTATTTCTGTAGATCCTTATAGATCCAACGATGAGTGCTGCTAGAGGTCGTAGGACATGACGTGGACGTGGTCGAGGGCGAGTTGCTCGACCTTCTATTACGATCGACGATCCGATGTCTCTACGTGATCCTCATGTTCTGCAAATAGATTCGACCCTTTCTCATGATGATCAGTTTACTCCTGTGAGAGTCCGTCCCATCATTGGAGATAATGATACTGATGTGAATGAAGACGTCATTAATAAAACTATATTCTGCATGTTTCATAGAGCTGCTAGAGCCCCTAGTAATATAACTGCGGTTGAGATTTCAAATTCTTTGGTCACTGCTGGTGTAGTTTCATTCGAGGGTATTACTGGTGGACCCCCGACAGACGCTGAGTATTGGCTAGAGGACACAGAGAGGATTATGGATGAGATGGACCTCGACTGAGCAGAAGTTGAAAGGGCTATGTTGAAAAAAGAGAGCTTTAGATGGTGGCAAACAATTTCTGGTAGTATTCCGAAAAACCAGTTAATATGGGATCTTTTAAAGACACATTTTCGGAGTCGCTATATTGGGGAGAGATATCTGCAGGAGAGACGTCAGGAGTTTCAGGATCTGAAGCAGGGTAATATGTGTGTTATGGATTACGAGGCGGAGTTCATCTGATTGAGCCGTTATGCTCCTGGACTTGTTGACACTGAGGTAGATAGATGCTTGAGGTTCGAGAATAGAATCAGGTATGAAATCAAGAGCCGAGTTGCTACCCACCGGGAGAGGAATTTTGATGCCTTAGTTGAGATAGCCATGACTACTGAAGAAATAGAGCTATTGGGTATGGAGCGCAAGAGAGATAGTGATCGAGCTCAAACCCGATTCAGGAGGCCTTCTGGTTCTGTTGATTCTTCTGTATATCCTAGCAAAGATGTAGGGGTGAATCTTTTTAGAGAGGCGGTGCGAGTGCCAGACCTGTAGCATCCGGTTCTTCAATTGTTCTGTCTTCTAAACCTGTTGAATCTTCTGGATTGTAGCCATGTAATTATTGTGGAAAACCTTATCATGGAGAATACAGGAGAAAATTTGGTACCTGTTTTAAATGTGGTTCTGGTGACCATTTTATAAGGGATTGTCCAGTGTCAGTTACTACAGTTCAGACACCAGCTCGTATTCCTGCTCGTACTCAGAGTACTGTTCAGACTCCTGCAGGTAGTCGTACTCAGGAGAGATCATCAGGATCGACTAGTAGAGGTCGAGCATCTCAGAGTAGGGGTCCAGTCAGATTTGAGGCCAGACAACCTGCATTGGTTTACACTGCCAGACTTCGACAAGATCGTGATGGGCCTAATGTGACTGCAAGTACTATTACTATTCATTCAGTTCCCTACTTTGTATTGTTTAATAGTGGTTCTACAAATTCCTATGTATCGCATTCCGTTTCTGAGGGTCTAAATATTCCTGTTGAGAATACTGAACATTCAATAATAGTTCAAAGTCCCTTAGGCAAGTCCATCGTGTTGGATCATATTTTTAGACAGTGCCCTATAGAGATCAATGGGGAAATTGTTCTGGCTGATCTGATGGAGTTACCTTTGGAAGAGTTTGATTTGATTCTTGGCTTAGATTGGTTGGACAAACATCGAGTAAATATTGATTTTGAGACCAAGAGAGCTGTTCTGAAGACCTCAGATAATCGAAAGATTGTAATGATCGGGGAACACCGTGGATTTCTGATGAATGTTGTGTCTGCTTTGGTAGTTGAGAAGATGATCAAGAAAGGTTCCGTGGCGTTTCTTCCTTATATATTGGATACCAGGAGTTCTCAATCTGATATTGAAGGCATCCGAATTGTCAAGGAATTTTTCGATGTATTTCCCGAGGAGTTGCCTAGATTACTGCCGGATAGAGAGGTTGAGTTTGAAATTGAAGTTTATTCTAGTTCCACTCCGATTTCAATGGCTCCTTATCGTATGGCCCCAAAGGAGCTTAAGGAACTAAAAGTCCAACTTCAGAGTTGTTGGACAGGGGATTTATCCGACCTAGTGTATCACCGTGAGGAGCCCCAGTTCTCTTTGTCAAGAAGAAAGATAGGACATTGAGACTCTATATTGATTATAGGAAATTGAACAAGCTCACGGTTAAAAACAAATATCATCTTCCCAGGATTGATGATCTATTTGACCAATTTCGAGGGGATTCTATCTTTTTAAAAATAGACTTGAGGTCTGGTTATTATCAACTCAAAGTGAAAGACTCAGATATTCCGAAGACTGCTTTCCATACCCAGTATGGGCATTATGAGTTTTTAGTGATGTCATTCGGGTTAACAAATGCCCATGCTGCTTTTATGGATCTGATACATAGGGTGTTTCGACCTTATTTGGATCAGTTTGTAGTTGTGTTCATTGATGACATACTGGGTATTCTAGAAGTGAAGTAGAATATGAGGAGAATTTAAGGATTATTCTACAGACTCTAAGGGAGAATAAGCTATACGCTAAGTTGAGCAAGTGTGAGTTTTGGCTCAGTGAAATGACTTTTCTTGGACATATCATTTCTGCTGATGGTGTTCGGGTGGATCCAAGCAAAGTGGAGGCTATTCTGAACTGGAAGCAACCCATGAATGTTTCTGATATCCGTAGTTTCTTGGGCTTAGATGATTACTACTATCGTTTCGTTGAGGGGTTCTCCCTTATTGCAACTCCACTGACGAAACTATTGAGGAAAAATGTTCCATTTGTCTGGTCTGAGAACCAACAAGCTAGCTTTGAGAAATTGAAGATTGTTCTAACTCAAGCCCTAGTGCTGATTCAGCTTGAATCTGAAAAAGATTTTTCTGTTTACAGTGATGCTTCTCACTCTGGATTAGGATGTGTTTTGATGCAAGATGGGAAGGTTGTCTCTTATGCTTCACGTCAGTTAAAGCTGCATGAGCATAACTATCCTATTCACGATATGGAGTTAGCTGCCATGGTTTTTGCTTTAAAGATCTGGAGACACTACCTCTATGGAGAAAAGTGTTATATGTATATTGATCATAAGAGTCTGAAGTATCTACTTACTCAGAAAGAATTAAATTTGAGACAGCGTCGCTGGTTAGATCTTCTAAAGGACTATGATATAGAGATAGAATATCATCCAGGGAAGGCTAATGTAGTGGCAGACGCCTTGAGCCATAAGGCAATATCAGATCTCAGAGCCTTATTCCCCAACTTGAGTCTATTTGATGATAACAGTTTGTTAGAAGAGTTGCAGGTTAAACCCACTTTGGCCGAAGAGATTAAGGCCAAAGAACTTATGTATAACTTATTGCTTCCCATTATTGAACAAGTTAAGCAGAGATTGAGTTCAGAGTATACTGTGGATCAGGATGGTATTTTGTGTTTTCACGATCATTACTATGTCCCTAAAGATGATGAGTTGAGACGGGTTATTCTTCAGGAGGCTCATAGTAGTCCTTATGCTATGCATCCTGGCGGGGACAAAATGTACAATAATCTCAAGGAGCGCTACTTTTGGACTGGTATGAAAAAGAATATTTCAGATTTTGTGGCGAGGTGTTTGACTTGTCAGCAGGTTAAGGCAGAACACCAGTATCCATCTGGATTGTTACAGTCAATTAAGATTCCTTAGTGGAAATGGGAGCGCATTACAATGGACTTCGTTATTGGTCTTCCTTTGACTCCTTCCAAAAAGGATTCTATTTGGGTGATTGTTGATCGACTCACCAAGTCAGCATACTTTATCCCTATCTGGATTAATTATTCTCTGGAAAAACTGGCTAAGTTGTACATTTCTGAGATCGTTAGACTTCATGGTGTACCATTGTCTATCATATCTGACCGAGATCCGAGGTTTACTTCTAGGTTCTAGAAGGCTTTGCACGAGGCTCTGGGTACTCGTTTGAATTTCAGTACAACTTTTCATCCTCAGTCTGATGGACAGTCTGAGCGAGTTATTAAGGTGTTGGAGGATATGTTATGGGGTTGTGTGATTGATTTTCGTGGTAATTGGGAAGATATTTTGCCGTTAGTTGAGTTTGTTTACAATAATAGTTATCAGGCGAGTATTCGTATGGCACCGTATGAGGCTCTGTATAGACGTAGATGTCGTACTCCTATATGTTGGATAGAGTTGCATGATAGAAAAACTTTGGGTCCAGACTTGATTCGAGAGATTGAAGATACTGTCAGATTGATCCGTGATCGCTTAAAAGAGGCATTTGATAGGCATAAATCATACGCAGATAAAATACGTAAGGATATCGAGTTTGAGGTTGGAGATCAAGTTTTTCTCAAGGTATCCCCATGGAAGAAGGTATTGAGATTTGGACGTAATAGTAAACTGAGTCCACGTTTTATTGGGTTGTATTGTATTTTAAAGAAAGTTGGACCTGTTGCTTATCAGCTTGAGTTGCCTCCACAGCTCAGTCGTATTCATGATGTTTTTCATGTGTCTATGTTGAGGCGATACCGTCCAGATCCGGATCACATCATTCAGGTTGATGAGGTAGAGCTGAGACCTGATTTGTCATATGAGGAGGAGTCTGTTCAGGTTTTAGAGAGTGATGAACGAGTTATTCGGAATATGCGTATTCCAATGGTCAAAGTTCAGTGGAGTAATCGTAGTCCCTCAGAAGCTACTTGGGAGACTTTGGAGTCATTGGAGGCTCAATTTCCTCATCTATTTTCATAAGGTAAATTTCGAGGATGATATTTCTTGTAGAGGGGGAGAATTGTAACAACCCGGAAATTTGAAAAAAATATTTAATTGTAATTTGAGGTTTTAATTAAGTAAATTGGTGAAATTTGGGGATTAAATTGAAAGATTTTAAAACTTGTAGCTTGATTTAGAGTTAAAGAAAATTCAGGGACTAAGCCGTGAATTTACCCTAGAAGGGTTGGTAAGTTTGGTTATATACGTGCAATTGGTTTCTGAAAATCAGAAACCAATTGTTCCTAAAATTCCCTTCCCAACGCCCATCTTCCAACCACGATCCCGATGCTGTCCTAATTTCGATCGTCATTTTGAAACCACCATCGTGTTCATCATCGAGCGAGGAACAAACCCCTTAAATTAATTGAAATGAAACGCTGCCAAACGTTGGAAATTTCAAGTCAAAGTCTCGACTTTTTTTAGCACAATCGCCGAGAAAATCTTAAATTCACCGCCGATCGTTGATCCGTTTTCGACACCTCCCGCACCATCGTGTTCCTTGTGCCGTTTCGAGTCCGACGGTGTCATCCTTGGTCTCCGTCAACGGCAGCGCGTGAGGAGGTGAGACGTTCAAAGTTTCCAATTTGTTGAAATCGAGCTCTCCGCCGTTCAAAAATTTGAACCGAGCTTTGTAAGTATCTCGAAATAGCTCAAAATAATTTTTAGGAATTTTTCCGTGAATTATAGGACGCCGGAGGAGGTCCCACGCGCCTCCACGCACAATGGCCGCGCGTGAGGAAGACTCAGCCACTGCCTTGTAACCGGTTTGACCGGTCTAAACCGGGTTGACCGGTTCGAACCATTGACCGTTGACTCGACCCGACCCGACCGTTGACCGTTGACCTGGTGGTATTTTGGTAATTATTTTGAAACTGGTGGTATTCTGGTAATTATTTTGAAAAGGGTGCTATTTTTGTTTTTTTTAAAATTGCTATTTTAGTAATTTTTGAAAAAATGGTGATATTTTAGTAAATATTTTTAAAATGGTGATAGTTTGCTAATTATTTTTAAAATGGTGCTATTTTTTTAATTTTTTTAAAAAAGGTGATAAATGTGTAAAATGGTTTATCATATTTTGACCACCTTTGACCAAAACTTTGACCGGCTTTGATCAGCCATTAAACGACCTTTAATCTTTTCTGAGTATACTTATCTTAACATTTTTCGACGTCCTGAATCCGTTTTTGAGGTCTGTTTCACCAAATTCGAACCCAAAAGTCTCCAAATCGTCAGTCAAACCCATTGACTTTGATTTTGACCAAGAATTCAAAATTTCAGAAGATCATACTTTATGTTTTTCGACGTCCTGAATCTGATTCCAAAGTTCGTTTTGCCAAATTCTTACCTGAAATCCCCGAATCGAGTATGTGAAACCAAAAGGCTTAGTATTTTAATATTTTGATTATTTATTTGAGTTTTGGTTAAGGAATTGATTCAATAAAATATTTTATGAAGGTACTCGTGTTTCACCTGAGCGAGGATCAGTTAGGTCTGGAGTTGTTCGTTCGTCAGATCAGCCCGAACCGCGTACTACAAGAATTACCCGTAGGTTTCCATATATTATTTAAATAAAGATTAAGATTATTTATATTAGGATTCCAATATGGATTTTTTTTCAATTTGTAGGATCTAGCGCTGCAACAGAGCGTGATCGACAAACCCAGTAATAAGCTTCCCTATCTGATTTCTCAGACTGTTACAGGTGTGTTTCCCGACAGTGTTACATTATTACTGTTTTAAAATATATATCTGAATATTGTGTATCTGATATATGATTTACTGTATATTTCTGATATGATTTATGGTTACGGTATTTTATACCGATTCTCTGAATACTGATTATCCGATATCTGAATTTCTATATACTACTGATTTGTCTTCTGATTTCCGTATTTATGTATATGATCTACAAACATGAATACTTTTATGTTTTAAAGAATTAATCATGGTTTTCATTCAAATACATTCATGAACATCTCATTCATTGGGGGGTATTGTTGAAGGAAGTATATCTGCAGGTTCCTCAGCTTTGTGCTCAGTGCCTTATATGTTGTGTGGGTTGGGTGTATGGTTCTGGGGAACCTACACATTCTGTTGCGATGGGATGGGGGTAGTGTTCATATTTTTAACGACATGATTGCATAAACTGATTTTATTGGAATATTTTTATTAGTATGTTTTTATATACACTGTATGGAGCACACTGGGATTTTTAGCTCATTCTGTAGTTTTTATTTTTTTCAGATAACAACAGACCGTAAACTATCAGATTTGGCATCAGGGAATATCAACTACTTATTTTGTACGAACTTATATCTCTATATGTTTTTCAATTATGTTTGGTGACATTATTTGATATCATTTTGGATATATCTGTATTATTAATATTTTGTTTTGTATTATATCTAATGTATTATAAGATGTTTAAATAAAATCTCTGAATGAGATATGTGACCACTTAGGTTTGGGTCTAAATTACAGACCGGGTCTGGGGGTTACATGCAACCATTGCCATTCTGTTCTTGAAAGGTTGACTTTTGTTGTGCTTGATGTAGACCCGATTCATTCTGAGTCATTCACAATGCATCAAAGTGGTATACTCTTTGATTGTTGGCACTATCTCCTACTGGTCAAAGGTGAAACAGCTATACCCGGGATTCCAGAATTGTACTAAGGCTCTGATTAGGGGGATCACACCTTCATAATTGAATGTGACACATAGTTACCGTGCAGATTGTCCTTTGCATTTTTCATCTCTTGTATTTCAACCCCTTTGTTTATTAATGCTAATCATTTATGTTTAACGAGCACATTTTTATGGATCAACACCTCTTTTTGAATGATGTAGTGCAATACAAAGACAAATGAAAAATGACACAAACAAAATAAATAAGTTAGTGTACATAAATAAAAAGAAAGAGATCAGTTGTACATGTAAGACAATCGATATAGATAAATGTTATTCAAAGATGAATATAGCACCTACCCTTCATGATAACTACCCGAACATGCTTTTATTAGATAGTAATCCTACCCATACATGCTTTCTACCCATAATGATGTATTTACAAGAAATTAATCCTAACTACATGGTATTTAGTTCGCATGTTGTTATTCAACAGAATTTAAAGCAAAAGGAAGGGTTCAAAAACGCTCCTCCTTTGTATACACTTACTTTGGCTACCTACTGACGGACAAAGGTTCGACATGACTATACCTATGGTGACCATTCTACGGTTCACTATATGCATGGTTTCGGCTTTAACAAGGAAAATGTACTTGAATTGTCCTTGATTTCGGTGCCCCTTAGGCTGCCAAACCCTCAATCCTCACCCATTATAAGCTTAAATGGATCGAGTTTAATTCGAGAGGATACATTCCCTTATGCCCACACGGAGAATAAATTCACATGAAGATATAAGGTATATGAATCTCGAATGTTACTTGCTAGGCCTGCACGGAGAATAAATTCTCACAAAGGCGTCGCTTTCACCCCCACATAGAAAGGGTTCAGAGCTCGGGTGTAGAGCTTATTATGCAAATGCCCGTGATATGTGTGAGGAGGAACATTCATCCCTTTGACTCAAAAGGAAAATGAAACTCAATTATCTTGAAAAGATTTGAAAGAAAACATTCAAATGTTAGTATGATAATGAAAATATGAAGCAATTAAAACTTCAATAAATGAATCATAAGTTAACTAAAGATTCGAACTCATAATTTCCATCAAACGACAATGTGTAAACGACTAACAGTCTGACTCTCTAAAAAGTCCCCAACGGAGCGCCAAGCTGGTCATAACCATTTTTAGATGGAATAATTATTTATTATTTTAAAAACAATTACGACTTTAATTTGGAAAAATAGGTAATTTTGGATTAATTTGAATAGATTCGCCATCGAACTTTGAGTTAGGTAGGTCGAATACCTAAAAATGTCTTTCTAAACAATTTTAAGAAAAAAAAATTTTAAAGACAAAAAGCTGATATGCGTTTACCAAAGATTCAATTAAAACAGGTTCGGGAGTCGGTTAAGCGTGGGGAAGGATTAACACCCCCACAACGCCCAAAATTGGTACTGTGTCGCTTACTTGTTGTCGTGATGGTGGAAATCCTGAATCAAATATAAAGTTAAAATATGATCCAATTATTGAACATTAATTAGCTTCGATTTAATTACTTAAAGAAAATCCTTTAACATGATAATAAATCTTTAAAAACATGGAATTAAAGGATTAAAATAACATAAACGTAAAGTTAAGAGACTAAAACAGTAAAAACATAAATTTAAAATAACAAAATAACACTAATAGAAATTTAAAAGACCACAATGGCAAAAACGTAAACTTAAAGGACCAAAATAGTATAAACAGAAAGTTAAAGGACTAAAATGGTATTAATTGAAAATTAAAAAGCTAAAATAGTAAATATAATAAACCAAAACTAAGATTAAAATTATTAAATAATGTAAGTATTGGAAATGTAAATAATCCATTAATAATATTAAGGACTAAAATATAATGAAATTAAAACATACAGTCTAATTTAAGATTTAACCTAAAATACAAAATAGTGACTAAAATGAAGAAAATCCTTTAACATGATAATAAATCTTTAAAAACGTGGAATTAAAGGATTAAAATAACATAAACGTAAAGTTAAGAGACTAAAACAGTAAAAACAGAAATTTAAAATAACAAAATAACACAAATAGAAATTTAAAAGACCACAATGGCAAAAACGTAAACTTAAAGGACCAAAATAGTACAAACATAAAGTTGAAGGACTAAAATGATATTAATTGAAAATTTAAAAGCTAAAATAGTAAATATAATAAACCAAAACCAAGATTAAAATTATTAAATAATGTAAGTATTGGAAATGTAAATAATCCATTAATAATATTAAGGGCTAAAATGTGATGAAATTAAAACATACAATCTAATTTAAGATTTAACCTAAAATACAAAATAATGACTAAAATGCAAATTTCATAAACCAAGAGAATAATTTATAATATATACGAAATTCATATAATATTTAGGTGACCAAAATATAATACTTATAAATGTAATGCATGAAATACAATATAAATAAAACATGATAGATAATCATAACATAAATATACAAAACACGGAAGCCCCTTAGGTGTAATTAACCCAAAAATAATTACAAACAAATCCCTTTCCAAAACTACGTCATTTTGGATATGTTATATAAGTCTAAAACAAAGCTAAAACTAGCTAAAATTTCATTTTATTCGGTTTCTTAACCGAAGGATGAGAGAGAAAATTTTCTCTCAACTCTCATCGGTGAGGGAGAAAACCGCCGTTCATCGGCGTCGACTCACAGCGGCGCACGACGCTCCACGGTGGCCGAAGCGACCCAATCCTTCTCAAAAGGTTCGTCTTTCCCTCCTTAAATTGAACCTCAACCTAGTTTAGGCTAAAAACCCTCCTAGATTCGTAGATCTACAAGTTTATCTCTCGAAAAAAACGTTGAGTCTCGGTGTCTTTTGGTGTTCCACGCTCCGACGACCCACATCCCTCGGTAAGCTCTCTTTTTTCCTTTTCTATTTTTTCCTTTGTTTCGTGTTTTGTTCGAGACACCCGAATATCTCTCTTTTTTCCTCTCGATTTCTCTTTCTTCCCATCTCTCCTCGATATGAGTTCTGAATGCCCTCTTTATCGTTGCCTCCAGATTTTTGGTGAGATTTGGTAAGATTAGATCCCGAAATTTTTGGGATTAGGTTAATTTGCTTTTCACTTTGGTGGCTTTGAATTTTCAGTGCAAGTTGACGATGACAGTGGCGTTTGGCGGCTTGGCTACGACTGGGACATTCAGTGGCTCAGCGTTGGTGGGATGGCTCGGCGTCGATAAGATGGCTCGGCGTTGGTGGCTCAGTGGCGTGATTGGATGTTGAAACATCACTGGCAGTGACTGTCTTTAGTTTAGGGTTTTAATAACCCTAAAATTATTAAAATGCCATATGGGTCAGTTTTGGTTATCTCCGGGTGTTGGGTCGGATCTGGATCTAGTTTGCTATGTTAGGTCTACATCTGGCTGCTGGGTTGACTTGTAATGGACTCTGGGGCTTGAGTTGTGTTTGTAATTTGGGTTGTGACAAGGAAGTACACAAAATTTAATAATAATAATAATAATAATAATAATAATAATAATAATAATAATAATAATATTTATAATAATAATAATAATATTTATAATATTTTTTTAAAGCCGGTCAAAAATGGGTGTCTACAAAACCAATTGAGGGTCTTAGTTGAGTGGTTTAGGAGTGCACATGTCCACTCTTTTAGAGGAAAAATAAATTAGATTAAATAAATAAAAAGTGATAAAATATATTCCAACCAGGTAGTGACACGTGTTACAATCTAATTGCAGATTAAAAATTATTTTTAATTGAATTAAATTGTGACTAAATTAATAGAATATATAAATATTAAGGATCAAATATGAAATTATACCAAATTTTTTAATTGCAATGTCACTTCCTTGATTAAAAGTTAACAATCAGTGGGTCGATTGAAGCATTTAAATAGCTTGGGTTAGCCTTGAGTTGATTCTTCAGCTTCTAGGTGCAAGGTAACACACTTCTAACATCTCTTTACTACTTATAGGTCAGTATGTATAGGTTTGTGTCTTGTATGAATGCATGAGTCATTTGGGGTGCATTTGCAGGTTCAAAGCATGAAAACAAGAATTTGTTGTTATCCATGCATAAAGTAATGACCTTTAGTGATCCTTGATAACTAAATAACATTTAAACATCATTTGGGGGTCTTAGGGACACCTTATGAATGTTTAGGAAGTTTAAGACAAGAGAAACATAGTTTTCTGTATTGGGAGTATCAGTACTATATAAATAGTACCAATACTTCTGGTCGAAAAGGGGTTTGTGAGGAGAGTATCAATACCCTATCTAGGAGTATCGATATTGCTCTTTGGGTATCGATACTCATAGGCCTAGTAACGATACTCGAGGACTTCATCAGATTCTAATAGCCAATTTTGGTATCAGTACTCAACGGAGCATCGATAGTCCCAATACGGGTATCGATACTGAGGTATTTTTTAAAATATCGAAAACAATTTTGGTATCGGTACTCATGGGAGTATCGATACTGCGGAGGAAGAGTATCGGTACTCCTAGGATATGTATCGATACTTAGACTATTTATGTAAATATGGTATCAGTACTCAAGGAAATATTGATACTTTACGAAGATAAGTACAAATACTCAGGAATGAGTGTCGGTACCATCATGAATATTTAGACTATAAGTCTAGCTTGGATTAAAGATATGGAAATTAGGTTCTATTAGGGGATAACTCTTTAATAATGCTTACAAGTGAAAACCTTAATTATTGTGTGATAACATAAGATCTTAATGAGGTAAGATTCCATAAGATTTATGCCTATGTTTGATGCTCGGGAAACAATGAGGACACCCGAGTCACTTGTAAATCGACTTCGTGATATATTAAAGATTATTCAGATATATCCAAGTTTGTGCTTGGGTTCTTAAAATGCTACTTGGATGTTGTGTCGATGCTATGTGACTCGGACACATCCTAAGTAGTCAAGGGGAGTAGACTAGCCTAGCAAGGTACCGTTGTTGAGTGACTCGGACCTAGCCCCAAGGTATTAGGGGATGCTGATATTGTGCGACTCAGATCTCGCCTAAATTTCTCTAGTAAGCAAATAGGGGTGTAAGTTCCGTGATCTTAAATAACCTCGAGTTGCGCCGTGATGCTTACTTTTGTTATGTTAATGCATATAAATGTTCATAACCAAATTAGTCGCACGCTTATATGTTAAATGCAAGTAGTTTAGTTAGGTTATTTGTGTGGCACTTTCGTGTGCATATTCTGAGGTGTCGTCGATGAGCTCGTCACTAGGTTCGGAGATCCTGACTTGATCAATTATCAGAGTACATCTCGAGTATTATAGTAGGCATGTATTATCATAGAGCCTATTGTATATTTTGAGTCATAAACTCTATTGTTATTATGTATTTTTGGAGACGAGTGTCGGGAGCTCCCCATATTTTGTAAATGTATTTAAATATGTTATTTTATAATACTTTGAATGAATGAATGTGTTAAACTATTTCTAAAAAAATTAGTTAGCCACTTTGGTGGTTCTATGTGACATTTTAATGCACCGAGTTTCGGGTCGGATCGGAGTAAAATATTACAATAAAACCCTAAAATGGTCAAATATTCAAATCTTAACAAATCATTATGTTTATGAAAGTCTTAACACTCCAAAAGATTAGAATTACGCTATTTTGGTCAAAGAATCCTGAAATGAAGCTCCTTTATCTAGAAATCACTCTCCACCAAGACTTGGATGATAAAATCCCGCATTTCTTGCAAAAAAATAACCCAAGGCTTTGAATCATTAAAATGATGTTGCTGGAGGGATTTTGAACGAAATTGAAGTATGAAAGAGGCTAAAAAACTTACCTTTGAACTATGGTACTTGGTGAAAGTAGAAATGATGCTTTTCTTAGAGGTAAACAATTCATAGGAATTATTTGGTTTTTTTTAAATTTATCGTTTATTGTGTTTTTGTGTTGATAAAAAATAAAAATAAAAAAAATAAAAGAGAAAAATTGAGTTAAAAATGACATGTTATTATTTTAATTAAAAGAGAAATGAATAAAATTTTTAATATATTTATTAAATTAATTTTTTTTAAAATTTGAGTTAAATTTAAAAGATTTAAATTTGAGTAATTAAAATAAGGGTTAGAAAAAAATTGAGTGATGATATATGTCGATGCGACGCGTTGACTTCAATAAGATACAGATAGTTCTGTTGTATGTCAACCTAATATCAGGTTAAAAAAAAGGTGTTATCGAAAATATTAACATTTTTTTAACATTTCCCCTAGATCACTACTTAAAATGTTATTTTTTCTACTGAAAATATTAGTTTCACTACCTAAAATAAATATTTTTGATATTAACATTTTCAATAAAAAAATAACATTTTAAGTAACGTTCGATATTAATATTTACAATAAAAAATAACATTTTAAATAACTCTTTATTAAAAATATTAAAAAATATTAATATTTTATTTAACAATTTTTCTTATCCTTATATTATACTGCATTTCCTTAAACATCCCATACGAAGAAGCCGAGAAAGTTGTAGATGTTTCTAAACTTAGGAGTCCAACACGTCAGAATATATAAGTCTATATATATAACAAATAAAATATATTTATCTTGGCTCGAAATATTCCAAATTTACAAATACACAATTCTTTCCAAGTTCAAATCCAGAAATATCGAAAACTGTAAATTCTTCAATCATCCATGGCCCAAAATCCTCAGCTTTTACCTAATGGCATGCCCGTTCCTTTCACCAACGAGATGTTTGTTCTCGTCAGAAACGGCGTTGAATTCGAAGTCGATAAGATCCCTGAGTACCCTTTCCTTTTCGTCTTTTAATTTTTATGGGTTTCGTTTTATCTGAGAAAGATTACGCATTCTTGGTTCAATTTGATTATTTGGGTTCCCTATTTGCTTCTTTCAGATCTCAGGGAGGTCGTGTTAAAGCATGGGGCTCAATATATTTGTCAAATATACGGATCGTCTTTGTTGCAAGTCGCCCTGCTGGGAATTTCTTTGCTTTTGATATGCCTCTGGTATTTTGATCATTTATTTTTCTTTTCTTTGTTTTGAATCATAATATTTGGATGCAAATTACCTTTGAGAAAAATTTCGATGCAAATTGAGCGTTCGATCCTTTGTTAGGGTACGGGCATTGATATTGCTTTGGGTTTCTTTAATAGCACCGTTGAGAGGTCAATGTTGAGCCTTAGACCTAAACCGTCTTATTATTAAGATAAAACGGACTCTCTGATTGAATTAGCCCCTGATGCCCACGAATGCTGTTTTCCTGTTACCGTTTTATGTTTATATTTGCATTTTATTGTCGTTGGTTGGGAATTTTGCTTTTCCTATCATTTTGTCAAGGTTTTATGGTTGATTGTCGCGTCTCGTGTACATTATCAGGATATGAGTAAGTGTCTAATGGGAATAGATGTTATGAATGTTGGAATTGAGCATTTTACAGAAATTAAGGGTTCACTTAATGTAGTTTCTGATTACGTCTTTCGTTTTGTACCTTTCCATTGCTGATTTGTCTGACACACATGGCATCCAGTGATTCTACACCATCTGGCTTGCTAGAGCTTTGGATTGAATGCTAATGTTGGATTGCCTAAGACAGCAATCTAAAATTATATCCCATCGTATTAGTGCTTAATTATAACTGAATAAGTCATTGTTAACTATGATCATGTCAATCTGTGTGGCATTGCGTATTTTTTAGCATGAATAATTTTGGTCTTGGATTTTGGAGTTTTGCTTTTTTAAACTACAAATTATCATTTTGTGTTAATTTTCCAATGATCTAAGTTGTTACTATTAAAGATTAGCAGATGAACTATGTTTACTCGGGTGAGAGTTGGATACGGGTAGCATATGTCCGACACATGTTTGTATAATTTTTTTCCAAAGCTTTTCAGTATATTTAGAGGATCATTCAAAATATTTATTGTCAAATATGTGTTGGATAAGAGTACTTTAAAAAAACTGAAGAGTCAGACTAACATAGCATACGAGTCTTTTGCTGGCATTTGAGATTCGTTGCTTGCCCTGTAACTACTCTTTGTCTTTCATATCAATCGTTTGGATAAAGTAATCCTGATAGTTTATCCTGCATTTCGAGACTGATTTAGTGTATTTATTTATGTTTTTGCAGCTTTATGTGCATGGTGAAAAGTTTAACCAACCGATATTTCACTGCAACAACATTTCTGGTCAAGTTGAGCCTGTAAGTAGATCGGAAAGCTGCTTTCTTCCTGTAACACTTGATAGATCTTTTAGTAGTTCCTGAATGTGTCAATTTTTTGAAATTCTAGGTGGTTCCTGAAAATGAGCATAGGGCTCTCTACTCCACTCATTCATTCAAGATTTTGTTCAAAGAAGGTGGCTGTGGAACCTTTGTTCCACTTTTCTTGAATTTGATTTCCTCCGTTAGACGATATAATCAAGTAAATCATGAACCACAGCCTCGCATGGATCCTTTACAGGCAGCACAAACTCCTGTCGATGAAATGATGCGACATGCGTAAGTGACCTATTTAGTAACAACAACATAATCTATGTTAAGTCTATTAATATGTTCCAATTTGTCGGATATAGGTGTTTTCAGGTTAAAGTAAACTGTGGTAACCTAGCACATCATAAAGGGTGAGGAAATTCTGGAGTGGCTTATGAATAAACTGTTGTCTTTGCAGATATCTTGACCCTAATGATCCAACAAAGATCTTTTTGCAGCAGCCAACTACGGAGTCTCAGTTAAGGCGACGTACATATCATTCTCAACCTGTTGAAGGTTCGATGTGAATTTAATCTAGACCTTTTATGATGATATTGCTAAGCAGAGACTTAAGTGCTGCTTATTGGTGGTGTTGTGTAATTAAATGCTGCAGCATCATGGCATGGCCTAATGCTACTATTTCATTTCTCTCATGTCCTTTGTCTTTACCAGAATTTATGTAGAACTTGTAAAAATTATGAATGAATAGCAGTCCCGTGTTTACATAAGATTTATGTTAGTTCCTTGGACCCTTGTCTCATTTGTTCTTGCATTATTATTATTATTATTATTATTATTATTATTTAACTTAAATTGCTTTTTCATTGCTAAGCGAAACAGTACATACGGTGGGTGAGACCGTTAGGTGACCTGCAGTTGACAAGCACAGTTAGGAGGGTGCAGGCCGAAACCACACCCTGGTACCCCCTCGCAGCAAAATCAATTAACCAATTAGCAATTTTGGGAAGCCAGTTATCCTCCCTCGCTACCACTACGCTACCATAGACCCAAGCGCAATTAGTCAATGATGGGAAACTTACTATATAAAACATTGCACAACTGTGTAATCTGAGTAGGATTTTTAATCTTGGTAACCAAAACGATATGGGTATCATATATCCCCTTAACCAATCCATGACCCATGGACATCCATGCCCACAATTTCCCAAAATTTTGGATAAAAGTAGGGTCTAACATTGATTGATTTGAGTCAAAATATTATAGGTTATTCAGGTTGACAAGTCGTATTTTACAATTTGAACTTAACTTGACTTTTTTTCCAAGTCGAGATGAGTTTAAGAAATTTCATTTGAGTTTTCGAGTTTTTACACTAATTTTATTACAATTATTTATAGTATTATGGTAAGGATTGGTTCTAATTTTTCGATTTTCTCTAACTATATAAGGTATATATATTTTATATTCTTTTCACATTATAATGTTATTTAATATATCAAATACAATCTAAATATATTTATAATATTATATTTTAAAGAACATATTTTGATGGTAAAATACTGATGAGAGTATAACGGAGTCGAATTTATGAGAAGAAAATTTGTAAACAATTGCAGTCAAAAGACCCAAATTGAGTAAAATGCAAAGTTAAGAGATTAAATAAAAAATAGAGTACATTTTCAGTAAAAAAAAATTAAGTTACATATGTATTCTATAGTGGTATATAAGCAGAATTTCATATCGAACATAAAATAAAGGATTAATCGAAGAAATAAAGAAATTATGAAAATTTAAGGGACTAAATTAAAAAATGAAAAAACTTATTATCAAAAAGATGAATTAAAGTACATATATATTCTAGACTGGTTTTGGAGCATGTGGCTCAAATTTGGATAAAAATACTTAAAATGAAGGAGGAATTGAAGGAATAATGAAATCAGAGACTAAACCGTAAAAATTGTCAAAATATTTAGTCACATTTTTGGTTTTTTTAGTCACTCAAAATTTTCAAATTTCAACTCGACTCGAATTCGAAAACCAAATTAATAATTCAAGTTCACTCGAATAACTCGAAATTTAAAAAAAAATCAAATTTTCAAGTCGAGTCGAATTTTGTTCACCATAAAAGAAAAAATGCATATCGTTTGGTATGTTGGCCTTTAAAACATCCATATAAGGTTGTAAATGAGATGATACAGATCGTGAGCTACTCGATATTGACTTGGTCAAAGCTCGATAAATACTCGACTCAAGCTTGAACTTGAGCTCTTAACGAGCCGAAACGAGCTACTTGATACTCGATTTGGAAAGCTCGTAAACAACTCGAAAAAAATAATATATTAAAATTTTATTTAAAAAAGTTAAATTATTAATAATATTAACATTTATGTGCTGATTTTTTTAAAATATAGTATACTATTTTTATGTACTTAAGGTTCATGTTTAAGTAAGAGTTTAAGCTTCAATCGAGTTAAGTTTCAGAATTTTTTTTATTTCGAGCTTTTTCAAGCTTCAATTCATGGTTTCAAATTCATGTCGCACTTGAAAGTTTTAATCTAGTGAATTTTCGAACCGAGTCGAGCTCCATTTTATAGTTTTTGAGTCAAGTTGAGTTCAACAATACTCGAGATCGAATCGTTTATGACCCTACGCAAGAAATAATACACATTTCCTTTTTATGCAACAATAGTCACAATTAAACTAACTTAAAACGATTTCAAGGGTTTAGTTCATAGAATGTAATATTAGCTTTAAGAATATAATTATCAGAACATAATATTATTTGACATATTATTGAAAATATTGTACTATTTTATATGATTTGTTTAGGCAAAAGGTTACTTGAGGCTCTCGACTTTTCAAAAAAAAATCCAATGTCGTTTTCCACTTTTTTCTCTCAACATGACCCTCCAATTTAAAAAAAATGATTCAATGTGATCCTTTGACTAATATTTTCTGTCTTTAACCGACGAGACCATTAGTTTTTTATGACTGGGAACGTTAAGCTCTCAAACACCCTTTTTTATGATGATTAGGCCATGACTAGGATTAAATTGCTGACTAGGAAAAAAATTAATAACAAATAAGATAATTTTGACCTGGTAGCTGGAAACACTTATTAAAAACCCAAATCTTTCACTTTCCCAAACAAAACATCTCACGATGGTATCGTACTTTTTAAGAACATTGTTTTTCTTTATTTAATGATTTTTAAAGACAAATCAAACGTTTGGTCTCATATTGTTGGTGGACATCATAAAATTCGGGTAAGTTTATTTGAGAAATAACATCTCATTAGTTTTTATGGGTCTTTTATCTCCTCAAAGATTTTTTTTCCTTTTCATAAATTTCTGAATAGTATGACAAATTTGGCGAGCTCCTCTACTGAAACTAGTCGAAGCAATGTCCATTCTTCATTTTCTTGGGAGTACGATAGTAATGTTGTGTATTGTAGATGTGGGTTGAAATGCCCTATGTGAACAACTTGAAAAAAGAAAGAATGCAAGGAGAAGGTTCTTTAGTTGCCCTAATTTCAAGAATTCTGGTTGTAAGATTTTTAAATTGTATGATGAAGATATGTCTGAAAGAGCAAAATTCCTAATTTTCGAGCTTCGAAAAAAATGAAGAGTTAAGGAAAGTGAAGCGATGTGATGATTGTTTTCAAGTTGAAGAACTAAAGTTTGAGTTGAATTCTATCCAAAATAATTTCAACTGTCGAACATGCTCATAAACTCAGGAAAATGAAAAATTTGTAGCTTAGTGGGATGTTAATTTCTTGGATGGTTTGTGCAGTACTCTTTTTGGTGGTTATGGGTTAAGATTGTAAGCATTTCAAGATTGAAGTACTTATGGTTTATTGTATTTATGGAAAGATGCTTCTGCTTTGTTTTAAATGACTGTTGAATTAATGGATATGATTTATGTTTCTTTGAGAAAAAGTGGCTTACTGCTTTTGTTTTGTTCTAAATGATTGTTGAATTGTGTTATGATTTTGAAATGTCCCGTTGGATTGTAATAATCCTAATATGTTCATTTGATACTTAAAAAATGCAGAAAATATAACACTTTACAATTGCAAAATGTTACTTTCATTAGATATATTTGTTGCATAGCGCTTTCATAATAATTCACATATACATGTTTAAAGGACTTCAAAGGACTAGCAAAAGTTGATACAACACAAAATATCATATGAACTAAACATGAATCGACCTTTAATAACAAAAATCAAAGTCAGATCCATTAAGCAATAGAAGACTCAAAATTTTCTTGTAACCAGAGATTACATTCATTGTGTTATTCGAATCTCAGGATGCTTTCGACAGGCTTCTAGATGTTCTTGTCAAAGTTGCGTAGTACTCATATCTTTCTTCCCTTCCCGCTTCAATCCAGGACCTTTACATGTATGTTGAAATTGGGAAGTATGAGCTCTAATCCTCTTTGGGACACTACTACTAGATCTTGTAATAACATGTTCATGCAAAGAACCATGCTACAAACAAAATTTCAAATGCTATTCAATGTAACATTTCATGTATGTTGTAATAACATGTTCATAAAAATAACTCAGCTAAGCATTTCAGTAACATTTCAATGTAAATAGTTATATTCAAATCCCAGCTAAACATTTCAATGTAAATACTCACATTCAATATTTCTTTACCAGTTTTCAGATTGGTGTAAAGGCCAATGCCAACATGTCTTTTTCTTTTTTTATGGTCCAGTATTATTCTTAGCAGTAGAAGTCAAAGTGGCAGACTTCTTAATTGTTGAGTATGATTCCACAGTCGTGTTTTTATTCACCAAAAAAATCATATAAGTTAGTGGATACAAAACGTCCAAAATAAATTAAATGAGATTAAAGTATACCTGATTTAGAGACTCAATGGCTCTCATTTGTGGACAAGTTTGCTTGTTGTGGCCCAATTTGTTTTTTAACACCACATATTATTTTAAAGCGTGATCTTGGGTATTTCCCAATTTTCAATTTTTTTGTTCCTCTTTATCTTTTCTCCTGTTTTTCTTGGGCCTTCCAAGTTGAACTTTCACTATAGGAGGTAGAATTGGAGCAAGATCCCTGGGCCAAAATTTATTTCCTTTCAGGGGTTGCAGAATATGTCTATAACTTGCTATATACTTCTCCTTAATGTACCACTCAGAAATATAGTCTTCACATGCTTTTGATTCTTGATACATTGCACATATGGCATGGCAGAAAAAAATCTTACTGATTTCCCATTCCCTACAAATGCATGCCAATATTTTTAAATCAACTACATGTTGGTTATCTAAATGAATAACCTCAAAGCCCCTATCACCATTCCATTAAAGCCTACATTGAGTGGAATTGACCATGTTCCTTTCCAACTTTTCAAGTGCTCTTGGTGAAATGTTGGTTCTCCACTTTTGCGCCCAAATTCTTTTAAAATCCGTCCTAGTCATTACCATGATTCTAATTTACTCAAACATGCTAATGATGGGCTTGCATCTTGTTTCAACAATCCATCCATTAAATGCTTCGACCATGTTGTTGTCCAACACATAGCACTTGCAAGTCCCTTTAAAATAGACTTTTGACCAATGTTGCACAGGAGTCTCTAAAAGGTCTTTTGAGAAACCACGCCACAATGTTTCCAATTTTCGCAAGTGTTCGTCGAAGTCCTTAACAAAGGTGGCTCGGACGATATTCCAGAATTGAACTTTTCTATTTATCCCTTTTCCATTTCTTATGCCAAGATGCATAGATGTGTCGTGCACACACCCTATGATCTATATCAGGGAATGATTCCCTTAGCGTTGGTATAAGTCCATATAGTAACAAAAAACATGGTTTTCATTTGTAGCCAATTAACATAAATAATAGTTAAAAAATAATTAAATAATAAAGTTCAACCTTTTGTATGTCTGACATTAGTGTAATTCCCTTGCCAATAAGGTGATCTAAATCAACCATAAGTTTCTGTAAAATCATCTCCAAGATTCTTTTCCTTCCCCCTCTACAATAACCCATGCAACTATAAACATTTGATTATTTCCATCTCTACCAACATCAACATGTAGGGATGGGCACGGGAACTGAACTTGATGGGTTTCGACCCGACCCGATCTGGTTTTTTTATAAAAAAAATCGGGTTCGGGTCGATTCGGGTCGGGTTTTATTGAATAATAATAATATGTTTTTATTATTTCGAGTCGGGTTTTTAATTTATATATCGGGTGGGTTTGGGTCGGGTGAAATCTTATTTTGGTCGGGTTAGGTCGAATCTCAGGTGGAGGATTCCTTGCTCTTGCGTCGGGTCGGGTAGACCAAAAACCTGACCCATGCCCATCCCTAGCAACAAGTAATATCCCATTCGTAACAGATTTTAAAAAACAACAATCAACGCCAATAAATGGTCTACAACCTTCTTTCCAACCTTCCTTCAGTGCATGTAAACAAACATACATCCTATGGAATGTTGCTAGACCAACATTATCTCTATTCACTTGAATTGTTATCATGCTTCCAAGGTTATAGTGTAGCAACTCTGCAGCATACCGCCAAAGAGCAGCAAATTCATCTACAAAAGAACCTGCACATCTCCTTCAACACAACAACTCTTCCTCTTTAACACATATTATATGTTGCATAAGCTTTTAGCTCTATTTTGCACAGTTCCTTCAATGTTGATATTTTCATTTTTTGTTCCATTAAAATCCTATCTCTGAATTTGTTCTGAATCAATCTTGTAAGAGAACATTGTGTGTTTATTACTCCTACAACATTTGTGCATCGGATAATATGTCTTCACAACATAACAATCAAATTGCCTGACATGACTAGCAAATATTGTCCAATGACACCCTGCCTTACAACATACTCGTGTCCTTTTCGCTTCATTTTTCAAAAAAATTAGTTGTACACCTTTTACCACAGAATACTTATTCACAACCTCTTTTAAGTGAATGTTATTTTCAAATCTCATACCAAGTTTTCATGTTGGAATGTCACATTTGGATCATATCTAGGTTTTATTGTTCAACCTCCAGAATATCCCTCACAAATATCCAAAAAATAATCACTGTCACCATATCCTCCCGGGTCATATGAGTCTAAGTACTCACTGTGATTATCACTATCATCTTCACTGACTTCAACATCCTCGCCACTATCTTTACCCACTTCAACATCCTCACCACTATCTTCACTCACTTCAACATGTTTCTTTTCCCTTTTTTGCCCACTGATAAACTATTTTCTTATTTATACAATTTCATAATCTATATCACATGTTATTTCTATATCATGTAAGAAACAATCTTTATCATCCATATCAGCGGCCCCTAATTTAACATGTTCACCATCATAATCCTTAAAAATATCAACAATAACAACTAACCCATTTACACCAGCAGGTCAAAACATTCCCTCAACAGCCCCTAACCCATTTACATCAGTTGACCCATTTAAACAAACATCCCTTACCTTAATATCCCCTAACCAATCTACATCAGCAACATTCGATCCACTTACACCACCATCCCCTACCTCAACAGCCTGTAACCTATCTACACCAGTTGGCCTACTTACACCAGCATCCCCTACCTCACCCATAATTATCTCACTCTCAACAACCTTATTAACTTCTTCATATCCAACATTAATTTATACTCTCTACATCATCTTCAATTTTGTGGTCCACATGTATATCTACAATACCATTTTCAGCAATAAATCTGTCACCTGCCTAACTGTATCATCATTGTGAATCAACACCAAACCATCACAGTCAAAGTTAACATTTAGTACTCTATAGTACACTCATTTTTTTTTCTTCATATCCTAAAAGTTCCACATTTCCTTGTATGTTCCATAGACACAAACAATATGGATCAACTTGAAATTTCTCAGAAGTATCATTTATATATTCAAACTTAGGACTTGTCTTAAATCTACCACTATGGAAATATTGCAACATATATATCGGATCACCCATAGTACTAATGGATCAAACATATGTAGTACATGTCAAAATTTTCTATTACATGGTAACAAACAAAAAATTACACAAGTAAACACAGATGAATCGCATGTCAAAATTTTGCAAATGTGCTAACAGACAAAAAAAACTTCACATAAACAAATAGAAACCACATGCTATCACATGTTATGAAATCTTTACTTCTACCATTAAACCTAATTAATGAAACAATAAATAAAGATATAGACAAAATGGCAGTTAAACATTTACAAACAGTAAAACTACATCAACAATTACAATTAAACAATATTGTTCATACATATTACCTTGATGCATTTATATTGATACCAACCACGTTCATCGGTGAGATCAAGAATAAAAAATCATTATTTTTCTCAAAGTAATACTAATAATCTATTAAAAACATAAAAAAATACTAAAATATTTGAGAAAAAGTTATATATTTTTAAAGTGGACATCCCTCAAAATCGAATATCAAAACATGATTTTAGGGCTCCACTTCCTTTAAATAACGACAGGGATCCACTTCCTACAAATTTCAAAAAGTGAAAATCCTTAAAACGTTTTGCTAAAACTGACCGATTTTAGGGCTTCACTTCCCTTCAAATGCTTTCATTTTTCCTCGTGATGTTTGTATTTTCGGTTTCCTGACTGAGTTTTTTTACAAAAAGCAACTGGATTTTTTTTTCACAAAAGCAACACTAGATTATGGATTTTAGAACATATGCATTTTGGTCTTGGGTTTCAAGTCTGAATTTTGAATGAGTTTAGAGAAAGGTTTAAGAAAAAACAAGGATTATAGGTTTCTTCACTGGGTTTTCACCTCATTTTTTTCATAAAAAGTAAGAAAAGATTTATGGGTTTCTTGACTGAGTTTCACGAAGCAATAAATTTTCTGATTTTTGGGTCTTGGATGCAATGCATGGCGTGTTAGATAAGTTTCATTTAGGCTTCCCGTAAAAATTAATTTATTTTTTATTATATTTTTATTTTCCCAATCAGTAATTTAATCCTAGGCAGGGACTAATCATCTCTAAAACCCAGGGGTTGGAGAGCTTAACGTTTCACGCCGTCAAAAATTAACGGAAACTAACGGCCCCGTCGGTCAAAGATCATATTGAGTCTTTTTTCTAAATTGAAAGACAGAGAAAAAAATAGAGGACCACATTGATTTTTTTTTAAAGTTGAGGGCATCAAGTAGCTTTGTAATTTATTCAACAAGAATATAAAATTAAAGTATTTTGTTAATGAAATATAATATATGAATATATTTCTTTATATTATTTTTAATTTATATTTTTATAATTTTTTATAAAAATAGTTTATATATATATATTCTATTTTACCAATTGAAAATACAAAAAAATATACTTACACTATATAAATATGTGTTTATTTTTTAGTACCAAAATATTTAAGAGATGTACATACTTATATCGGTGTATGTGTACGTTTATTTTTACACTTTTTTTTTAAATTTATTCATGATGCATGTATGAGTTTTACAATAAAATACTATATTCAATTATTTGACAAAGTTAATAAAAATATAGAAAAAATATAGAAACTTTTATAAAATTTAATCCTAAAAAAATAAATGCGTTAAAATACATATAAAAGTGATACTTGAATCAAACACATACATAATAAATATTTAAAATAAAATTTTGGTATATTTTTTTACATTTTTTATTAATTTACTTTTTGTTTTGTATGTATCATATTATTTTATTAAGCATTAAAAACTTAAGAGTAAACTACTTGAATGACCATCCAACTATAGGGTTAGTGTTAATATGATAACCATTTTTAAAATTGTGTCAATATAACCACTTAACTATTTAATTGGTTTCAATATATTTATATGTCATTAATATTTAGTGGAACTGCTTATGTGACAGTTAAAGAAGTTGATATAATTATACATTGATCATCAATACTTACATATTCTATCAATTTAATCTTAATTTTTATTTAATTAAGTAAATTTAATCCTCCAATCAGATAGTAACATGTACATGATATAATTTGATTGAATTTTTTTTTATAATTTAAATTTAGAAAAAGAATTATACAGTGAAAGTTGTTTTAATGGAGGTGGCAGGGATCGAACTTTGGGGAGGGTTGGCGCGAACCTGGCCACTAAGGTAAGCCTAATGCCATAAAAAAAGAAAGAAAAATAGTGGTGGAGGGATTTGAAATACACAGAGCTCCTGAATTGAACACAGAGCTAAGCTTAAGTTGCTTTCAACTCAGATAAGGAACCTTTTTTTTTTAATCAGTTCCAAAGCAAAAAAAAGAAGGCCAAAAGCAACATTATTATCTAAAAGAACGTAAGAAATAACAACACAAACAAAACCCTCACTTGAAACATAAAATGCCGAGAGAAAAAAAAAGGGGGTCGTCTTTTTCCTTCAAAGCGTTTTTATATGGAACCCGAAGAAAATTAAATCGTAAAGGAAAGCTTACCAGATGTAGCAAAGTAACAACTACTAAAAGCAAAGGAAATGCCGAAATGGGTTAAGTTTCAAAGCCTTGTTCGAGAACTTGTGTTAATGATTAGCCAAGTAAGAAAAGCAAAGACTGGGAATGGATGCTGAAACTTCAAATAGAAAAGGCTGTTTCTTTTTCCTTTATTTTAGGGTAAACTACTTCAATACTCTGCATATTTACTCAAAAATCACTCTGACAGATTTTATTTAACTATCAGACATCATTTCAGAAAATTTTACCAATATAGCACATTTTGCCTGCAATTATGACACGTGCCAGAAAAGCGTGGATCACCACCCACGCCTTTCATTATTGATTCCGAATTTCTCGGCCTTTAAGCTCTCCTCTCACCTATAAATAACACCCTTCAGTAGTAAACATCACAACATTAATTCCTCCTATATTTACTTCACCAGTTCGTTCGATCTTTCGTTGTAAGGTAATTTTTTAATATATAATATTTATTTTATATATGATTATTTGAAAAAATATTTTACTAATTATTTTCTATTATTTTTTTGTGGTTTTAAAATTGGAAAGCAGGATCATTCGTCGATACATTTTTGTCGATACAATAATAATATAAATGATATTATTTAAATTATTGTAAATATTTTTAAATATTTTATTACATTATATTTTAATTCATATATATTATTTATTTAATTAGGCGTATTTCAACTATTATTTTTGCATATATAAGACTCTCTATCTTTCAAACTCTCAGAATGATGCGAATTTAAGCTATTGTTTATTATGATGGAGAAATTCAAGGAGATGAAATCGGTGTTGTGTTCACATCAAATCATTTTTGTTAAAATATCCTTCAAGAGAAACATAACTCTTGAGGAGTTGATAACGAATATTTCAAGGAATATTCATTTTGGAAGTACTAGAAGACTATCCTCGCTTCAATACAGATTTCCAACATCTGTGTTTCCGTTAACTTATACAACGTTCGAACTACCGAACGATGATGATGTTGCAATGATGGTTGATTCTCAAAATCATTATTCAGACACCAATATGGAGATGTATGCAAAGTTTGTTGAAGTGCTGATGTTCGTGGTATGTCATTATGCTCCCACTATGGGCTAGCTCAACTAGTTGATCAATTTGACAGCCCAACTACAATAATGTGTAATGATTTTAAAGCCATAATGGGAAATCCGCATCATGGTTCCATCCCATCAAGTTTAATAGGGAGACATTCATTAGCAACTCCTTAAGATCTGTACCGATGTGGGTCTACAAACAATCTGTATGACAACATCGCGTCCAGTTCAAGGGGAATGTATTGATCTGCCAATTTCTTTGACCTAAATATGGAGATACCTTCAATGCAGTAATATGTGCAGTTTTTATTTGACACGATGGCTTCAAGT
Organism: Hibiscus syriacus; assembly: GCF_006381635.1. Classification (NCBI taxonomy): domain Eukaryota; kingdom Viridiplantae; phylum Streptophyta; class Magnoliopsida; order Malvales; family Malvaceae; genus Hibiscus; species Hibiscus syriacus. The sequence continues at coordinate 2,684,546 of NW_024063323.1, read as the reverse complement.
TCCAGGAGAGGTATTCTACTACGAGCTTCTTCGATCTCAATGTCGATATGCCTTCAAGTTCAAGGGGAAGGCATGCAAGTACCAGGTTGTTCGACCTAAATATGGACATCGTGGAGGAACCCTCATCTCCACCAGAAGAACCGCTTCGTGATCCAGGTACGGATGGTACTGAGACTGGGCTATTCCTTCACCCAGAATCACCACAGTTCAATAAAGACTCTGATGATGATGATGATGTAGATGAAGTTCCCACAAATATGGTACACACTGAACCTTCATCACACATGTATGAAGCTGACTATGGTGCAATGTACGGGCCAAAATTTGCAGATATGCCTAATGTCGGTGACTATGGATTTAACTCATCAGTCATTGATGGTGAGTTATATTTAAGAATGGAGTTCTCATGTAAAGAAAAAGTGACGATGGCAATTAAAATTTAGAATATTCGTAATTTTGTTCAGTCCAGAGTCGACTGCTCTACGATCGAAAAGTATGTATGCCACTGTGTCCAACGTGATAACGGATACAATTAGATAGTTCGAGTATCAAAGAGGAAGAGGAAAAACAATATATAGGAACTAACATATACAATGGTCCTCACACATGTTGTGCTGGAGGGATCAACCAAGATCATCCCAACTTTGGACTCCGACATGATCTGCCAAGCCATCATGCCCATGGTAAAATCAAACTCCTATATAGCTATTGTTGTATTGATTTCAACTATACAATCGCAGTATGTGTATTCCATCTCATACAGAAAAGCATGGAAGGCAAAGTAGAATGTGATTAAAAAACTTCACGACGAATGAGATGCATCTTACAACGAACTACCAAGTTGGTTTAGGGTGGTGCGCAGGTTGAATTCTAGGACAATTATGGACTTCGAAGCTTGCCATGCATACCATAATGATCGAGTTCTTTGCGATCGATGCCAATTCTATCGGCTTTTTTGGACTTACCCACAGTGCATTAATGTTGTGAAATACTGCAAGCCCGTGGTCCAAATCAATGAGAGGTTCTTTTATGGAAAATACAAGCAAGTTTTACTATTGGCAGTTGTCCAAGATGGTAATCGCAACATTCTTCCAGTTGCTTTTTCCCTTGTTGAAGGAGAAGATACATATTCTTGGTATTTTTTCCTCCTAAACTTACGCTCACATGTTATTACGAGGGAAAAAATCTGTGTTATTTCAGATTGCGGGGTTGGGATCGAAGAAGCAATGGATTCTTTGGGTCCAATGTGGCAACCACCCTATGTCCAATATAGGTATTGTATCCAACACATTGCTGCAAACTATCATGACAGGTTCAAGAAGAATGATGAGCGCCAATTACTTGTGCATATGGGTATGTGAAAATGCTATTATTATTTTTCTTTCAATCATTTTCATTTTTATATAAACAAAGTTAGTAAGTTCTACATTTGATGCTCAGGTTACGAACTACTACCTCAAACATTTGAGTCCATGCTTCTAGAGTTACGGAGGAAGAACGAGGAATGATACGATTACATCAACCTCATCAATAAATAAATATGGAAAAATGCATATGATGGTGGATATTGATATGAACACATGATGACCAACTTGGCTGAGGCTATCAATTCGGCCTTAAAGGGGGCACGCCATTTACCAATAACAACTTTGGTAAAAATGACATATTTTCTTTTGAGAGTGTTTTTTGCGAAGCTCGGGGGACAAGCTCAAACATGGATGCAAAGCGGTCATATCTGTAACAAACTTTTCTAGAACGTATGAATTGTTTCATGTCACAGAGATCTCACGACCTCTTCAAGGGATTCAAGCTAACTCGTTAAGAGTTAATCTACGAGACAGGTGGTGCGACTGTGGGTTTTTTCAAGATCTGAATTATCCATACTTTCATATCATAACAGCTTGCTCGTATACCCGTCAAGACTATAACCGTTTTGTGGATCTCGTATACCTACTATCAGAAGTGTTTAAGGTAAATGAATTTGAGTTTCCCCCATAGGTAATGACAAAGACCCTAATAAGGTTCATAATTTACTTTCGATTGTACTAGATCTGTCTTTATTGAGGGGTTATGGTCGTCCAAAATCCACTCGAATTCATTGTGATATGGATATCCAAGAAACATCTAGACAAAACAAAAGATGTAGGCATTGTAGAAACCCAGGACACAGTAGAAAAAATGTTCATCTCTTTTTGTCATCAAGTAACCGTTGATGTTGTGCTTGATGTAGTTGTTGTTTATGAAAGAATAGTTTTTGTAATTTAATTTACATTTACTTTAAGTTAATGTCATTTGATCATCATTGATGACTTAAACAAGAAAATGATACAAGACAAAGGATTAAAATTCAGTAAATAATAAACTCATTCGCTTCAATTAAGTAATAAACAAAATAAACAAAATACTAAAATCATTCGCTTGAATTAAGTAATAAACAAAATAAACAAAATAAATTAAGTCATAAAAGGTAAATAATTAATAAACAAGTAAAGCGATTAAAAAACACTAAATGATAAAACCATTAGCTTGAATTAAGTAATAAATAAAATTAACAAAATAAATTAAGTATTAAACAATAAATAATTAAAAAATTACGATTGTTTGTAAATAAACAAATTAATACAAATATAATGAAATGTATGAATCTATCGATGTATGCGTCTTTAATGTGTTTCGCAGTACGGTGTCTATCTTGAGGAGGATTTCTTCGTATAACTTGTTCTGACTCCTAACTCTCATCATCATCATCATTATCATCATCATCACCATCATCATCATCAATGTCATCATTGTCATCATTAGGAGCATATACATTTTGTTGATGAGGAACAAATGACGATGTAGCACCTCTATAGAATAAGGACCCTGGAGGTGTATGACTGACTACCCCACCGCTCATAGAAAACTGGGAAAACTGAGAAAATTCTGACATCGATGAGTGAAAAAATTGTACATGTGTCTGTGCGGCGGCCATCGGTGGTGATGTTGGACCTGCCAAATAACAATCATATGAACCCTAAGTTGGATATAAAAACATAGAACTATAATATCCTCTAGGATGGGTCATATAACTCTGCGACAGTGGTGGCATCTAGTATGGGAATGGCGGTGGCATCATCTGATATGGCTGTGGAGCCATATGAAACGATTGCGGGGTGTACATCGGTGTAGACAGTGGCTGCTGTGAAGGTTCTGGTGTTGTAGCTGAGGACAAACTGGAAGCACATGCTCTCCGTCCATAAGTTGGGGACGTTGGTGTTGTGACGATGGACGTCTCTGTCGACGTCGATGAATGTTCCATCCTCGTGCTTCCTCTGAAAGAAGGAACGGTTTCCCGTTCCTATTGAACCACTCGTAATAACCATCTACAACTGTCAAATCGTCCACATAAATAGGTTATCTATGGGGACTGCGCCCACGTCGATCCTCTCATATCATGACCCACTCATAATGCTTCGACATCCAGTCCACATGTTTTTTGCCGCGTCGATCGGTGTTATGCAACTCGTCGAGATTTTGAGGTGCTTCCGAAATTGATTGTACAAAACTAAATTGTCGGAGCATGCGATCAGTGGGGTGGCACTCGACAATCGCATAACAGATAAGAGAGACCACCGCCATCCAAACATCTAATGGGCCCCTTAAGTCATGTGTGATGCAAATCCTCATTTCTTCAGTACAATAAGGAGCTCATTCAAACTAAAACAAATATATATAATTTCTTATCAAAATAATAATCTAATTATATAACGATAATTAAAAATAGATTTTGTTATTTAAATACATACCTCTGTGACAGCCTTCTGATCAATGAGTAGCCTAATTGATTCTAATTTATCAGGTAAATCCCGATGATCTATCCTTGCAGTAGACCACCTATTCAATGAAATAATTTTTATTATATATTAGATAAAATGTTTAATATTCGAAACCAGTATTGTAATTATCTCAATAATAGCGGGAAGACCAACATGTTCTTCACAATCAGACATAAAAAAGGGCATGCGATACCACGCCCAAGACTGCAGCAGAAGGATACATCCGCCGATAACATTTTTCCTATAGTCAGTAGCTTGACACATTTCCCTATACAGGAATGCTAAAACTGTCGAGCCCCAACACAGTGTGCCAGCCAGTTAAAACTCGGCGAGATACCGCAACCACATACAATGAACTTGGTTGCACGATTTGTCCGGCATCAGGAGCCCTCCTATCAGCTGTCGTATGCATGCCCGTGCATATATTTTTACCTGCTCCTCCGAGGCGTCGCTACTCAAATGCTTGAAATTTGCATCCAACCAATTTAACAAAATCCGACCACTGTTAAAATTTGGCGGGACACCTCCGAGATACTCCTAGCACAATGAATTCCAGTTACCGTGAGCCACCCCAGAAAACACATCTTCATCTACCGAAAGCCCCAAGTGCATGGAAGCATCCTCCAGCATAATCGTGCACTCTCCGCAATGAAGATGGAATCTGTGTGTCTCCGGTCTCCACCGCTCGACCAATGCAGAAATCAGGTTGGATTCTACGTTACAATGCCCTTCATATCTACCTATGTAATTGAATCCAACCTCGACTAAATACGGCCAGGCACGGATTGGTATCTCTAATTTAAGATTGCAGATAAAGGGATCTAATATACAGTCTCTCTCTTAATTTAATAAATATTATAGAAATTAATATATAAACTAATAATAAAAATAAATAAATAAAGTATTACCAATAATTAAATTTAAAATAAAAATTTAAAAATGTTACTGTATCAGCAAAATGTCTTGAGATATGATGTACATCTAAACAAAGAAGACAACTTTCTATTTTATAACTGCAAAAAAAATAAATAATATAATACAATTAAATAAAATACTAAAATATTAATTTATTATAATATAGTATAATATATTATCGTCTAAATAGAATTTGATCGGGTTTGAACTTTAAGAGGTTTTGGATTTTGATATGGTTTGAAAGGATTTAAGATAATTTGAGAGGATTTGAGAGGATTTGATGTGTTTAAAAGAATAGATGAGGGGATATTTATAGGGTTGGGGATGGGTTTGACCTGATGGTTATCATTAATTGGAGAAGTGTAAAAGGTTTATATTAAATGAAAGACGTGTGTTATAATTGCAGAAAGACACGGATGATGATCTGCATCTTACGTTGATGTGGCCCCAGTTAGGGTATGATGATTTGTGCCTTTCTACAAAGGATCCTAGATCGATAATATTTTTTAAAAAGAATACCTGACAGGAAAGTAAAATATTTCACGATGATTTTTGGGTAATTACGCCTCAATACCCACCCTCCACCATTATTTTTCTTTTTTTTATGGTATTAAGTACATTATATATATATATATATATATATATATATATATATATATATATATATATATATATATATATATATATATATTATTTTGTAAGGCACGCACAAACCCTCCCCAAAGACCTGAGTTCCATTCCTGCCAACTCCATTAAAACAACTTTCTTCGTACAACTCTTTTTTTACCGACATATGTCACCATTTGATCGTATTAATAATAATTAAATTAAATAAATTTTAATTATAAAAATCCTTCACTCAAACAGTAACAGATATTAGTAATTGAAGAATTAAATTTATTAAATTAAATAAAAATTATGATCAAAATGATAGAATATATAATTATTGAGGAAAAATATATAATTATAAAAATTTTATTAGCTGCCAAGTAAGCAGTTTCGTTAAACGTTAACAACAGAAGACTATATTGGAACCAATTAAATAGTTAAGTGGTCATATTGACTCAATTTTAAAAATGGTGGTCATCTTGACACTAACCCTATAGTTGGATGGCCGATGAAGTAGTTTACCCAAAAACTTAATATCATAATAAAAAATAGGGTGAACAACTCAATTGATCACTTAACTATAAGGTTGATGTCGATATGACCATCGTACTTTCAATTTTGTCAATACAATCACAAAACTATTAAGTAGTTTCAATCAAACCACTTGTCTTTAACATTTTCACGGAATTGCTGATGTGATCGTTAATAAAATTAGGATAGTTACATATTTGATCGTCAATACTAGAGAGCAGCCTTGAATTCCTTGAGTTGGGTGCAACATGATAGTAATTCCCAGCCTTCCTGTGCGTCCAATATAATTTGGCCCATGGTTATTTTATTTATATTTTTCAATACAATAATTGGTATTCGACTCATCAATTGATTACTTCAGATCGAATATTGTACAAGTCCGTTATGAGGGTGATTTGTTTTACAATTTCAAAATAACTATTAAAATCATCTAAAGTGTTAAGGATTATATTTTAAATTTTAATTTAATACAAATTCAAATATTTTTTTGAAGATAAATTTATATATAAAAAGTTAAGGGCCAAATTGTAGATAAATCCAAATTCAAGTGCCAAATTGTATATCAAAGCTAAATTCAGGGTCAAATTGCAGGGGGAAATTCAGGGGTCAATTTGCAGGTGGAAGCCGATGTAAGGGCTAAATTGTACAAAAAAATGTGAGTAAATTACAGATCAAAACTAAAGTTAGAGCCAGAAAGACATATTCACCTCTATTTTTTGGGGGGTTGAATTAAACCTAACCCTAAATTTGGGTTTATTCCATTGCAATAGCCAATACCCTAAAGTCACTTGTTCAACTAACTTTCAAATTTGACTTTTAAGCTAAAATCCAGACCACACTATTTGTACTCTCTTTCTTTCGTCATTTTTGGTAAGCGACCTTGTTGTTAAAAAATTCCATCCCCATGGCCTACTAGACTCCATATGGAAATTACCATATGAGACTGCATAATATCATGATTATTTTTTATTAGGTTAAAATGATTATAAATAATATTTATTCTAAATATTTTTAACTATTTGATAATGAACGTTCAATCATTATATTACAGTTGCTGGTGTTCGAACTCATAACCTGTAGAAACAATAACGATTCCTTTAACCACTTAGGTAAATTAGTTCATGCAAAAATATGGATATTTTATAATACATAATAACAATTATTTTTGCGTGTATATATATATATATATTTTATATTTTTTCATATTCTCCATACATTATGATATTAAAATAAAGGTAATAAACGGGTCATTTAGACTGAGTTGAATCAAATTATTTTAGGTGAGTTCATTTTAGGTCTAGATTATATTTAGGTTTGATTCAAATCAAATTAGATCTGATTCGAATTTAATTTAGGACTATGTCAGGTTAGTTGGGTCGGATATCGAGTCGAGCCATTAGATTAGTGATTTTTGGGTTTGGTTTATTAGATCGATCGATTTTCGATTCGAGTCAATATCTATCTATTAATTTCTTGTCAGATCAATATAAAATTGATCACTTTTTTGATCGGGTCAGTATAAGATTGATCAATTTTTTGGTCAAGTAATATCAAATCGGTTAGTTTCGATTCGAGTTAAACTTTAGAATTTGGGTCAATACGAATTGAGTTAAGTATGAGTTCATTTCGTTTTAGATTATATTTATTTAGGTTTGATTCAAATCAAATTAGATCTGATTCAAATTTAATTTAGAACTATGTGAAGTTAGTTTGGGTCGAATATCGACTCGAGCAACCAGATTAGTGATTTTTGGGTTTGGTTAATATTAGATCGATCGATTTCGATCGAGTCAATATCTATCTGTTAATTTTTAGTCAGATATCAAATCTATCAAATCGATCAATTTTTTGATCGGGTCAGTATAAGATCAATCAATTTTTTGGTCAAGTTAATATCAAATTGATTAGTTTCGATTTGAGTTAACCTTTAAAATTTTGGGTCAATACGAATTGAGTTAAGTATGAGTTCAGCCGAGTATATATAGAAGTATCGATATATTCTAATAAAAAATATCTTTTTTTTGTCAATCTTATCATTAGGTTCAAATTCAACTTTCAACCATTTAATTTTTCGAATTCATCCATCATTTAGAAATGACAATTTGACCTTACTCTATAAGACATGTTAACTTTTAAGACTTGAATTTTGTATTGATTTGACCTGAAATTTTTATTGTACGACCTATTTAGTGAATAAATAAAATTTTAAAATTTATTTTCGATTAAAAGTCTCAATTAAATGTTTAATGTTTAATTATAAATATAATATTTATTAAACTTAAAAGATAACAATATAATAATTATATTTAATGATATTATACTTTTGATAATATTTCAATTTTAAAACATAAATAAAAAAAATATTTCTATATTGTAAATAAGTTATTTTTTTGATTTTTATTTAATAATAAAAAATTGATTCTTAAACAAAGAATTTATCAAATACTTTTGTAAAATAATTTAGATAGACATGGAGATGTCTTTTAAATGAGGGGAGATAATAATAAATCATTGAATTGCCACAAAAGGTTGTGGCCCTTCTAATAAAACGCCTTTGCGTGAAAGCTTGTTCATGGTCGCCTTCCCACTTCGAATGAACAAATAAAATGAGGAATCGGTGGCCCTGCTATTTCTCCTTGTGTATTCTGCACCGAGGTAATCGAATCTTTAAATCACATTTTCCTACACTATACTTTCTCTTGGAATGTTTGGTGTAAATGGTGGAGATTATGGAGTGTACATTTTGTGGTGCCTTGGGACACACTCTTTTATTTTTGTCTTGGGAGAAAATCCCTGTGGTATGGTTCATAGCTATTTTTGGCTTTCTTTGGTTATGCAGAAATGAAACAATCTCCAACAGGAAAAAGTTCTGGGTTTTCGACCATGAGAATTGGTTTTTGGGCAGAGAACATTTGGCCTTCATGGATTACGTAAATTCAAGAATTTATTAGAAATCCTTCTGTTGTGTGCATTCAAAATTAGACTCTTAAATTTGTTTTCAAGTGTCGTGTTGCCATGTTCCCATTGGTAGGGAATACTGTACGTCAATATGGTTCTATTTGGTTCTGTACTGTACGTGGTTGTTCTTTGGTTTTGGTTCGAATTTGGATAAACCAGTTTGAATAATGGAGTTGAGTTTGAATTTACCAAACTTATTTACAATTATTCTTTCCAATAATATTATTTTTTAAAATTGGATTCTCATTAAATTTCACATGATTCTGACCGCGTAATTTATATGAACATAATAAAACAAATGCATAAATGGTCATATCTAACATTGATGATTAAAACGTCATTTCCGCAAAGTATTCCACCAATTAACTCCTACCTCCACTATTACTAAATCTTTGAAGAAATTAATTGAATATCCTCACTTGCCTTTGATTTAATGTCATTGTATATACAAACAAACAGAAGAGTGGATTAACTCAAACATCACCCAATGTTCTCAACTAACACAGAATAAAAAAAAACCAAAGAATCGGATCATCAAACTGCTTGAAATTTCCATATCCATCTTCAACAATACTCATCTACTTTCCACACTACAAATAACACCCTTCTTTGCATCCCCCCCCCCCCCCCCCCAAAAAAAAAAGAAAGAAAAATAGAGAGAAAATGAGAAGTGAAGGGCCATCTCCAGTGGTGCCATCTTGATGGTGGGTGTGCTGGGATTGGTGATCTTTGGTCCTACTTTGGCATCTGTTATGGAGTATGTGATGCCATTTTTGAAGCTGCAGACTCAGAGGGTAGGGGGTTTTATGGGGTGCTTCTTCTTCTTCTTCTTTACTGTTGATTCTTGTGCAGCTGCTGTCCACGTTTTACCCACTTCACGTCTTGTTTCGGTTCATCAGACGGCTGGATCCACTGGTTTCGATGATGGCTTTGGATTTGGAACTCTTCTTTTGGTTCTCATGTTCTTGGTTTTGTGTTACTTTTGGTCTGATTGAATAAACATTATGTTTCTTGTTTTTTACTATTCACTTGATGATTTGCATGTACAAAAGTATGACTATAGATGAATGAATATTCCAGGGTTTAATCATCAATGCAATCACCTTTTGTTAAGAAGATGTTCCATGGATTTTAAAGTTTAAATTTCAATATCCGAACATGAGAATAAGCAAAATTGATATCGAATGATAAGTTTATTGATCGGAAGACCTTGTGAGAGGTTTGAATTAGCAAACTAGAAATTTCTGATAAGACACAGGTCAAACCAATAAAAGAAAGGGTAAATTATATGAATGATGGCCGAACTATGGGGTTTGTTTCAGTATAACCACTTAACTATTTAATTGATTTCAGTATAGTCACTTGCTGCTAATATTTGACGGAAGTACTAATGTGACAATTAATAAAATTAATATAATTATATATTTTATCCTCAGTAGTTACATATTCTACCAATTTTTTCTTAATCATACATGTAGCATATATGCACAAAGAAGACTTAATCATATTCATATTGTCGAATTAACAAACATGTTTTTAATTTCATATACATATCAATCATCACTAAAGATGCCATATATTTTTATACATGATTTTTCTAAAGGGGTGTTTTGTATTAGAGATATACGTAATACAAAACAAGATACAATCATGAGCCTTATTAAAAAGCCTCCCTAAACCTAGATGGAAGAAAAAAAGTGCGCCGTGAGTATCAACTGAGAGATCAAAACAGCACCATCACACCTCGGATACAAACCGACAACCGAAAAACAAGGTACCCTGAGCAGAATGACTAGAACCAACCCATGCAATTCCCTACAAATTATGACAGACAAAAACACATGCCAATTAACCAGCAACACCAGATGAACATCACAATCAGCTAGAATTACGCCAAATACACACATCGAGCAACGCAGGTATGATAGAATAGCCTGAAACTCAGAAACTTGGATGAACGGCTAACAACAATACTCACCTTGATCAAACTAAAGTCACATGCCCTGAGAAAGAACTGCAAACATCTCATACACTAAGACCAACAATGAGCCAACGATTGAGACTCCTAATTCCACTCCTAGCCAATAAGCAAACCCAAACCAAAGGGAAAAGTAAAATCATCATAAGAGCAAGATGACCATATAACTCTTCTACTAGACTTAACCAAGCGTTTAAAAAAATGAAACTTGAATCAAATCCTCTACGAACCCGTAGCAATAACATTGGGACACCTTACTAAGTTTGATGGCAAAGGACAAGGAAATGGCCAATTGAATTTACACCATAGACCAATATTAGACAAAGCAGTACTATAAATTAGATCTTCGCACCAAGTCTTTTTGTTAAAAGTCACTTCATTTCTACACAACCATATTGCCCAAAAAAAAAAGCTACATGCCAAATCTGCTTAACCTTACAATTCGATGGCGAAGTCACCCACGCTGTAAGTAAAGATTTGAAGTCACATGGGAAAACAAAACAGATATTCCAATTGGAGGCCAATCTTTGCCAAATTCATTAAGCTACATCACATTGAAAAAAATAAATGATTTGAAGTTTCAGGAACTTTTTTGCATAATACACAATGGACAGAATCTACATTGCCCACTCCACGTTTACCAAGCTCAACGAGGGAAGGAATCCTCTGTAGAGCAGCTCTCCAAACAAAAGCCTCTACTTTTAAGGGGACTAAATTTGTCCAAACTAGGTTCCAAAATTTATCCTGCGTAGAAGCTCTTTGGGTAATAGAACCACATAAAGATCTAGGGGAGTACAACCCATTTAAGGAGCCTACCCACCTCAATTTATCCGATTCAAAGCTTCTCATGGTTGCTCTATCAATCGTGTTCATGAAACTATCATCACCCTCGAAGAGAACTCTCTTGATTTCAATATTCCAAACCCAAAGACCATTGATCTTAGAACCGAAGTCGGAGACCTTCCCAGATTTTATAATTGCCACCCTATAAATTCTAGGAAAAGCGACTTTAGAGACGGAAATACAATCCAAAAAATCTTGCTAAAAGTTTATGCGACTACCATCACCCAAGGCAACTCTTAGGTCCTTAGAGAAAGGGTCATTTTGGGATAATAAAGGCTGCTCTATGTTTATCCAAACGTACGAAGCTTTCATTGAAGGAAAATTTTTTTGGAGTAGATTATTACGATTGAAACCCCATTTTGCAACCAATATTTTCCTCCAAAAGCTATCAGTATCACAATCGAACCTCCAAAGCGATCTATTCTTTAGCCTTTAATCGTAAATTCCAAGACCTCCGTGATGGCTTGCATAACTATCTCATTTGACCTAGTGAATACCGTTATCGTTATAGGAGCCCCACAAGAAGTTAGCGGTGAGTTTGTCTAGTTTGGTAGCCACCGAAGCCGATAAATGGAAAAGAGACAGGTAATAGACTGGTTGGAGAGAGACTTCACCAAGGTTAAGCGACCATCAAAGGAAAGAAACTTACCATTCCAACCATCAAGGCGAGCATTAAATTTGTCGACTACAGGTTGTCATAACTCAGGCGAATTTCTCGCAACGCCTAAGAGGAGGTTCAAATACTTTGTTGGGAATTTGTCCCAACCACACTTGATTGATTCAATCCAACCCGACACAATGGAGTTATTGATATTGATGCCATATAGTTTCGTCTTAATCAGGTTTAATTTTTGTTGCGGTTGAAAACCCCTAAATAATATAGGGTAAAATCCACAGGCAACAGTAAAAGAATTTTACTATGAGAAAATAGGAATTACAACTTCTCTCGATCTTCCTAGGAGAAAACAATGATAATTCTCTCTTGATAAAAAGAAGAAAACAACTCTCAAGAAAATTCTCTAGTATTGGGAGAAAGCTAGAATGATTTGTGTGATGATTTTGAAGCTAAATGGGTTAGGGTATTTATAGTTGAACCTTAAAGACTAATCTTGTAAATATTCTAAAGTGCAGGGACTAAATTTACAATTTTCCCATACACAAAAAATCAACAATTTACTGCCCATTTTCGGTGCGCCCTAAATTTGACTATCAACAAATCCACTTGCATTTTCAATGGAAAGCAATTTTCAACAATCTCCCACTTGAAGATTTGATTGGAACAATCATATCTTCACACCATTCTTTCTACCTTGTACCATCATGTTCCTTATGTCTCTGACAGGCCACAAGAGGATCTACACCAAGTAAATTTATCATCATTGATCGCATTCGTCATAAAATCTGCTATATTGTCTTTGGTATGGATTTTCTGCATATCTACCGTCCCTTCTTCCACTTTTTCACGAATGAAATGGTACTAAACTCGTATGTGCTTTGTCCTTGAATGAAATGTTGGATTCCTTACTAGATGCAAGGCGCTTTGACTGTCACAAAACAGAGAGACATACTCTTGATTGTGCCCTCCAATAGCATCTTTAACCAAATTGCTTCTTTACTGGCTTGTGTAGCTGCTGCTACATATTCTACTTCTGTTGTGGATGTAGCCAAAACTGACTGTAATTTTGAAACCAGCTTACAACCCCACCAACAACTTTGAACACATATCCTGTTGTAGATTTGCATTTATCCAAATCCCCTGCATAGTCAGAATCGACATACCTATTGATAAGTAAGTTTGATCCTCCGTAACATAATGCAACATTTGAGGTCCATTTGATTTATCTCAGTATCCTCTTTACTGTATTCCAATGCTCTTTGACTGGATTCGCCATGTACCGACTAACCACTCCCACTGCTTGTGCAATGTATGATCTTGTGCATATCATAGTAAACATTAAACTTCCCACTACCAATGCATACGGTACTCGAGACATCTCCATCCTCTCTTGTTCACTGCCAGGACTCATGCTGGAGGATAATTTGAAGTTAATAGGAAGAGGGGTAGAAATTGGCTTACAATCTTGCATGTTGAATCGTGACAAGATCTTCTTCAAGTAATTCTTTTGTGAAAGCCAAATTTTCATATTACTTATGTCTCGGTGAATTTGCATCCCTAGACTTTTGTTTGCTGATCTCAAGTCCTTCATTTCAAATTCCTTAGCCAGTTGTGCATTCAATTCTTTAATATGATCTTTGTTGGGTCCTACAACCAACATGTCATCCACATACAACAACAATATAACAAAATCGTTATCGCCAAACCTCTTGAAATAAGCACAAGGGTCTGCATTAAGTTTGTTGTATCCAAGACACATAATGAAGGAATCAAATCTCTTATACCAACACCTCTACGACTGGTTTAGACCATACAGAGATTTGTTCAACCTGCAAACCAAGTTCTTCTTTTTTTTTCTTCAAAACCTTCAGGCTGGAGCATGTAAATCTCTTTTTCAAGATTTCCATGAAGAAAAGTTGTTTTAACATCTTGCTGCTCTAGATGTAAGTTCAATGTAGCACACATTGCCAAGACTACTCGAACTGTTGTTAGTCGAACCACAGGAGAAAAGATTTCAATGAAATCAATACCTTCTTTTTGAGCATATCCTTTGACCACCAGTCTTGCACGATACCTCTCAACTTGATCGTCACCATTTTGCTTGATTTTGAAGACCCATTTGTTACCAATTGGCTTCCTTCATTGTGGTAGTGGCATAAGGTCCCATGCATTAATTTTATGAAGGGTTTCAATTTCTTTTTGCATCGCCATCATCCACAGTGAAGCATCTAAGCTGTTTATTGCCTCCTGGTATGTTGATGGCTCACCTCTCTCTGTTAAAAGGCAATATGCAATATTTCCTTCTATAACATAATCTGAGTGATAATTGGGATGTCTTCTCACATGATTTGATTGACGAGTTATTAGAGCTTCAGAACTCTCTTATTCTTGTTCATCATGTGTTGGTTCTGCTTCAGAATAATCTCATTGTTCAACCTCATTTTCCACATGTATCTGTGTAGTCTCTGACTTTTCAGCACTATCATCATCTTCTTTTTCGTTGTAGTTTATCTTCTACAAAGATAACATCCCTGCTGATGATCACTTTACGGGTAGTGGGATCCCACAAGCGATACCCCTTTACTCCATCAGCATACCCCAAGAATTTGCATTTCCTGGATTTTGGATCCAACTTTGAAATTTCTTGGGAGTTGTACATCATGTACACAATACTTTCAAATACATGGAGGTTTGAATAATCAGCTGGTTTACCAGTCCACATCTCCATTGGTGTCTTCATCTCTATTGCAGTTGATGGAGCTCAATTCACCAAATAACAGGCGGTATTGACTGCTTCTGCCCAAAATGATTTTTCTAGGCCTGCAGCTCTCAACATTGCTCTTGTTCTTTCTAACAAGGTTCTGTTCATCCGCTCTGCCACTCCATTTTGTTGAGGAGTGTTCGCTACTGTGAACTATCTTTTGATGCATTCTTTTATGCAAAAGTCATCAAATTCTTCACTTGTGTATTCTCCTCCATTATCTGTTCTGAAACACTTGATCTTATTTTCAGAATCAAGTTCCACCCGTGCTTTGAATTTTTTTGAAAGTTGAAAACTCGTCTGACTTCTTCTTAATAGGGTACACCTAGTATCTCTTGGAGTAGTCATCAATAAAGGAGACAAAGTATTTTGCTCTGCCTAGGAATGTAACTGGTGCTTTCCATACGTCAGAATGAACCAATTCTAGAACACTTTTGCCTCTAGAATTTGACATGTTGAATTTTAACCGGTGCTGCTTACTTGTTATGCAATGCTCACACAAAGTAAGTGATACATTTGTTAAGCCTGGAATTAGCTTTTGCTCCACAAGGACTTTCATTCCTTGTTCTGACACGTGTCTAAGTTTCTGATGCCATAACATTATAGAATCGGAACTATATGAGGCAACAAAGGCTTCTGCTTCTAGAAAAGTCTCTCCCTTCAGCATGTACAAGTTTGCTGCTATCTTTTCTCCTTTCATTACCACAAGGGCTCCATGGAAGACCTTCATAATTCCTTTCAGTGTTTCAATCTTGCTTGCATTATTATCCAACAATCCATAGGATAATAAAATTTTCTTCAGGTCTTTCACGTGCCGCACATCTCAAACAACTTTAATTGTTCCATCATACATCTTCAATTTGATTGTTCCCACGCCAATGATCTCTAAGGCATGATAATTTTAACTATACACAGATCCTTCTGAGACAAGTTCATAATGATGAAACTATTCTCTTCTTGAGGTCATGTGATATGTTGCTCCTGATTCAATGAGCCATATATCTGCAAATCTTTTTCTGCATTCCACGGTGGTTGACACTTCACAACAGAGAACATCTCCATAATCTGAAGTGTTTGCGGTATTGCCTTGTGGATTGGAGTTTTTATTTAGACTCCAACAATCATTCTTCAAGTGACCCTTATTTCCACAACTGTAGCACTTTAAATTCTTTTTGCTTCTCGACTTTGATCTACCATGTTCATGACTGCTGCTTTGGCCACGTTCCATTGATCTCCCTCTCATCGTTGTCAATGCTTCTTCTTGTTGCAAATTTACTTGTTTGTCTTCCTTGTTCTTGTGCCGATTTTCTTCTTGTAGAACAACAGCTGCAACGTCATCGAAGACTAGACTTATGACATTATTGTTTGTCAAGTTGATGACGAGTTGATCATATGAATCATGTAGACTTTGAAATAAAAGTTCAGCACGTTCTTATTCTCCTATTGTACATCTTATGGAGGTAAGCTGAGAAAATAAAGTGTTCAGCGTGTTTTAGTGCTCCGTCACTGAAGTAGATTATGGCATCCGGAGAGTGTACAATTTTCTCTTAAGGAAAATTTATTGTGCAACGATGTGGCCTCGTACAGTTTGGTGAGATGATCCCATATCTCCTTAATTGTCTTTTTCTCCTCAATGCTTGACAATACTTCATCTGTTAATGCTAGATAAAAGTTTTCCATAGTATTCCCGTCCATTTCGATCCATTTGTTGTCATCTGTGAAATCTATCGGCCTTTCACTGATAGTGCTAGACAGCTGCCTTTCCTCAAGATGACCTTCATCTTCAATTTCCACAATGAGAAATTTCTCCCATTGAACTTTTCAATATCAAATTTCGTTGCCATAGCTTCTATTACTGATAGCTCCCACTATTTCACTATCATGAATAGTTCTCTAGAACCTTCAAAGAATGGGTAATACCTTCTTACTTTCTTATGTTGGAGGATCCACCTTTTGGTGGCAACCACAAAGACAATAAGTAGTTATTACACACTCCAATCTGGATTTTGATACCAATTGTTGCGGAATACAGCTATCAGATAGAGCAAAATCACAACTGATAATTTGAGAAAATAAAAATGAAGATAAAGAAGACACAACTTTTACGTGGAAAACCCCTAAATATTATAGGGTAAAAATCTCGGGCAACGGTAGAAGAATTTCACTATGAGAAAATAGGAATTACAACTTCTCTCGATCTACCTAGGAGAAAACAATGATAATTCTCTCTTGATAAAAAGGAGAAAACAACTCTCAAGAAAACTCTCTAAACTCTCTAGTATTAGGAGAAAACTAGAATGATTTAGGATGATTTTAAAGCTAAATGGGTTGGAGTATTTATAGTTGAAGCTTAAGGACTAATCTTATAAATACCCTAAAGTGCAGGGACTAAATTTATAATTTTTCCCATACACAAAAATTCAACAATTTACTGTCCATTTTCGGTGCCCCTAAATTTAACTATTAACAAATCCACTTGCACTTTCGGTGGAAAGCAATTTTCAATAATTTTAAGCCTGACGCTAATTCAAAAACTCTGATGAGTATCTTAATGTTTATTAGTGAATCCAGATTACCACCGGAGAAAACAATTAGGTCATCGATGAAAGCTCGCTATTGCCCACTCGAACATTTTAACCAGCCCCTCTTGGATTGCCTTCCCAAACATACCACTAAGAGCTTCCCCAACAAGATTAAACATGATAGGAAATAACGGACAACCTTGGCAAAGACCTCTTTTCATTTTAAATTTGAGCGAAAGAGACCCATTTACTAAAACTGAAACTGATGCTATCGAGATGCAAAGGTTCATCAACTTTCTCCATTTTCTGTCAAACCCCATCATTCTTAAGATCAAATCTAAAAACCCTAAATCGACTGTATTAAAGGCCTTCTTGAAGTATGCTTTTAAAACCACTATTTTCATTTTTTTATGGTTAAGATCATCAATTAGCTCGTTTGTAATGAGAGCACAATCTGTAATTTGTTTCCCAATTGTAATTGCGAATTGGGTTTCTCCCAGCACCTCCTTTATAACACCAACAAGATGTCTAGATAGCATACGAGCCACAATCTTATAGAGGCTGCCAACTAATGAAATCAGTTTATAATCTTTCACGTATTCAGGCCCAACATTCTTAGGTATGAGCGTGATGAATGAGTGGTATGCAGAGGGGTCAGCTAGTTTACCATCATATAAAGCGAAAACGAACTCCATAACTTGATATTTGAGCACCATCCAATATTTCTTAAAGAAATCGAAGTTGCACTCGTCTGGTCTCGGTGCACGGGACTCATCAGCCGACTTTATGACCTCCCATACTTCATTATCTGAGAAGGGAACTTTGATGCTCTCCCTAGAAAATAAATGGATTTTGTTCATTCTCACTCCAAGGGATTTCACTCATAGAGTATTAATATCATTGTATACACCTTAGAAATGATCCCCAAATACTATAGATATTAAAAACTTCATCTTGGATTATCACATCGCCGACTCTTACACGGGAGATGAAGTTCACCCGACTCCTAATGGATACTGTCAAGTTGAAGAAATGTGTATTTCTGTTTGTAACACCCCATACTCGGTCTATAAATTAGACCCGAATACTTAGCGTACATTACGTTCCGATCTTGTTGGACAAAACAAAATCCTAAATCATGCGCTCTATGCGAAATTATTTAAAATTTAAAACATATATCATACAACAAGTGGTAATTGATAAACAATAATAAACTAACATTTATCAATCTTCATAACATTGTAAGATATATATCGTCAATCAAATAGGGGTAAAATAGTCATTTCACACAACCAAATAATTCAGTTTCAAAATGTCAAATTAATATTACCATTATTCCTTATTAGTCCTTAATTGTTGACATGCAAATTTCCAGGTTAATCGGACCTCATTTAGCAACCTAATTAAATATGCTTAATTTAGGGACCAAAATGTAAACTTTTAAAAATATAAAAATAAACCAATAATATGAAATTGAAGCTTCCACTATGAAATTATTGTTATTATAGAGTCATAGAACAAATTTCAATCAAATCCAACTTAAAACAAAACTTTAATTGCAAAATCTTGTTTCTAGACCAAATTGAATATATTTTAAAGTTTAAGGATCACCCAAGGACTTAGTGAACAATTTAGGTATTTAATTAATTCAATTTTACCTATTTTTATCGAGCAAACAACGAAGGAACCAATCCTTTTCACAAGGATTGATCATTTGCAAAACAATGAGTTTGAGATGTATCCTTTAGGAATGAGACCAGTCTTTTGAGCAAATGATTGATCCTTTTTATGATAAATGCATAAAATGCATTCTAATGTACATAAACATGAATCCAAATGATCATGAAATCAATCATAGGATATATGAACATGCTTGGACACCCTTAAACCCCTTAGAACATACTGTAATACTTATGTAGCATGCTTCATATCACCATTTAATATATTATACAAGTATTTAGCATCCAAAGTCAAATTTTTATATAAATTCCACTTAAACACAAGTCGCCTAACCATTTTGTGCATTATTGGTTGTTTCATGCATCCTAAAGGCCTAACATGTTTTGTTCACTTACTGTCACTTGTATAATTGGTCTGAACATTTATTAAGGGTATATATAATCTTTTGGTCACTCAAGGCATACTTGAACATATTGCATAACATGTAATCTAACATCAACATTCATCATTTCATTATTCATTCATGAATCAAAACATAATATAAGTCATTATAGGTCACTTATGCACTAGCAAAGGTCATAAGAACACATCAACTTAAAGTTTAATTAAAGATCTCATATTGCCTCAAAATAAAGTCAAGGTTCAAATAACTTTACAAAAGCTCCCTTACTTTGATCACCTCCAAGTGCCTTGCCCCTCAAGCTCTCTAATCAACAAGTAAATCTGAAAAAAATATTAAACAACGAGTGTAAGCTATAAAGCTCAGTGAATGACTAAACATTCGAGCATGATGCACATGCCTAGGCTAAATGAAAACATACCTAAATGTCATGGAACCTTACTTGTTTTTACCTCAATGATCATACCATAATTTCATGCTTCAATATTCACTTAATGCATAAAAAATGCACACAAAATCAATATTATAAACATGCATGTACATCATCGTATACCTTATAGCAAAGCACATGCACTCATGCACAATTACCTTTTCGGCAAAGTCACATACAACACATACAATATTTTCATTTAAGATCAATGACCTTTTTATTCAAAACACAACTCACTCATTGGATAAAAAGACTCTATACAACTCCCCTTAATTTGTGGACTCACTTAGGTCCAAAACCACGTGTTTACGGAGCGAAGCTCAATGACCTACCTTACCCCGTACACTTCTCAGAGCATAGCTCAATGTACCAACCTTACCCCGTATAACCTTGTTCACACACATATAGAAAACCATAGAGTACTCTTTCCTAGGCATGCCTTTCATATCCAAAGGTCCCATTAAGAACAAATAGCCATTTAATCCAAGTACACAAGAGTGGTTGTCAATGATGCATATTTTCTCATGTACACTTTCAAATTCATTTTGAAACACTATCACTTTTGGTTGTCATGATCAACCACGCATAAGGACAGCGAGATAACTTCACTTGTCCACACATAAGGACTGTGAGATAACTCCACTCGTCCACACATATTCACACTTATATATATACATTTTTAAATACTCTTTTGAAATCTTTATGCATCATCCGCAACACATCACAATTCACATTACATATAACATTTGATATCAATTGCACATTTCCAATTCACATCCCATGAATCACAGTCTTCCAATACTCCATAACCCATAGTCACCATGTCATATCATATATACACTAATAATGATCACATGTTTCCATTACATCATAGCTCATATTCAACATGCTTTAACACTCATGGTTGCATATAACACTTGTTCTCAATGCTTCATGAATCATAATTAATACATCATAACTCATATAACTATCCAAATCACATTCTTTTAATATATTCTTAACTCATAATCGACATGCTTTTATACACATGCTCATAATGATAATTCGCTTTCGATGTTTCATAAATCTTGCCACAAGATATATGGTCATGTTGTTCACATAATTTAATATATATATCATGAATCCACACAATCAATTGTCAACATCAAGTTTATAAAATTTAGAACCTAAAATTCAGAGTTCACACATAACTAAACATTTATTCAACATTGAACATGTTCATCATAAGAGAATGGACATCCACTCACCTTGACGGTCAACCACACATTTTGACTCTAAATGCTAGCCAAATAACTACCAACAATTGATGCATCATTTTCCCCAATCATACACACCTTAGGCACCTTAGAAATTAATTCAATAGGTCACAAAAACATCTAAAACAGATCAAAAAATTCTGCTTCTATAGCATAACGAAAATCAACCGAAAGATTGACAAATCTTATCAAAACAACTCTCTAAGCCTCCGATCCAATCGACACTATTTCCCCCAACAAGAACTGATCAAGAACAACAAATGTCAGCATCTCAACTCATCTAGAAACCTCTTAATTGACATTAATTAACTCTAATTCCTATATTTCCGAAAAAATGTCGAAATCAAGCTTGTTTTAAAGAATTCTTTATCCAAATCAAATGAGATTGAAAAATTGATTTAGTATGATAATAATATCATCAAAAAACCTTAATCAAACCAAGAAAACTTTGGAAAGTGATCAAGAAAAATAACACATTAAATATCTCCGAAAAGCACTTTTAATTCACAACTTCTCTTTGAAACAATTATTCAATTAAAATCATCAATCACATTTAATCATTAATCATTGAAACAAAAAAAGAACCAAGGAAGGAGAATTACCTTGCTGGAAATGAAAGAAAAAAGATCAACAATGGCAACACTAAAGGGCCATTTGACCTAATTAACACCCTATAAACCTAATATGCCCGATATAACACCCTTTGACTAATATTTTCCTAACAAACATCATTTCGGCTGAGGTGGCACAAAGACGCGTCCCCGGGGATGTGCTTTACTGGGGTTTGCTTATGTAGACGTAAGGCGCGTTTCCAGTGATGCGCTTTCATAAAAATCGGGTGCAAATATTGTAAATATTTTTAAAATGGTGTTTAATATGTAATTAAATTATATTAGGGTGATATTTATGTAAAAACGTTAAATTTATTTTTTTGTTGTTAAAAAACTTTCTACGTTAAAATATTTAAATATTCTATTGCAAATTATTTTATAACTCGACAAATTTTTATTTTTGCATGAAATTACACAATACGCGTAATCTAGTATACAAAAACTTTGAGGGTATGTAATTTAAAATATGAATAATTTTATTAAAGTTTTATAACTAGTATTTTTTTTATAAAATGATGATGATGATTATGATGATAAGAAATATTTTATAATTTAAAAATTATAAATTTCATATATTTTTGAAAAATTTATTGACTTTTAAAATTAATTGTTTAAAAATATAAAAAAATATTAAAATAAACTTTTAATTACAATTGAGGGATCAAATGAATTATTATTCATTAATTATTAAAATATCACCTCTTTATTTAAAATATTCCTCTAATATTAATTTTAAATAAAATAAATATTAAATTCTAATGAAAAAGAATGTAAAGCTAAAAAATATCACCTCTTTATTTAAAATATTCTTTCTAATATTAATTTTAAAAAATATAAAATAAATATTAATAATTAATGAATAATAATTTATTTGATCTCTCAATTGTAATTAAAAGGTTATTTTAATATTTTTTTATATTTTTAAACAATTAATTTTAAAAGTCAATAAATTTTTCAAAAATATATGAAATTTATAGTTTTTTAAATTATAAAATATTTCTCATCATCATCATCATCATTTTGTAAAAAAAATACTAGTTATAAAACTTTTATAAAATTATTCATATTTTAAATTACTCACCCTCAAAAGTTTCCTATACTAGATTACACGTATTGTGTTATTTCATGCAAAAATAAAAATTTATCGAGTTATAAAATAATTTTCAATAGAATATTTAAATATTTTAACGTAGAAAGTTTTTTTCACAACAAAAAATAAATAAATAAAGCTGACGTTTTTACATAAATATCACCACTAATAAAATTTAATTACATATTAGGTACCATTTTAATAATATTTATAATATTAGCACCTGATTTTTACACGTGACTGGAAAGCGCATCCCTGGAAACGCGCCTTACGTCCACATAAGCAAACCCAGTAAAGCGCATCCCCGAGGACGCGCCTTTGTGCTAGCTCAGCCGAAAGGGTGTTAGTTAAGGAAATATTGGTCAAATGGTGTTATATCGGGAATTATAGGTCTATAGGGTGTTAGTTAGGTCAAATCGGCACACTAAAGAGATCAATGAAAATCAGCAAATAAGAAAAGGAGAAGAAACAATCTTGATTGAAGAGAGAAAATCAGGAAAAATGAGTAAAAATCAATAACAAATGAATAGAAAAAGAAGACGAAGAGTTTCAACCATTAGAGAAAACTTGAGAGAGTTTGGGAGAAAATACAAGAGTGTTTGGATGAGAGAAAATGAAAGAAACGGTTAATTAAAACTAGAAATGAAAATAAGCAAAGATTAAGAGAATGGATCTAGATGGAATTTGGGCAAAAAGGAGATTAAAGATACGGTTAAACATGGAGGGAAAATACTAAACATAAACCTTGGTCAAATAAGTTTCATAGATTTTCAATTTATGATCTTTTATAATTTAGTCACTAAAAAAATAATTTCCAATTCATTAATTATAAATTTCCAAAAATACAAACCAATAATTCAAACCATTTAAATAATTTTGGGAAGTATTTTCAATTAAAAATATCGATATTAATATTTTTATCAAAAATTTGGAAACCGACCCGACTATCTACCCGAAATTACCAGACCCAATTTTGGGATGTTACACTGTTACCCTCCTTGAACCACTTTAACCTAGATTTCTGAAGCCATTCCCTTTCCTCTTTGCGATACATAGACCAAAGCTTAGGTCTCAGCGTTCAAATTTCAGTTTTGATTCTGTGACAGTTCCCATTAGCTACCAATGACGCCTCTAGTGCTTGCAGTCTACTTTCAATATCTGGCCAGGATTCAGTATCCTTTTCTCTTGTGTTTGATACCCACACATTAGTTGCTGATTTCACTTCCCTCAGCTTATTACAGATACCTTTAATCGAGTGGGTTCCACAGACTGACTTTACCATCTCAACATACTCCCGATCATCCGACCAATGTGTAAACCATTTGAAAGATTTGGGAGATATTACCTGTTCCTGTGTCTTTAATATTACAGGATTATGGTCAGATAAGCTTCTAGGAAGAGAACTTTGGGCCAGATTTGGACAGCTGAGAAGTACTTCCGGGGAGATGAGAAATCTGTCAAGACGACTAGCCGTGACTGATTCCCCTCCTATGAACCATGTAAAACAGTTCCCTTCAAGAGGAAGATCAACCAAATTACTGGTCTGGATGAACTCAACTAACACAAGCATTGCCGGAACATTTGCAGGCCCTCCACATTTCACTGTGTTGAAATCACCGCCTATAATGACGGGCAACCCTAACTACAGAATTATCTCATCTAGTAGATTAAAGAAATAAATTCTTTCAGCCTGAGAGTTAGGGGCATGGACATTGATGAGACCCACCTCCAAGTGATAATGGATCAGTGTACCGACCAAAACTACTATCCTGCTTGGTAGGATCTTCCTTTTCAGAGAGAAAAAACTTTTATCCCCTCCTCTGGAGACACAACTACTGATTCATGAAAGATATTACCTCTCAGACGCTTCAACAGCCTTGAGTTATTGACAGACGCTTTCGATTCTTACAAGAAAACTATTTTTGCTTTGCTGGAGACGATGGTTTTGCTCACAGCTCTCACTTTTTCATTTCTTCCCAAGCCCCTGACATTCCATGTGATAACTGAGAAATTAATACAAACATGTATTAAATTATACTCATTTAAAAAGTTATGGGCCAATTAATAAATAGAAATAAGTAATAAGTATGGGTCAATTTCATATGCAAGGACTAAATTGAACAAATATGAAATGACAAATAAAAATTTAAATAAATTAAACAACACAAAATAGATCAAATATGAAAAATATTGTAAAATGGACTAAATTGCATTCATTTTATATATATGTAATATAAACTATATAGTTTATATATAAAGTATATGTATTATATATATAACTATATAGTTTTTATATATATATATATATATATATATATATATACATATTATGTATAAACTATATATACCATGTATAAACTATAATACTATATAGTTTATATATGAACTATTGAACTATATAGAACCTACATAGTTTATATATAAATTATATATAAACTATACAATTTATATTTATATATTATGTATAATTATAAATTATATATATTGTATAAATTATATAGTTTATTAATATAAACTATATAGTTTTTATATATATAGTATATATAGTTTAGGGTTTAAGTATCAGGGTTTAGGGTTTAGGGTTTAGGGTTTAGGGTTTAGGGTTTAAGTATTAGGGTTTAGGGTGTATATTTATATTTATATAAACTACATACTATAATTTATATTTATATACTATTTATATAAACTATAGTTTATATTTATATACTATATATATGAACTATAGTTTACATATGAACTATATATATAAACTATATAGTTTACATAAGAACTATATATATATATACTAAAGTTGATATTTATATATGAACTATAGTTTACATATAAACTATATAGTTTATATACTAACTATAGTTTACATATGAACTATATATATATAAACTATATAGTTTACATATGACCTATATATATATATACTATAGTTGATATTTATATACTATATAGTTTACATATGACATATATATATATATATATGCTATAGTTTATATTTATATACTATATATTATATATATAAACTATATACCATGTATAAACTATAATACTATATAGTTTTATATATATGAACTATTGAACTATATAGAAACTACATAGTTTATATAAATTATATATAAACTATACAATTTACATATTATTATTATGTATAATGTATAATTATAAATAATATATATTGTATAAATTATATAGTTTATTAATATAAACTATATAGTGTATATATATATAGTATATATGGTTTAGGGATCATGATTTAGTAGGTTAGGTTTAGGGATCAGGGTTTAGGGATTAGGGATCATGATTTAGTAGGTTGGGTTTAGGGTTTAGGGTTTATATTTATATTTATATAAACTACATACTATAATTTATATTTATATACTATATTTTATACTATTTATATAAACTATAGTTTATATTTATATACTATATTTTATACTATTTATATAAACTATAATTTATATTTATATACTATATATATGAACTATAGTTTACATATGAACTATATATATAAACTATATAAACTCTATAGTTTACATACGAACTATATATATACTAAAGTTGATATTTATATATGAACTATAGTTTACATATGACTTATATATACATACTATTTTTATTTATATACTATATGTAGACACCCGTTTTGTCCGAAAAAATAAAAAATTATATTATAATAATCATTATATTATAATAATTATTATAAATTATAATAATTATTAGTATTAATATTTTGTATGTTTTTATTTCTCTAGCAGGCTTCACTACAAGCCCAAATCAATTTACAAATAATTGGACCTCAAATTACAAACAATACAGCCCGGTCCAAACGCATATCATTTTAATAAATAATAGTATTTAAATATCATTTGAAAAATAAATATATTATAACTGATTCAACTATCATGCCATTTTTTATATATTTGCCAGACTCGAAACATTTGTCGGTTTCCTGTTGAACGAATCTGATTTTTTTATTATTTAATGATCAAGGTAGCTCTAATATTGTTCAGCACACAGCAGGGTAGATCCTTCACTGCATTTTCTTTAAGAAAAAGAGAAAATCTCGGCAGTGGCATTTCCACTTACCTTGGTAATGAAATAAAATGGTCAAAAGATTACTGGATCTAGGATATGTTGATGGCTTTGGACTTTGGAGTAGGGAACATACCAACATTATTATATATATGTTCATGCACCCACATGGGCCACGTCCCCACTGCCCAATTTGCTTCCAAATATTCCCCCATTTTTTATAATTTTCTTGGATTGATATATTAGAATATTACAATAATAAAAACAATTTTAATGGCCAATGTTTATTTTATTAATTTACATAATGTTATGGATTGATAGAATATTGCTAAAAAGTCCAACGGCCCATGCCCTGCTCGTGCATGCCCGACAGCACTCGGGTATCCCACGCTCATGCCCCACATTATCGTGTCTATACTCTGCACTCCATTAGAGACCAAACGTTTGATTCAAGGCAGAAGATAAGAGAATTAAAAGCGAGGAAATACTTATCAATAAGGATTAAGGGCTCTCGATCACAAAAAAAAAAAAAAAAAACAACAGTGCATTCGAACAAATTATTTTTGGAAGCAATAGAAACGATTCGTGTTTTTTCGATCAAACACCCAAATATTTTTCTGTGTTCTTCATTTGTTCATCCAGTTCTTCCTCAAAACCCTCTTTTGATCTTCAAAAACACCTAAACACAAACCATTTCGTGTTTATTTTGATCAAACACCCACAAATTCATCCATTGTTCATCCGTGTTCATCTATTCGAAACCTTTATTTTTTTCCTACGGATTCATGGATAGTTTTTCGTACGAGTTGAATTACTCAGGTATTTCCCATTCCTTTTTGTTTCATTTTTTAAATTTTATTTTAATATTCGAATTAATTTATTATTTATTTGTTTTGTAGGTCAAAGCCCAACAGATCAGAATGACAATCATTCTGAAAGAGGTAAACTATCCATTCATTTTTTTGTATATGTTTGATATATATATATATATGGTTTATTGTTGTTAATATATATATATATATATATATATATATAATATATACTGGTTTATTGTTGTAATATAAACTAAGTAACTAACCAAGTTTTTTTTGCAAGGGGATGTCAATGATGTACTGTCTGAAGCAATTGATTTAAATAAATCCAATAAGAGGAAGTCCACTAGTTCATCCGAATTTGGGAGAAGAACCTCTCCTGTTTGGGACCACTACACATTCATCAAATCTGATGATGCTTCTATTTACGCCGAGTGTAAGTATTGCAAAGTTAAAAGGTATAAAACTGATTCTTATATTGGTACTTCTAACCCTAAAAGGCATACTGAGAAATGCAAAGCATATAAAAAATTTCTTGCTGAAAATCCTGTTAGTGTAGATTCTTTTGATCAAAACAAATACTGTGAATTGTTTGCTGAGGCTATTCTGTGTCATGGTTATGCATATAGTATTGTTGAGCATGAAAAACTTAGGGATTTACATCATTACCTTAATTATTCTGTTAAGGATATATCTAGGTATACTGTTACTAAGTATTGCATGTTGGAGCATGAAAAACATAAGAAATTGCTACTTGATTCATTGCATACTGTTTCAAGTCGTGTTTGTTTTACATGTGATGGTTGGTCTGCCTGCACTTCACGTTCTTATTTTGCTCTTACTGCTCATTATGTTGATAATAACTGGAAACTTCAGTCTAAAATTCTTAATTTTCGTCGTTTTCCTCCTCCTCATGATCGGGAGTCAATATTTAAGTTTGTTAAAAAGATGATATGTGAGTGGGGTCTTGAAAAAAAAGCATTTACTATTACACTTGATAATGCTTCTACAAATGATAAAATGGTCAGGAGACTGAAAGATGATTTGAATGTCATTTCTCCTCTTCCATGCAATGGTAAGTACTTTCATATAAGATGTGCTGCCCACATTTTGAACTTGATAGTTCAAAAAGGTTTGAAGGTAATTGATTCTTCTGTTAATAAATTGTGTGAGATTGTTAAGTTTATTGATTCTTCTGATTCTCGACTTTGTGCATTTGAATTAGCTGTTAAAGACTGTGATACTTCTTTCTCTGGTAAGTTAGTATTAGATGTTCCTACTCGATGGAATTCTACTTACTTGATGGTTCATAGGGCACTTGAGGCTAGATTAGCAATTAATTTGTTTGTTAATAGGGAAAATGAGTTGGATTTCATTACTGATCAAGAGTGGGAAATTGTTCAAACAATCTGTGATTTTCTTGAGTCTTTTTATGAAATTACAACTCTGTTCTCTGGTTCTAAGTATCCCACTTCTAACTTGTATTTGGCTAATATTGTTTCAATTGAAAAACTATTATGTGATGCTCATAATGATCTATGTGAAGGTATTTCTGCAATGGCTAGACCCATGCTTGAACTATTTGAGAAATATTGGTCTGATCACTCAATGATTCTATCTTTTGCTGTTTTACTTGATCCTCGATATAAATTACAACTTCTGAAAGAGTTGTACAATGTTCTTTATGTTGAGGATGAGGTTCAAAGGAGGGTAAGTCTCATTTATAATGAGTTTCTGGACTTATATGTATTTTATTAAAAAAATGCATCTTGTGGTTCTTCCTCTTATTCTTCTGTCCAAAGTAACAAATCCTTGGGCATAAGCGAGTCAAGTTCCAATCGGCCTCGATCTTTTAGAAAAGCAGATTTATTTCAGGTTAGTAATTACAATTTTAAGTTGAATTTATTTTTATTTATTTCTTGTTTTTATTTACTAATCTTTGTCTTTTATTTTTTAGACTTTCGAGCTGCTTCAAGGAGTGGACGATCTGATGTTGATTCTTACATCAGTTTGCCTCTTGTCCCTCATACTGGAGAAATTGAATTTGATATTTTGGATTATTGGAAAAATCAAAGTATTTCATATCCGGTACTTTCTCGCATGGCGAGAGATATATTGGCTATTCCAATTACTTCGGTTGCATCCGAATCCTCCTTTAGTATGGGAGGTCGAATTTTGAACAAATTAAGAACTAAACTCTTACCTAAAAATGTTGAGATTTTTATAACAACCCGTAATTGGTTGTATGGTTTTGAGTCGGAGGATAAGGACGAAGAATACCTTTCTGTGGTTAACGAGTCTTCGTTGTAAAGGTAATCCAAATTGTTATTTAATAAAATTTTCAAATTGTTTATTAATAAGTCTTTTCCTTTAGCTTTATCACTGATTGTATGTTTTCTTAATGTAGGATGCTTGCTGAATTGATGCAACGATACTTGCTAAATTGGTACATTGATGCTTATCGGTTGCTGCTGTCTATTACTCACTGATGCCTTGTAGACTTAAATCAATTTTAGAACCTTATAAATTCTTATCTAAAATAGTTACTCATGTTTAATTATGTTGGTGACATTTTGGCTTTTAAAGTTAAAAAGTTGCCCATAATTAAACATAGTGGTAGCATTTAGGTATATGCTCGATGATGATATTTCTGGTAGTATAGTTAGGCTTTTTAGCCTTGTAAACATTAGCTATAAGATCTGAGAGCATTTATTTCAACATACATTTATTTTGTTTAGTTGATTTTATTGTAATTTTAGTGTTTTCAAGTGTAATAAAATTACCTTCATTTATAAATATTTATTTAGTATTTGAAATGTTATTCAAGTTTTTAATATTTAATAAGTCTCTTTCAATTAATATATTTTGATTTTAAAATATCAAGTTAAGTTTATTTAAATTATTATTCAATTTTCACATTAAAAGTAAATTATATTCATGAATATTTTAACTTAATTAATAAAATTTATTAAAATAAAATTTAATAAGATAATATTTAAATTTAATTTAGTGATTTTAAATAAAAATTTATAATAAGAAATATAAAGAAATTTATGAATTGAAATTAACATAAAAATCAAATTTATAATATACAAATTATAATTAATATAAAACTATTTAAAAAAAATAATCATATTAATTTGATTATCATAGTAATTTATGATAAAATTTTAAAAAGTAATCATATTAATTTAATTATCAAAATAATTTAATTATCATAAGTTTATTATAAATTTAAAATAATATAATTAAATTAATTGTAACTTTACTTATAAGTTAGGATAATATCATATCACTTTAACAACATGTCGGATCATTTACAGATTGAGTCAATTACAGGTCAGGTTCATAACAGGTCAGGTTGAAAACAGGTCGGGTAATACCAGTTATTTACCAGGTCAATCTCGGGTTCGAGTTCATATCAATCGGATGTAGTTCGGGTTCGGGTATCATATTTTCGGTTTAATTCGGGTTCAGGTCGTTCTCAGGTCGGGTGCAGGTCGGGTTCAGATCCACAATTTTCAGGTCCAACTCGGGTTCAGATCAACACCAGTTCCGACTCAAGTCGGTTTCGGATCGTTACAGCACAGGTCAAAAACAGTTTTAACTCGAGTCGATTTCAGTCAGTTTTACAGGTCGGGTTAGTTTTTTACACCCCTAGTTCACCCAAACAAGTAACTTTGCCCTATTTGTTTTGAAGTAAAAGACTAATTTTCAAGTAAAAATACATAGAAAAATTTTAGGAGAAAAATAAAGAAAAATCTCGAATCCTTCTTTTGGGCTAATCATTGTCTGAATTTTACATAAAAAAAGTTAAATTTGAGATGATCCTAATTGGGTCATATTTGATATTCTCATATTCGTCTTATATACTTTTTTTATTCCTGTAGTCTTGACTAAAACAAGGGTAAACTACACTTTTGGTAATTAAATTTTATTGTCTCTCTTATTTTACTTATTATACTTTCAATATTTTTAATTTGTTCACTAGACTTTATAGATTGATTTTTTTTGTCATTCCGCCTTTAAATAATTAACGACGTTATGACATGACCGTATTTTAATCAAAATGACATCGTTTTATTCTAAAATTTAATTTCTTCAAGTATTGAAAACAACATCATTTTGATGTAAGTTGCCATGTCATAATGCCATTTAATTATTTAATGGCAGAGTGACAAAAAAATTCAATTAATTAGAGTAAACTAAAAAAACTAAAAGTATAGTGAGTAAAATAGGAGAGGGAGTAAAGTTTAATTACCAAACGTATAGTTTACCCTTAAAATAATCATAACTCAAACTATTAATGTTGAATTGATATATTTTAAAATATGTTAAAAAAAAGGAAATTGATGGATTCGTACATGGATATATTAACCAAAAAATAATCAGATCTCATAAAAAAAATTCGTAAATGAATTTGATGTTCCAAACTTAGAAACGAGTTTCATTGAATTATCTTGAACATATTGTTCTCTCTACTATGCATGGATGCAAATCACATATAATTATTCATTGAATATATGTGTGTATATTGCATATGGCGAGGAAATGAAATCTATTTTTTAAATTGAATTGATCTTTAATTAATTTGTGAAATTAAATTAATCCAAATAGATGATGACCCGGAAGGGGTAACCTGTAAATTTTATTTTCCATTTTCCCACGCGAATTGGTTTTCAGATTTGAGGAGGAGGTTGAGAAATTGGGATTTGGTATCTCTTTTATTTCTTCACAACGAACTCCGATACCAATAGAGGGGGAGAGGATGAGAAATTTTAGAGATTCAAAATCACTCAGCTCTGTTATTCTTCTTAATAATTCCTTAATTTGTAACCAAAGCTTTGCTTAGCTTCCACGGTTTCCTCTTATTGTGCAGTAAGGCTTTCTCGAAATTCGTCTTCTCTGGGACGCGCTTCAGGGGGTTAGTTTTCTCTTTTTACTGGTGCAACGTGTGTTTTTTTACGTATAAAATGGGATTGTTCAATGTTTTTGGTATTTAATTGTTTCTATTAGTTTTAGACAAGAATTTATACGTAATTTTAAATCCAGTTGTTTGTTTTATTATTATTTTGTTTGTGTTCTATTATAGCAATTCTGCATGCAAAATTTGTCTCTACTTGGAAAAATTGACGATAAACTTGTAGGCGCCCAACATTTTTTCTTGAATTTCTGGTACTTGCATGTTTAATCTATTATACTAGCGGTTTGAGGATTTTGCATAAAAATTTCTCTTTTTTGTTATATTTGTTAAATGTTTCTAGAGTTTAAGAAGGATTTGAAGTAAATTTGAAGCAGTAATGTGGTTCAGTTCCTTGACGAAGAGGCTTCCTGGTGGGGATGCTGACATTGAGAATCATGAAACATCATCAGGTTTAAATGATTTAAATGAACCTTTATTGAAGTGTCACAATTACGATGACAAGCATTCTGAGGTGATTTCGTGGTTGTTTTCGCTAAGTGTTCCTTTTTGCAAGTTGTTTCTTTTGAGGGTTAGGGTAATCGAGATGTTAAATTTGCTATGTTTGGTGTTGTATAGGGGCATATGTCAAAGGAAATAACGGATGAAGAGCGAAGGAAGGCAGATCTTCAGTGGGAATCTTTGTTCTCCAACTTGATTATGCAGTGGACAAACTGGATGGGTGTGGGTTTCTTAGTTATAGATATGAGATTTTGTTGCCTATTATGTCTGTAATTGCAGTTTCAAAATATTTTTATTTAATCGTTTCTCTCTGTAGTTGATTGCTAACTTTGAAAGTTAAACCACTAAGCTAGCCTGTCTTGATATGTCGGTATGTAGATCGCCGATCATACAATTTGGCCATGCTAGAATCTGGACATCAATATGCTTATATTGTTCCAGTAAATTTAGCTCGGGGTTTCTACTGCTCTCACCATCTTCTGTTCATGTGACAGTTTCCCTTGATAAAAGGCGTGTTGGGCGGATCTTTCCCTATCAATGTAGATAATAGAAATGCACATACTCCATACTCCATTACTTTTTTTTTTGGTCATTGGTATTGTTTATGCAGCACATGATTTTATAACTTGACATGCATTGATATATTAATGGAGGACATTTTTTTTTCGTAGAAAAGAGAAATCTATACCCCCAAAGTGAGGATTTATAAAAATAGAGCATCACTATGTCTTAGACCTTGTTCTTCCTTAGGTTCTCTATATGGACTAGAAAGGTTCCTGATTGGTGGCATTTCTTTTACAAGATGGACTAAATGTATATTCAGAGGCATTTTAAACTTATACAACAAGGTTATAGTTTGGTATATAGACAGAAGTTTTTCTCTTCTTTTGAAATATAATAAATTTATATGCTCCGGATAAGCGACTTGATGTGCATATAATTGCCTGCATTGATGATTACTTGTCTTTCTGCTGCAAACATAATGTTTTATTGCCCGTTCGTTGTTAAATTCTTTGCTCTATTTGACTTCTTATAATTGTGGGAATTTATTAGCAGTTCAGTTACTCACAGTTTAATCTTGGTTGTTCCAGCTAACATTGTCCAAGGATCTGGAACATCTATTGTACAACTTTTTCGTGTACATTTTAACATCCAAAATGGACAAAACCAGAAAGTTGCTGCACCTGCTCTTAGTACTTTACAGGTATAATCAGCATTGCACTTTTCCAGAGTATTTTTTTTATTTGAATCCACTTTTTAATTTGCTCTAGTAATGTGAAAGAGAAGCTAGTAAACAGAATCTAGCTCCATAAGTGTGACTGTGGCAGAAAGAGAAACTAGTAAATATAATCTGGTTATCTTGAGTACTGAAAATCTAAACCAAACTTCAAGCCAGTTTGAGAGTTCACTTTTAGCTGTTACAGTTTTCCAAAGTACTATAGGATCCTGACAAATACTGTATGTAAGAAAACATCTAAAAGAAAGGAAGTTTTCATTTTTACCGGAAGTTTGAGTATTGAAGTTGGTCCTGAGAATGAGCTTGGGGAAATAAGTGAAGCTTATGAGCAAACAAAGCTTTTATTGTAAATGAGTTGACTAGGCCAATAGAACAAGTCTTATGTGCTTGGGGTTAGTTGTGTCCCTTTAAAAGGCCAAATGGTCTTGTCGCCATTGACCGTTATCTTTGGTTTTTTCATGTTTGGAATAACGTGCTGCTGTAGAAAGAGAGGCTGAAAAGGCTACAGAAACGACTAGAAGTCCCCTTTGATGGATCTCAGCTGGAGCATCAAGTAGGTTTTGTTATAACCAGTATGCTTGTCTATTTGTTAATTCATTCTTCCATTTTTTTAAAATTATTTTCCATGACCTTTAGTGTGCTTAATGCACTTGTGATAAAAATGGGCCAATTCTGCCATTTTCTTCCGGAATGGAAAATACTAGCTGTCACCTTTCCGGTATTTCCCCTGTATACAAATGTATGCCTGAGCAAATGATGCTTCTTGGTACTATGGCTGATTATGTAGTCATTTATGTTCTTTGGACCGGCAAGGATACTCTTTGGCAGTTATGGAGATTGGCTTATCCTAACAGGGAGCTTCTATATCTTAAATCGGAGCTTTGGGGGGACATGGGATGGCAAGGGACGGACCCTTCAACAGATTTTCGGTATGCCAGGTTGTTTTGGTTGGTTTCTCTATTCCTCTTTGATGCTTATTCATGTTATTTCGACACTATTTGAAGGGGTGGAGGGTTCATATCATTGGAGAATCTCATCTTTTTTGCCAAGAACTATCCGGTTCGTAACCTTTTCCTTACCCAGATTAAGTCTTTTTGGTTAAATATCCCCCATATGGAGTATTTGGGAACCGCCCGACTTTTGTAATGAAGCATATCTTGTGTATCTTATTGCATTGATATGCTTGACAATTATTTTGTTCACTAGCATGTATTTGCAGCCATGGTTGGGTCATACTCTGAATTTTGGTATTTCCTTTTAACAGGAATCTTTCCAGTGTTTGTTGCACAAAAAAGATGGAAACCGGGCTGATTGGGAATATCCGTTTGCTGTTGCAGGCATCAATATTTCCTTTATGTTGGTTCAGATGTTGAATCTGCGAACACGTAATGGACTTTCAGAACTAGAAATTGTCTGCTGTTTGACTTGTCAAAAACTAACACTAATTATGTTGTATCTGTTGGAAAGCCATCAAGCCTGGCTGGAATTCGTTTTCTGCAACTACTCGGTGAAGATGAAACAGCATTCGACAATCTTTTCTGTGTGGTCTTTCAGATGATGGATACACAATGGCTCATCAAACGAGCTTCATACTTGGATTTCAACGTAAATTAGTCCGGCGAATGATCCTATCCAGTGCTTCTTGAGCTTTATCTTCAAATCAATATTTTCCATGTTTCTTGAGCTATTATTTATATCAATGTTTTCCATCTTTTTTTCTTGTTTCCAGGATGTTCTGAAATCAACAAGAAAACAGTTAAAGCGTGAACTCGAACTAGATGGTGTCTCTAGTGTGAAAGATCTACCGGCTTTTAATATGCTGAGAAGCAGAGAAGGTAACTTTCGAAAATGTACATATAAAACTCATAAAAATTAACCTTTAATCACTATCAAGTTACCAATTTGTTTCCAAATTAATTCAACAAAACAAATTTAACATTATCAAATTACATGCCACTATCTAAATCAAAATCCATCGTATGATGTCTTACTGATATTGAAATATACCTCTCGATGCTTGATGTCACTTTGAACTCTTTATTCTTATTATTTGCTTTTTACCTACGTGTGAAAATCATCACACGCTAAGTATAAACTTAGTAAGGCAATTAAAACAATATACAATGCAATACAATTCATGCATGAATTTAGATTTCAAATCCAATGCCATAAAACCATGCTAATAGCATCTTCAATATTTTACCATGATCAAAATAATATAAAATTTCTTACCATTTATCCCTATAAGCTCATAAGCTTATTTTTACCAAAATACTTACCATTTAAATTCCATAAGATCGTAAGCTTATTTTTCCAATATACTTGCCATTATTCCATAAGCTCATAAGCTTATTTACATGGTTATCATTTATTAACCAATAAAACATAATCCATAGTCAATAGCCCAATATTAAACCTTGAGGACCCTGGGTATTCGAGTAATATTTTCACCGTAGTGCTACACATAAGGTCGTGCCCACCTGAAGTGTATTACACATAAGGTCGTGCCCACCATATACACCGAAGTATATTACACATAAGGTCGTGCTCACCATATACACCGAAGTGTATTATAAACCTGTAGCTGCTATACTCTATGGCATGCCAACTATACCTTGTCCCTCAATGACTTTTTTGGGCATATAGTTTACTTTATTCGATCCATCCATGGCAAAGTATATTATCAAATTTAACATTGGGCAGTTTATACCCGAAAACATTCATCGTAAAATATCACATTTTTCATGATCAATGCATTTTAATTTCATACTCTGACATATCAATGTCAATTTATAAAAAATGATATAAAATCATGTCGATATAAACAAGGTCGACTTATCGCAAGTCTTCCTTATGATGTATAAAACATCCATATATAATTTCATGCATGTATTGCACTCACCTTGACACTTTATAATTTTCCAAATTTGTGCCTCACTATTGTCCACAATAAACCCACTTGACTTGCTTCAAATCGCAAATAAATCATAATCTGTAATATTCACAATTTCATAACGATACATATGTTAGTATTCTACTAACATAAACATATCCCATAATAACTCCATAATATATTTGAAACTCATTATCTATCAAAATACTTATCTCGTAATAATTCCTATAACATTGGAATCAACTTTTCCAATTTAAACAAAATGGTCCTTCACCATTTTATCACTTAGAATTTCAATATAAAAATTCCAGTATTGAAATTATTATAAACCAAGTACCCATACCAAGGCATAATTAAAATAAACACTCCCAACAATTCAAAATTTGTATTACAATCACCAAACTTTCTAAAATTTCCATAATCCGACAACTTGCACCGCCTTTAAAGAATCAATATTCTGTATTGATATACACACTGGAATTTAATTCCGTTTCTTCCGTTGAAAACTAGACTCGAATAAAAATCTATCCATATAAATAACTTCGTCTAATTCATTCTGTACAATTTATGGTGAATTTTCAAAGTTGACCAACAGAATCTGTTTTGCAGAATCTGCTATCCGATTTTTCTGACATTTCCTTGGTTAAAAATTTATATCTCTTTGTATACACCTTGAAATTGATCCTCATTTGTTTTAAACGAAACTAGATCAATATATGAACATAATATATAAAAATAATCTCGAAATTATTTTTATATAATTTCTGGTGAATTTTCGAACCTATTGCCAAATTCAAAATCCAAACTGTTTTCTTTAACTTCATTCTTAGACTCTTCATCAATTCTTACAACCAATCCTTTAAAATCACTAAACTCTTCAAAACCCATAAAACACAAGAATCAAAATCCCCTTTCATCAAATCAAGATAAACTTGAACACTAACAATAGCATGCAATATTGGTATAAAAAGATAGCGTTTTTCGCATAAAACAATTTTCTATTTTTAGCATACTCAAAATCCTAAGGAAATTGCTTGAAATTGAAATCAAAGCTTGCTCTTACCTTTGAAGAAGCTCACGTATGGTTGGAGAAGAAGATGAGCAAATTTTGTTGAAATGTAGAGAACATTTCATCTTAATTTACCTTAAATTCCACTTAAATGAATAAAATATTCATTTAATTGGGATAATATCAAATCACCCTAAATGAATATTCTTAATTACCATAAAACCATGACAACTCATCCTTATCATATTTCAAAATCAAAGCTGAATTATTTTGACTTTTAATTCCGAAATTCCCCTTTAATTTTCAAAAATTGCATTTTGGTCACTAAATTTCAATGTTTCGGTTAAATTTGAAAAATTGCACAAACCAAATTTCTCTGATCCAAAATATTAAAATAATATTTCCAACCATTTTATAACATCCTTCAAATTTTTGTATAATTCCAATTCGATCGGAATTACCAATTCCTTATCGGACTTTAACCCTTTCTAATTTTTCTTTACTAAAATTCCAAATCAAATTTAACTCGGCTCATTTACACCGCTACACCGACAATGGTTTCAAATCTATTTTTGGTGTCTGCAAAATAGAAGTTAACAATTTAGTTTTTTTGAAGGAGTTAAGCGTAAATTTGAATCAACAAACAAAATATTTTTTAACTCCCTTGATTCATCATCTTCATCCTCCAATTTCTTGCACAAATCTTCAGAAAAATAGTTTCCTTAAATTTATCGATAAAAGGTTATAAATACCAATGAAGTTAATGTTTACCATATAATCTATATAATTTATTTCCTGGTAAACATCAAATTTTACTACTTCACTCAAATTTTGTAGCAAGAATTTCGCTTCTAGCGTTGATCTTAGTCGGAGCCGTGCTTAGGAATAGTTTTCCAAGTAGAATTTTGGAAGAGTTATTAGAACGATAATCTTCCATGTCAATGACGTAGAAATATGTCAGAAACATTAAATCGTTTACCTTTACTATTAGATTTTCAAAAACTCTTTTGGGATACGCCACAAATCTATCGGTGAGATAGATCGTCACATCTATTTCTTTCAAAGGCTCAACACTAAGTAAGTTATAAATCGAAAGAGGTTTAATATTTATAGGTGCTCCCAAATCATACATAGCTCATTTTTTTACCTATATTACCAATCTTACAAAGGAACACAAACATACCTTGATCCTTGTACTTAGGTGGAATTTTACGTTGAATGATAGTAGAAACATTTTCACCTAAGTTTACCTTTTCATTCCTGGTAAGCATCCTTTTATTTGTGCAAAGATCCTTCAAAAATCTGGCATACCACATAACCTTTTTGATAACATCAAAGAGGGGTATGTTTATCTCGTCCTTTTGAAAAACATTAAGTATCTATTTTTCTTCGGATTGTTTATCGCGCTTAATCAATCTTATAAGAAAAGAATTTGGAACAATATAAGGTGATGGAGTAAGAGGTTATGTTAGAGTTTCTGGTGTTTTCTTCTTCTTTTGGGACTTTGCGTATTCCTTCTCTGGATATCAGTTTTGATGATAATGCCACTTTGAAGGGTGATGACACTGATATTTTGCCTCGGATTTAGCTTAGTTTACGATGATAACTTTTCCTAGGACTCCAATCAACTCACATATTGTGCTAGTTGGCTCATTTGTTTGTCGAGCTCTTGAAAGTGAGTTTCAATCGTAATCTAAAACTTCTCTTGAGAAATTTCCAAACGTTCTACAATTGTCTCCAATGACGATTTCTACGGTTGATACTGCTAACGTGGATGTGGCCTCGGTTGATAGGCTTGATTTGGTATAAGATTCGATCCATAGTTGAAATTCAGATGATATCTCCACCCCATATTATAAGTGTTGGCGTGAGGGTTATATGGTCTCTGGGGAGGTCCTGAAAAGTTCCCTACAGTATATACGTGGGCCGTAGTATCTTCTTGAAGTATATGAAAACAATCCGTAGGATGATCCGACATCATGCATGTAATACCCAAATTATGTACTAGTAGTTTTGGCTTTATCTAAGAGGCATGCAAACCTTATGGATTTAATAATTCAAGTAGTTGGGTCGAGTTTGGGCTTTATTTGGTTTGGATCGAACCCAATTGTCAATAAAAAGGGGATATTTTCTTAGTAGAA
This sequence comes from Hibiscus syriacus, assembly GCF_006381635.1. Taxonomy (NCBI): domain Eukaryota; kingdom Viridiplantae; phylum Streptophyta; class Magnoliopsida; order Malvales; family Malvaceae; genus Hibiscus; species Hibiscus syriacus. Next base: position 2,643,991 of record NW_024063323.1, on the reverse strand, counting down.
AAATAAAGAGTTACCAAGAGTGTAATCTCACCTTTTTTAAGAGATGAGAGCTTTTATGTCACATCTCATCTTTTTCTCTTCAATTTATCCTTCTCATTTCTTTCCCTTCATATTCTCTAAGTAGCCATAGCTTAATGGTAAGTTTTGAGCATTTTTTAAACTTTAAATCCGTCCATAATCACTCTAGTAGCATTATTTTAAGGATTAAAGGCTAGGGTTTTTTATTTTTATAAGAGAAAGTGGGGGTTTTATTATCCAAGCCTAAATAAGAGTGTTTGGTGGTTAAAGGAGCTTTATTTTGGGATTCTATCAGCAAAGTAGCATATTTCTAATCCTTTGGAGTGTTAAGACTTTTATAAGCATGGTGATTTGTTATGATTTAAGTATTTAAGCATTTTAGGGTTTTATACTTGATTCATTCCATAGATGATGAACTGGATGTAAAATATGTGTTTTAATGTCACATTAAGACCCTAAGTAACTTGCTAAAACTTTAGAACATGATTAGGAATCAAACTAAGACATTTAGGATGATTTTTGGGTGTTTATCGAGACTAAATATGACATTTTTGGGTTCTAGTATTGATACTGAAAAAACATTATCGATATTGGATGAACTGGATGTTTTATGGGTATTTTTGGAAGGGAGTATCAATACTCTAAGGAGAAGTATCAATACTCTTGCTAAAGTTTTGAAACTCTTTCCAAAGTATGAAAATTCTTACCAAAGTATTGATACTCTTACGAAAGTATGGAAACTCTTACCAAAGTATGGAAACTCTTGCCAAAGCATGGAAACTCTTAACAAGTATGGAAACTTTTACCAAAGCATGGATACTGTTTCCCTAATATCGATACTAAGGGTAACAATATCGATACTAAGGGTAACAATATCGATACTGAAAAGGTTTTTTTTGGAAAATAGAAGCTGATTTTGGTACTGATACCGATACTTGACTAGGGAGTACCGATACTACATGTAGGGTATCGATGCTACTCAGTTCAGACAGTTTGGTTTTAACCTTTTTAAGGACCTTAATATCTAAGGATAGTTTGTAATAAGGTGATTTAGTCTGTGAGGGACACAAGGGACCAAGATGGCCTAAAAACACTCATAAGAATGGTTTACAACCGATGTAACCATACTAAGCGTAATTGAATTATCTTCAATTGAGCACGTATTCGTATAGTTATGAACAAGGATTGTTGCAGGGGATGCATCGATAAGTGATATGATGGGTAATCAAATTCAATAATAACGGAAGGCGTGTGCTTTGAGAACATCAGTGAATCGAGAATGTATAAGACGACCCTCCAACTCAAGGGGTATTGGGGATAAGTATGATAATAGCAATTAGAGTCTTGCTACTCAGTAATGAACCCTAGTCAGGTATCAGGCTAGCTAGTATTATAGCCATTGAACAACAAACACAAAAACCGATGTTAAGTCATGAAACACATATAGACTTCTTTAGAAATAGAGAATGACTAAAATTTCATTAAGTAACAAACGATTAGAATGGAACAAATTAATAATTAAGAGAAGTAATAGACTAATAATCCCTTTCATAACGTTCTAGATGAGAGAAAGAGAGATAGAACAACTAGTGGGAGGATGACCTCACTTTACTATATTCAACTATGTTAGGGTGTAGCTAGGTTACCTTAGTAGCCCTAGTGGGGCATGGCCAGTGTGCGAGGCACTTTAGTGCTAACCAGGGCGTGGGGCCCAAGCACTCACAATGAGTAGGTTAGCGATGTCAGTTTTTATGACATTTGGGCCCTTAGATATGCATGTATAGTTGTATCAGTCCAGTACAAAAAATATCTTAAACCTTGGCTTAAAGGCTATGTGAGACTGAGCCAATGCTTTAGTTGAACAATAATTATACTGATGCTATGTGACACCGGGTCATCCTCTATGATCTGCCTGATGGCTATGAGAGACCAAGAGATTATTCAACTGCTTAGTGAGAATTATACCGATGATATGTGACACCAGGTTCCCTCAGTTAACTAGTGTCTGATGGCTTTATGAGACTAGATACTAGTCAGTATGACATTCATATATTGCACAACAGAGTCAATGTTGCATTCAGATAATGTACAATAGTGTCAATGTCTCATTTAAAGAATGCACAACAATTACAATCATTAGGGTTAGAGACCCAATAGAGGTGTACTCATGGCGAGGCCCTTAGTAGAGGATTAAGGGAAGCATGAGACTCATATTTCAGTGATATAACAATTAACCCTTAAGTTTGAAGCACTTGATTAAGATTATGCATGTACCTACTACTTAGTACCATGTCTTGAACATACTTGTGTTTAATGATACTCTTAATGTTGCTTTATAATAGAGATTATACTACTTGGCTTTGTAAGCTAAAGTTTATGATGTTTTCCATTCGCAGGCCAGTTGCTTGAGCTGTTTTTGGAGCACTGCCATAGTAGGACTTCCAACATCTCTGTTAGAGTATTGTACTGTAGCTTTAGTGGACATATGTATTCGTCAAACCATACTTGTGTATTTGGTTTATCGAACTCTAAGTTATACTATTTTGATTTTAAATCATGTGTCACAGAGCTTTGATTTTATAAAAGTATTTTCATAACTATTGTATATATTTATTTTGGGACCATATAATATGTTTTAAAATGGGAATAAACATGTTTTGAAAATCAGGGGTTATCACGGTAGCCCAATGTGGCACTTTAGGCCTAGTTGAGTTTAGGGTGTTACATTTAGTGGTATCAGAGTGTCAGGTTGAGTCTATCATAAAACCTAGTGGTTAGTTTTAGTAAGGTATCAGTGAATACATGCCCCTAAGTACTTAAACTACTTTTGTAAGTATGGAATCCTGATGGTTCATTATTTTTTAATCTATTTTGTAGTGTTTTGCGATGGTCGATATTTCCAAGTGTGGTCTCAAAGATAGGATAGAAAGCTGAGCCTTTCATCTAGATAGCTTTAGGGAGAAGTTATTCCATAAGATAGAGAACCATGGAGTCCCATTAGACTTAGGAGTCATAGAGGCGATTTTCTTTAGATGTTTGACCTCCACTCTCAAGGAGATAGTATACGTTATTTCTAAGGTGCAAACTATTCAGTTGGCCACCTAGAGTACTGTAGCACTGATAGAGCCCCTAGTAGAGAGATTGAGGAGATACAAGATAATTGACATCTACGGTTCAAGTGATGATGATCTGATTTCAAATGATCAGTGGTTGAGGGAGACCATGAGGACTTTTGAGGAAGCTTCAGCTTACCTCAGAGGGTAAGTTAGAGTGTGTCACTGCTTTGCTCAAGGGTGATGCTATTGATTGGTGAGAGAATATACAGATGGCTCTACAGCCAGAGGTGTCTACGTGTGATTGGTTCCTAGATAAGTTTAGAGGGAAGTATATCGATGAGGCCTACATAGATGGTTTGAAGATACAATTATCTTATCTAGTTCAGGAAAACTGATCAGTATATGAGTACGGGATATATTTTCTTCAGTTGAGCCATTATTCTCAAGAGTTAGTTGCGAATGAGCCCTTAAGGTATAAGAGGTTCCTTGAGGGACTTCATATTGATATCCATGAACAGTTGGTGATAGACTCACCTAGGGTGTTTTCAGAGTTGACACCTAGAGAGGGTGCAAACTATGAGGAAGAGTTTGCTTGCTTAATCAGGTAGCCCAAGTATGAGGATTTGTGTGCTAATAAATTAATCTAAATCAGTGGCATAGGGGACCATAGGTCCGTGAGAGCAGAGAAGAGTGAAACTAACATTTTTACTCCAGTCGAGTTAGAGTTCAGGTGTAGGGTATCGTAGGAGACCGTCAACTTCTCAGATATGTAACGAGCTTTAGAGGATTTAATAGAGTTTTGAGATATCCAAAGTTCAAGCATTGTGGTAAAAATCATATATGAAGGTGCTTCAAGATTTTTAGGAAGTGCTATAGATGCATATCTTTGGCGTATATAGTGAGGGATTTCCCTAGTTCAGATGGCGATGTCTCAGCTTGACTTAGGGGAGTGACTCTAGTGGTTCAGCTTGGCAGAGAGCCTACCCATAGGGGTGTTAGTTCTATGCATGAACAAGAGAATAGATGAGTGAATCGACCAACCCTTGATAGGACGATGCGTGATCTTTCTTGTTAGATCGTAGAGAGGTAGGGTCAGGACGTTGATGTCGCAGATGAGATATCAGGTATGTTTTCAGATGTTTTAATTTTTCATGTTACTTTAGTAGGCGTAATTGCATGCATTCTTTTGCAATGTCAATTGAACTAGGTAGGAGAAATATTCGTGTAGAGGATCTTATCATAAGGATCTAAGTGCCAAGTTGGTGAAACTTAGCATAATAGGCAAAGTTTACCTTAGATATTCTTCAAGAGTCATGGGTCCAGAGGTTTTTAAACAGGTGGTTGTCCCTTGTTCAGTTGAGGGCCAACTTTAAGAAAATATTGAGCCTTAGAGTCTTTCACTTTTTTTGTGTTTCCTAAGGGAGTATTCTTATAGGTAGCTAAGTATGAGACTATAAGGACTTTTTGCGTCAATAGTTGAGAGGGTTCATGTGATCGACCCGTAGAGATTTTGGAAATTCCAAGTTCAACATTGGAGATAAGGATCTATATGAGAGTGTTAAAAATACCTAGGTTACTCTTGCAATATAATGATCACCTTGTTTTCCCAAAATATCAGGATACATCTCAACTAGTGCCAAGGCACTTCAATTACTAACTAGGCACAAATGTCCCAAGTACTCACGAGGAGTAAGCTAGCAGGGTTAATGTTTTGAAGAAGTAGTTTCGGTTTTCACCCTAATTTCTAAGGGTATTATAAGTAAGATAGTAAGATATGAATCTCGAGGTAAGTGAACCTTCTGACGTCACCATGATGTCTTATTACATGGACAATAAGTGAATCAGCTAAGTAAGCCAAGCCTTGTCAGTGATGTCTTCTTGTTGGTATATAAGTGCGAGCAATATACAACATATAGCAGCAAGCAACGTTGCGTAGTAACATGGATTTTAGTGCTTCAGACTAAAGGAGATCAAGTACATTAAGTGTCATTTGACTAGCATTAGTAGTTATTGGATAGCTAAATGGTTGTAAGTGATAATGAGTGTATGACATAGAGTCTCAAAACCATTATATCAAAATGCAGTTTCAAGAGATCTCTGTTTTGTAAGGTGTGTTCTACAAGAGAGCTAGATATTACTAGTTTTGATAGGCAAGTGGTCAATTTCCAGTTCTGAGTACCTTAGATGCACAAGTTGATAAGTAGCGTTTATGTGAGTTGTTAGGGAAATAAGAAATATTCATGTAGCATAGATGAATATTGAATTATTTTTGTACAACAAAAACATAGAGATCGACGTTAGAAAGTCAAGAATTATCATCATATCTTTAGTAGTTGATATCAAGACCATGTTGGCAAGTGTCTTAAGATTTCGACGTGTAGCATGACGAGTTACCTATGCTCAGTGGGTAAAAGAGGTTATCGAGTTATGCAATAAGTTAACTCGATTGAGTAAGGCTAGTCAGTGAAAGGTTTAGCGATAGTAGTTGAGTCATGGAGTAACATTCTCTTTGTGAAATGTTCCAAGTATTCAGATTTAGGATGACCAGAGTAAGTTGTTATTCTTTCCAAAGAAATTTCAAGGAGGGGATAGTTATAACACCCCAAAGTTTGGGCTTGTATTTTAGGGTTTACCTGAGAGGCATGTGGACCCGTGGATTTTATAGGTCAAATCATTGGGCCGAGTGTGGGCTTTATTGGGTTTGGATCATGCCCAATTGTGAAGAAAAAGGGGATTTTTGCTTAGTAAAATAATGAAGAGTGTGATTTCACCTTTTTAAGAGATGAGAGCTTTTATATCTCATTTTATTTTTTCTCTTTATTTAATCATTCTTATTTCCTTTTCCTTCATCCTCTCTAAGTAGCCATAACTCAAAGGTAAGTTTTTGAGCCTTTTTCATACTTCAAATTCATTCATAATCCCTCTAGTAGCATTGTTTTTTGGACTAAAGCTTTGAGTTTTTATTTTTCCAAGAGAAAGTACAGTGTTTTATCATCCAAGCCTAGAGAAGAGTGTTTGGTGGTTAAAGAAGCTTCATTTCAGGATTCCATTAGTAAACTAGTATATTTCTAATTCTTAGGAGTGTTAAGGCTTTCATAAGCATGGTGATTTGTTAAAATTTGAGTATTTAAGCATTTTAGGGTTTTATACTTTATTCATGCCATAAATGAAAAATTTGATGTAAAATATGAGTTTATTACACTTTAAGACCCTAAGTAACTCCCTAAAGCTTTAGCACATGATTAGGAACAAAACTAAGTCATTTAGGATGTTTTTTGTGTCTAAATATGATATTTTTGGGTTCGAATATCGATATTGGAAGAAAAATATTGTATTGGATGAAGTAGGACATTTTTTTGGGCATTTTAGGCAGGGAGTGTCGATACTCTAAGAAGAAGTATTGAAACTTTTTCCAAAGTATGGAACCTTTTACCAAAATATGTAAATTCTTACCAGAGTATGTAAACTTTTACCAAAATATGGAAACTCTTAAAAAAGTATGGAAACTTTTACCAAAGTATGGAAACTTTTACCAAAATATGGATACTCTTTCCCTCGTATCGATACTAAGGGTAACAGTAACGATACTAGGAGGGGTTTTTGGAAAACAGAAGTTGATTTTGGTACCAATACTGAGGGGAGTATCGATACTTGATTAGGGAGTACCAATACTATATGTAAGGTATCATTGGTACTTAGTTTGGATGGTTAGTTTTGACCTTTTTAAGGCCTATAATAGCTAAGGATAATCTGTAATAAGGGAATTTAGTCTGTGAGGGACACAAGGAACCATGAGGGCTTACAAATACTCATATTAGTGGGTTACAATCGATGTAACATACTAAGTGCAATACGTTGAATTATCTTAAGCTGAGTACATATTTAAATAGTTAAGAATGAGGTTCATTACAGGGGATGTACTAACAAGTAGTATGACGAGTAATCAAATTTAGTAATATCAGAAAGCGTGTGCTTTGAGAAAATTAGGGAATCTAAAATGCATAAGTCGACCCTCTAACTCAAGTGGTTTTGAGGATAAGTACAATAAGAACAATTAGAGTGTTGCTTCATAGCAATGAACTCGAGTCAGGTATCTGACTAGCTATTGTTACAACAGTGCACAAAAAACACAGAAATCATCGTTATGTCACGAAACACATAGAGACTTCTTTAGGGACAAAGAATGACTAAAATAACCTTAAGTAACGAATGCCCAAAATAGAGCGGCTTAATAACTAACAACAATAATAGACTAATAAACCCTTGCATAACATTCTAGATGATAGAAAAAGCGATATAACAACTAGTGAGAGGATGATCTCACTTTAGTGTGTCCAACTATGTTAGGATATAGCCAGGTTAATTTAATAGCCCTAGTGGGGCATGGTCAGTGCGCGAGGCACTTTAGTGGATAACTAGGGTGTGAGGCCCGAGCATTCACGAGGAGTGGGTTAGTAATGTCAGTTTTGTGTAACCTTTGGGGCCTTTGATATGCATGTATAGTTACATTAGTATAGTACAACGAATATATTAAAGCTTGGCTTAAAGGCTATGTGAGACCGAGCCAATGTTTCAGTTGAGCTGAAATTGTACCAATGTTATGTGACACTGGGTTCCCTCTTTATTATATACCTGATGGTATGTGAGACAAAGAGATCATTCAACAGCTTATTGGGAATTGCACCGATGCTATGTGATATCGGGTTCCCTCAGTTAACTAGTGTCTGATGGCTTTGTGGGACCATATACTAGTCAACATGACATTCAAATAATGCATAACAGAGTCAAAGTTGCATTCAGATAAAGCACAACAGTGTTAGTGTCACATTTCAAGAATGCACAACAATTACAATCATTAGGGTTAGAGACCTAACAGAGTTGTACTTATGGCGAGACCCTTAGTAGAGGATTAAGGAAAACATGAGCTCTTACTTTAATGATAGAACAATTAAACCCTAAATAAGAAACACTTGATTAAGATCATGCAAGTATCTACTTTTTAGTATCATGTCTTTAGCATGCTTGTGTTTATGAAACTCTTAATACTGCACTAGATTAGCGATTATACTTCTGGGCTTTGTAAGCTCAACGTTCGGATTTTTTCATTCATATGTACCATCACAACAAGACTTTCAGCATCACTGTTAGAGTACTATACTGTAGGTTTAGTGAGCATATGTATTCGTAGAACCTTACTTATGCATTTAGTTTATCGATTTCTTAGTTGTACTATTTGAATTTTAATTCATGTGTCACAAAGCTTTAATTTTATAAAGGTATTTTTATAACTATTGTATATATTTATTTTGGTACCACATAGTACGTTTTAAAATGGGAATGAAGAGGTTTTGAAAATCTAGTTAATTTTTTAATTTTGTTTATTAAGGAGGGAATACTTATCTCATGAACCCGACGAATGTGTTTATTGGAAGGGAGAAACTATTGAGAGTTAGCAACCATAATAGAAATTAATTTCTAACCATATTCAGAGACATGTTCACAAGAGCCCTTCCACTCGCCAAATCAATCATCTTCATCTCAGTAGGAAGTAAGCCTTCATAGAAGTACTGGAGGAGAGTTTGTTTCGATAATCTGTGTTGCGAAAAACTTGGGCAACGTTTCTTAAGTCAAACCTAGTAGTTATATAATGCTTCTCCTTAATTTGCTCATCTTCACCGTAGGGAAGAGCATGTTAAGAAACATGATGAGTTTTCTAAATTGATAATATTTTTCTCATTAATTCTTCGATCTTATGGATTTATTACTGCTGATTTGGTTGTATTATGCTTAATTTTGTGCATGATCTTACTTTCCAGAATTAACAGTAAAAAGGGAACATTCTACATTTTTTTATTATTTGATTAGGACTAGAGACATGGGCACGACTTTGGGCATGACATGGTTTGATGTGGCAGTTTATAGAAGATCCAGTCAGCAACAATTTTCTAGAAGAACTAGTCAACACCTTCTGGAAGGTGGACGGGCATAGATTTCTTAGGGGATTTATTTTTAATTTTAAAGTTTGAATTTGGAAAACATTTGGAATTATCTTTAGGATTATTTTTCTTTTAATTTCAATGTTTATCTCTAGGGTTTTAGAGGCTATAAATACCTTCTTGGGGCAAGCCTAAAGAGACAATTCATATTTCATTATTCTTCTTTTTTCTAGTTTTACAAAGTTCTTCTTTTCTTTATTTTCAAGTTTTCATTTTCATTTTATTTTACGTTTTATTTTTAAATATGCTAAGTGAAACTAAGATCGGGTTCGTTTCTCAGAGAGACAACATAATCTAAGCCGATGTTTTCCTAAACTAAAACTATTTTTTGCACTAATGACGATTGTCGTGGTTGGTTCAATTAAAAGCTGGATTTCCAAAGATTGGCTTTGGGAAAATCGATTACCAAAGTGAAAAGCAAGTTACATGGATAATACATTGGAGACTGTAACAGATAAGAACCCCAAAGTTAAAATCTAATTTCAATGATCAAAAATGAATTGGGACAAAGTGAGGTTTAAGGCTGCTTTTAACTATAATTATTTTTCAAATCTTTGTTTACTTTCTTAATTTTCATTTTAAATTATTTTTCATTTTTAATCGTTTTCGTCAAAACCCCTTTTTTCCTTTACTACTTATCACCTGGTTTAAGCAATTCAACCAAAAATTTGGGAATTTTCTATGTCCCTCAGGATCGACCCTTACTTTTCTTTACTACGTATTTCTTATATTCTATTAGAAGAAGAAATTTATGTTGACATCAAAACAACAGTTTTCAAATTGGCATTGCTGTTAGGGACTTCTCCAAAGTTATTAATTTTTGTTTTCTTTTGATTTATGACCAGGACAAACCCGGTCGAATTAGTGGAGTACGACCCAAAAATCGAAGCCAGAGCTCGAAGACTTCAGGAACAGATGCTTCGAGAAAGAAAGAGACAACAATCACATATATAATTGATTTCAGAATCAAATTCAGGCGAATACATTAGTACCAAACCAAATACGATGGCCGATCCCACTATAATAGAGTTAGCTGCAGCTCCTACCGGACAAGAGCCTTTGTGCATTGATTTTCCCCAAGGGGAAACTCTATACCAGTTAAAAGTTATTCTTATTCATCTCCTCGCTACCTTTCATGGATTACAAAACGAGAATACACATAAACATTTCATGAAATTTCACATGGTCTGCTATAGCATGAAGCCACAGAGAGTAGCCGAGGACTAAATCAAACTTAGAGCTTTTCCTTTTTCCTTAGGCGATTTGACTAATTCGGCTAAGGAGTGGTTATTTTATTTACCTCCAAATTCTATTACTACATGGGCTCAAATGACTCGCCTTTTCTTTATAGGTTTTTCCCTGCAATAAAAACAAGTGAGTTACGAAGAAGAATACATGAAATCAAGCAACTAGAGGGAGAGTCACTCTATTACTATTAGGAGAGGTTTAAAAGGTTATGTGCTAGTTTCCCACAACATGGGTTAACTGAGCAAACACTCCTCTAATACTTTTATGAAGGATTAACTCCTATGTAAATGAAGATGATCGATAATTCCAGTGAAGGAGATTTAATGAACTTGAATCTTACCGAGGCTAAGGATTTAATTTCCATGAAGGTCACAAATTCTCAATAGTTTCACTCAACTAATGAACCTTCTTGAAGGGTTCATGAGATAAGTTCATCTTTCTTAGAAAATAAGATAGATAAATTAACTGAGGCAGTCAACTCTATTGTTGTAGGAAAGATAGAACCCAACCTATTATGTGAAATATGTGCATTACTTGATCATCCAATAGATTGCTATCCACTTATTCAAGATGACATAACGAATCAAGTTAATGCAGTAGGAAACTTTCCAAGACCTCCCTAGACAGCTTAAAATCCCTACATCAATACTTATAACCCAAGATGGAGAGATCATCCAAATTTTAGTTATGCTCAAAACTCAAGGCCAAATGAAGCTAATAAACCAAGGCCACCTCCATTACCCCAATAGCCACAAAAGTCATCGTTAGAATCAATCGTTGAAAGATTATCTATTTCCCAGGAAAAGTTCCATATTCGTACTGAAGCCCACTTCTAAGATATGGAAAAGTAGATAAGCCAATCAGACCATAGGACGCCTAGAATCATAAGGTAAACTTCTGTCTCAAACCGAGGTAAATCCAAAGGAGAGTGTTAGTGCCATCACTGTTCGGAGTGGTACAGTGTTCACACCACCTGTTCTAAAAGATGAAGCAATCCAAAAAGAAAAGAAGATTATTGATTCAAGATCTTAGAAGAAGAGAGGCAAATTACAAATGGATCCAACTCCATCTCCCTATGTCGTTCCACCACCTTTTCCATCAAGGTTAGTAAAAATAGGATAAACAAGTTGAGGAAAAGGAAATATTAGATATATTTCGGAAGGTGGAAATCATTATACTTCTCCATGAGGTTATCTGAAAAATTCCTAGATATTCCCAATTTTTAAGGACCTTTGGAAAATGAAGAGAAAACGTATCGGGAATAAGAAGGTAAATCTAGAAAAACATGTCTCAGCTGTATTCCAATGAAAGTTGCCACCAAAGCTGAAAGACCAAGGTTTGTTCGTAATACCCTATAAAATTGGTAAAGTTAGGTAAATCAAGCCATGTGTGATCTTGGCACCTCTATTAATGTGATACCTCTCTCTATTTACAATATGATTACTAATAAGCCTTTAAAGGATACAAAAATATAAATTTAGCTTGACGGCAGATCTGTGATCTACCCGGATGGACTCCTGGAAAATGTGCCGGTTAAGGTAAACGACTTAATTTTTAATGCTAATTTTTATGTAATTGGCATGTAGAATGATTGCACCAGTACTTCTTTCGATATTATATAGGGGTGACCCTTTCTAAGTACTGTGCACGCAAAAATTGACGTGGGGAGCAAAATTTTAACTTTGGAGTTTGATGGTGAGATCATTAAATTTAATGTGTATAAGGCAATGAGATACCCAAACAAATTGGCAAGCATAAATTCTGTTGATATAATTAATCCTTTGGCTGATGAGATTTTAAAGACTAATTTTTCTTATGATCTATGCAGAGAATTAGAAGACCTTGAAGAGGAAGTCAGGGAGTTGGAAAACATATCTTCATTTCATTTCGATTTGAAATTTATTTCTTCGAAATCTAAAGTTTTGCCTTCTATTTTGCTGGCTCCTGAGATAGAACTGAAACAATTGCTAGATCACTTGAAATACGATTTCCTCAAAGAAAACAACACTTTACCAGTTATCATATCGAAAAGATTGTCCAAGGAAGAAGAGAAAGATTTGATAACTGTTTTGCGGGCACATACGGAGGCTATATGATGGACCATAACTGAAATAATCTATCCAAATGTATGCACAAAATTAAAACCGAAGAAGGCACAAAACCATCCCGCAAAGGCCAACACTAGCTAAATCCACCAATGATAGAAGTGGTATAAAAAGGATATACAAAACTCCTTGATGCATATATTATATATCCAATTTCGGATAGTAAATGGATAAGTCCGATACATGTAGTTCCTAAAAAATAGGAGTTATTGTGATCGAAAATTCAGAAGGAGAATTAGTACCGATACGAGTACATAATGGATGGAGAGTCTACATCGATGATAGGAAGTTGAATTCGTTAACCTAAATAGACCATTTTCCTCTCCCATTTATAGATCAAATGATAGAAATATTAGTTGGTAAGACTCACTATTGTTGCCTTGATGTCTTTTTAGGTTTTATTTTCAGATTCCAGTGGCACCAGAAGATCAAGAAAAAACGTCATTCACATGTCCCTTCGGCATATTTCATTACTAACGTCTTCCTTTCAGACTTTATAATGTACATGCCACATTCCAAAGGTGTATGATTAGTATTTTTTCATAATATTGAGAAAGGTGTTGAAGTCTTCGCAGATGACTTCACTGTTTACGGTAATTCATTTAATGAATGTCTATTAAACTTAACGAATGTGCTTCGACGGTTCCTAGAATTTAACCTTGTTCTGAATTATGAAAAATGTCATTTTATGGTTGATAAGGGGTAAATTTTAGGCCATATTGTTTCTTAAAAAGGAATTCAGGTAGACAAAGCGAAAACCAATATAATATGTTCACTTCCATACCCCACTATTGTTAGGGAAATCCACTATTTTCTTGGTCATGCAAGATTTTACCGCAGGTTCATCAAGGACTTTTCAAAGGTGGCATAACCATTATGTGAATTGTTACAAAAAGATAAAAACTTTGATTTCAATCAAGAATACAGAGAATCATTTGACGTTTTAAAGGAGAAGTTAGTTTCGACAACCATAGTCCAACTGCCAAATTAGGATTTCCCTTCAAAGTCATGTGTGATGCTTTGGACAGAAGTGTTGGAGTCGTATTCAGACAAAAGATTAGAAAAGAACCTCACGTTATCACCTATGCATCACGCATCTTAGATTCCGCACAACAGAATTATTCAACAACAGAAAAAGAATTATTCGCTATCATTGTTTCATTAGATAAATTTATATCATATCTTCTTGGCACTAAAATTATTGTTTTCTTTGATCATGCAACCTTGAAGTATTTACTTAGCAAAAAAGAGGTGAAACAATGACTAATCCGTTGGATCTTACTCCTCCATGAATTTGATTTGGATATCAAGGAAAAGAAAGGATGTGAGAATTTGGTGGCTGATCACTTAAGTTGACTTCCAATCACTACAGTTGATCCTCCAATTCGTGAGGAATTCCTGGACGAAAGCTTGATAATGGCATAAAAATCAATGACTTGGTTTGTAGATATAGTAAATTACTTAACTACAGGTAAATTACCATCTGATTTGACGAGAGCTGAAGTAAACCGAATTAAAAAATAATCTTATTTTTTTATTTTGGATGATCCATATCTTTGGAAGCATTGTTTAGACCAGGTAATTCGACGATGTGCTACTGAAAGTGAGGTAAACTTCATTTTAAATCTTTTTCATTCTTATTCATGCAGTGGCCATTTCGAACCAAAGTGGACTGCTCATAAAATTCTTGAATTTTGTTTTTTGGCCTCATATTTTCCGTGATGCATACTTGTTTTGCAAATCATGTGATAAATGCCAACGTACATGTAATTTAACCCAAAGAAATGAAATGTCCTTTAATCTATTCACATATATGATTTTTTTGTCTTGGGACTCGATTATATGGGTCTTTTGTTTTCTTCCTGTGGTAATTGTTGCATAATTCTTATCATTGACTATGTTTCAAAATGGGTAGAAGCCAAAGCCACTCGAAACAATGATGCCAAAACTACTGTTCAGTTTTTGAAAAATTGCATTTTTTCTAGGTTTGGCACACCAAGAGCTATAATAAGAGACTGCTGTACACAATTCATCAATCGGGTAATTAAAGCTTTTATGAAAAAGCATGGAGTAACTCATAGAATTATCGCAGCTTATCATCCACAAACGAACAAACAAGAGAAAATATCAAATCGAGAAGTCAAAACAATTTTTGAAAAAATAGTCAAGCCGAATCGCAAGGATTGGAGCTTAAACTAATTGATGCCTTATGGGTTCACCGAACTACATATAAAGGACCTATCGACATGTCTCCATATCGCCTTGTGTTCGTTAAACTATGTTATTTGCCAGTCGAACTAGAACACAAGGCATACTGGGTTGTGAAGCAATGCAATATGGAGTTTGAAGTAATAGGCGAAGCACAAAAATTACATGTACAGGAAATTGAAGAAATTCGGAGAAACGCTTATGATAACGCTAAAATATATAAGGAAAAAACAAAGGAGTTTCACGATCAAAAAATTGCTTTTAAGTTTTTTCAGTAGGACAGAAAGATCTATTTTTTAATTCAAAATTGAAACTTTTTTTAGGAAAACTTTTATCGAAGTGGTGTGGACCTTACACGGTAACTGAAGTTTTTTCTCATGGCCAGTCGAACTTGAAGATAGTTCAGGCACTCAATTTAAAGTTAATGGACACCGAATAAAACCATATTATGAGAATATTCAATCATGCTTAATTGAGATGGCCTTGGAAGAGAGAATGCTTGGACTCGATGGGATACTTGCTCAAACCCCCGAGTGCACCATACTTTATTCCACCTGGTGTCATTACTCATCGCAACGAGCAATTTTTTTCCGATGTAATGCACCACAACCGCCACCTGCAGCACCTCACCCGGACATGCAAACACAAATGGATAAAGTCTACAATTGCCTCAATACCATTGGGACAAACATTGCTGAGATCCTTTCATATCTTCATCCCAACGCCTCCCACCGCGGTAGTGGTCGTGGTCGACAATAAATCTGGGGAGTACTTTGTTCATTCTCTTGTTCTTTAATTTTATGTTTTGGGACAAAACACTTTAAGTGAGGGGGAGTAGAGTCTAGGTTGAATTTTCCTTTGCTTATCTATATGTTTTGATGCTAATATGTGTTGGTTGGATCTGTGGAAAGTCCCATTGATTTTTTCCCTGTTGAATGTTTTTGGTATGCATGCTTGTTTGGGAAAATATATTTGTTTAGGTTAAGATATTCTTGATAGCGGATAACATGAATTGTGATCAAGTTAGATTTCTTATGATATTCCATGATTTTTTTGGTTTAAATGTGCTTAGCTCAATGCATGAAAACTATTTGGTGAGATTTGATCCTTTACGATCATATCATTTTGTTGGATTGAGTGTTTCGAATTTGTTATTGGTATTCTAGAACCTGTTTTTTAAATACTGTCGAGATTACACACGAACATGATGCTTAAAAATGATTTTGGCACCTTAGGGTTAACCATTCCTTTTTCCCAACTAAATGGATTACCCATGCATTTTCCCTAGTTAACCACTCTTGAGCCTATTCCCATTCTTTGTTTTCACCACATTTATAAACTCAAACCCCTTTTTATTTATCCTTCTTTTCTACCCTTTTTAGGACAAGTGAACATTTTCTCCAATATGATCTTCTATGAATAGAAGAATTGTTGTGGTGTTATAAAGGAAATCATGTGCAAAACAGAAAAAGAATTAAAGAAAGAAACTGTCAAAAGAAAAAAGAAAAGAAAAGAAAATAGAAAAATTAGAAAAAACAAACAACAACAAAAGTGCAGAAATGTCAAATTCAATTCGAAGTGAAATGTGTTGTTTGATAATTTGTGTCTTTTATTTTGTTGTACTTTGTCGATTGATGGAGTAATACTTATTATTTGTAGTTCATTGTCTTGAATTTTTAGCCATATATTTAGCCTTATTCCCCACCTTTACCAAAGTCCCGTTACAACCAATAAAATACCCTTTGATTTATGCATCTTGTTCTTATTAGTAGTGGAGATTTGATTTACTTGCAAGCCTATGGTAATATCATGTCAGTTTTGACATTGAGCATTTTTATACCCCAAACACATTGAGTGCTTTGAGTGAATCCTGGTGAGGTGTTGAGTTATGTGGCATTGAGATTGATGAATGAATGGATGTTACAATTGTATTTAACTTGCTCCAATTGGTGATGTTCAATTGATTGGTTTCTTAACTTGGATGATTGTTGTGGTCTCTACATTGCTTCCTCGAATGTGAGACTTGGCAAAGAAAAGGTAAATGTAATTTTTGGCTGATTTGATTATATCATACTTGAGGACAAGCATGAGATACATAAGGGGGAATTTGATGAGTATTCTAAATTGATAATATTTGTTCGTTAATTCTTCGATCTTATGGATTTATTTTCTAGAATTATAATTAAAAAGGGCGTATTTTGCATTTTTTATTATTTGGTTACACTTGAAGACATGGTCATGACTTTGGGCATGACACGATCTGACGTGACAATTTCTAGAAGATCCGATCAGCAACAGTTTTCTAAAAGATTTGTCAGCACCTTCTGGAAGGTGGACATGCAGAGATATCTTAGGAGATTTATTTTTAATTTTAAAGCTTGAATTTGGAAAACATTTGAAATTATCTTTAGGATTATTTTTCTTTTAATTTCTATGTTTATCTCTAGGGTTTTAGAGGATATAAATACCATATTCGGGTAAGCCTAAAAAGATAATTCTGATTTCATTATTCTTCTTGTTTCTAGTTTTATAAAGTTATTCTTTTCTTTATTTTCAAATTTTTGTTTTTGTTTTTATTTTATTTTAAGTTTTATTTTTAAATATGCTAAGTATGACTGTTTTATGCTTAACTAATATTCTTATAAGCCATAGGGCTAAGCGATGACTCAATTCAATATTTGAAAATTGAAAAGCACCTAAAATCTTCAGGATGTCACTCTCAGTTTTCTGAAAGACTTGGATAGGTAATCGTCATATCCTTTTAAAATTAAAACACATTCTTTTCAAAAAGTGAACGTTGGTTAGGATGTTGTTCTGATTTAAAGTTGCGAGGAAAGATTGACGAATAGTAAATCCGACTTCCTGTGAACACACTTAGCGGCGATTCGCTAAGTGAAACTAAGACCATGTTTAATTTTTAGAGAGACAACATAATCCGAGTCGGACTTTTCCTAAACTAAAACTATTTTTACACTAACGACGATTGCCGTAGTTAGTTCTATTTAAAGATGGATTTCCAAAGATTGGCTTTGGCAAAATTGGTTACCAAAGTGAAAAGCAAGTTACATGGATAATGCCTTGTAGATTGTAACCGTCATGAATCTTGAAGTGAAAATCCAATTTCGATGATCAGAAACAAACTGAGTCAAAGCGAGGCCCGAGGCTTCTTTTTACTATAATTACTTTTCAAATCTTTGTTTACTTTCTTAATTTTGGTTTTAAATTTTTTTTCTTATTCAATCATTTTTGTCAAAACCCCCTTTTTCTTTACTACTTATCGCCTAGTTTAAATAATTCAAACATAATCATGGGAATTTTCTAAGTCCCTGATGATCGACCCTTATTTCTCTTTACTACATATTTCTTATATTCTATTGGGAAGAAGGAATTTATTTTGTTATCAAAATGACAATTGTCAAAACAATTTAGTCATATCAGCCCATGTAGTAACTAAATTATGCAGAAAACAAAATAACCAATCCTTAATCCAATTGACCAAGGGAAAAAGGAAAGTACGAAGTTTGATTTGGTCTTCGGATACTCCGTGTAGTTTCATACTTAAGCAAACCATATGAAGCTTCGTGAGAAACTTGTGTGGCTTTTCAATTGGTAAACCATAGCATGCCGACATAAGATGGATTAGACCCGTTTTAAGCTCGAATAGTGTTTCACCATTTGGGAATGCGATGAATAATGACTGTTGTATGGTTAGTGCCACATCTAGTTCTCGAATTGTTTGATCGGCCCTTGGAACTTGTTATTTGTCGTACGTGTATCGTGTTTCGGCATTAGAGGTTACTTTTGAATCTAGATCTGGTTGTTGCTATCGCTACTGTCTCCTTTGCTGAAGTGTTTATCCACATATTCTCAGAGCTAGTGCTTCAATTTCTGGTTCACAATCTACGAATTCTCCCGTATGCAACCTGGTCATAAATTAAAACAAAACTATGTCAATAACTTTACCAAAGTCCTTGACAATGATGCCAATTCTATATGCATCGTTAATGTCAAATAAATATTTCTTATTCTTAAATAAAATGAATAAAAATGTAGTAAATACAAGAAGGGTTGATCTGCAGGGGATAAGGAGTTTCCAATGTTGAATATTTTTTGATCATGTTTTATCGAGTAATTAAAAGGAAAAAGGGATATTAAAATAGAAAAATAAAAGTCTAAAATAAATAGGAAATAAAATAAAAATAAAAGTGAATCATGAAAAATGGTGGAATAAAATAAAAGTAGATTTTGAAAAGAGTATTATAAGATGAACATAACCTTAAGCTTTGCTTTGCCTCAATTCCAATTGATCATCGAAATATATTTTACTTCGGGAAACATGCAGATTACAATCTACAAGGCCCAACTGTTGTAACTTACTTTTCTCTTCGGTAAACCAATATTCCCAGGTCCATCTCCAGAATTTAGTCCTTATTGGACTAACCACGCCTATCTCCGTTAGCAGCAATACAACTTTAAGTGTTGGAAAAACCCGTCTTAGGTTATTTTTTGTCTATGATAATCGAACTCGATCTTGATTCGCCTTAGCAAACTATAAATCAAAACAACCTTCAAATCAACGACCTTTTTTTTGAATTGAGAATGTTAAGATTATTAAAAAGATGGTCTTTTTCCAAATAAAGTTTTCAGAAAATTGAGAATGTCATCCAAATATGTAAATTTCTTTTCAGTTCTCACAAACAAAATTGATTCATTGCTAAGCCTTTTGGCTAAATGAAAATTTAGCTAAGCTTGATAGAAATCATAATTAGCATTTTTTAAAAGAAAATAAAAATAAAATGAATGTTAAAACGAAGAAGAAAAAAATGAAAACTTCTATAAAAACAACCCAAATAACAAAATCAATTCAATACATCCTTCAAGCTTCACCATAAGGTTATTTATTGCCTAGAGAGTTACAAGGGATAAGCTTCCTAAAATAAAATACAATATTCAAAGTAAAATAAAATATCCTAATAATAATTAGAAAGATTTATCGAAAGTATTTATCTTAAGATTAAATCTTAAAACTCTAAAACATCTTCAAGATAAATCTGCTCATCCAACTTCCAGAGAGTGATAATTGGACCTTCTAGAAACTACTGCTACTGCCACTGCCAACTGGACTTCTAGATTCTGCCACGTCGGATTGCGTTGTGCCCCAGGTCATGCCCATGTCTCCAGCCATGATTCTAAAAATAAAAAAATATAAAATTTGTCCTATTTACTGTTAGTTATGGAAAATAAGTTTCTGTCACAAAAATAAGCAAAACAAACCAATACATCAAATAAACATAGAGAATAATTACTACAAAATATATGCAAATCTAACCACTCATCACATGCTGTTCTTGGAATGTGTAAGACAAAATGTAAGGGATCCAGGGACGAACATAGGATTTTATGTTTGTGGGGCGAACTTGAACTTATAAATTTAAGGGAAAACATATTTTCAATAGAGAAAAATTAAAAAAATTTAAAATATATTTTAATTTTAAAATTTGTTGGGGTAAACTACACTTAACTACCCCCTGGTTCATCCCTAGAAGGATTACCCAATTTTCACCAAGCCACAACAACATCATTTTATTCCCTTTGGACATTGTCAACTTTCTTGGAGTAGACGAACAACATGGGAAACCATCAATGATAACATATGCATCGATTTAGCATGTGTTAGTAGCTTCATCATCTCCTTACTATCTTGCTCTATAATAAAATTTAGCACACAAAGGTTCCATGTAGTCTCGAGCTTAACAAGTGCTCCCCTGAGTTCAACATCCAACACCGACCATCGTCCTACAGCCTTATTGAAACCCATGATCCAATCCTCATTGAAATTTCACAAGGCTCTTCCACAAGAAGCCAAACATATATATATCTTGCGAGCACCGTCCAAATTCAACTTACACAAGCCAAAAGAAGGGGGCTCCCATCATTGTTGGTTGTTGCACTATATGAAACAATTTTCTAGATGAACTGATATCGATACAATTCAAATTTTAGGTGAACTTTAGGTTTTATGGGTAGTGGTATTTATATTGGATAAACTTGTACCGGTATTAGTCTCTTGGTGTAACACCCCAAATTATGGGCTAGTAGTTTCAGGTTTACTAAGTGGACCTCGAAAAATTCATAATTAAAGTCGCTGAGCTTAATTAGGTTTAGGCTCAGGCCCAATTAGCCTTAAAGGATAATTTTTGAATAGTGGAAATATGGGAAAGGACAAAAAGCGTAATTTTCCCATTTTGTAAATATGAGGGTTTTTATATCCCATTTTGTCACTTTCTCTTTATTCTCTTCCATTTCTCTCATTTCTTCTTCGAAATCCAAAATCAAAGGTAAGTTATTTGGGTTATTTCTCATTTCCTTCAAGTTTCAGTTTTGTTTGTAATCCCTCAATCAAACCCTTATTAATGTTTGAAAGCCTTGGGTTTTCTATAGCTAAGGATAAGTGGGGGGTTCACCCAAATCACCAAGAAAAATAGTATGTCTAAGCAAGGAGCTCAAATTGGGGATTTATATTTTACGATAATGTATTTCTAATCCTTTAGAGTATTAATGTTTTCATAAATTACAAGAAATTGCTATGATTTTTGTAGTTAAGCATTTATGGTTTTATTTTTTATTCATTCAATGAATCACAAATTAGATGTTTAGTATGTGTTTTATAACACTTTAAGACCCTAAATAACTACCATAACATTGGTGCATATTTTGATTCAAAGTATGACCTTTAAGATGATTTTTAAGTGATTCCCCAGCCTAAAATACACATTTTTGGGTTCGAGTATTGATACTAAGATGAACAATATATATACTAGTTAAATTGGGGCAAAAATTAGGGATTTTGGGCTGGAGTATCAATACTACCAGGGGAGTATCGATACTGCCCTTGCAGTACCAATACTCAGGGTTATAGTATCAACACCGAGGCCCCAATTTTGCAACATAATTCATTTTTGGTACCAATACTCGTAGGGGTATCAATACTTAACCCTAGGGTATCGATACTGAAAGTAGAGTATCAATACTAATCACTTCGGTTGGTTAGTTTTGACCCGTTTAAGGCCCGTAAGAGCTAAGTACGATATGTAATTGTAAGACTTAGTCCGTGAGGGACACAAATGACTAAGCATGCCTAAAAAAACTAGTAAGAGGGGTTTACATCAGGTGTAACCATATTAAGCGTAGTACATTGAATTATCTTCAATCGATGATGTATAAAGATAGTTGGAACCAAGTAACGTTAAAAGAGACATTTGATAAGCGGTACGATGAATATGTCAGATTTAGTTGTAGCGAAAAGTATGAGCTTCGAGAATGTGTTTAAACCTAAGAAAAGTAAGATGTCCTTTCCATTTCAAGAGGCTTTGAAGAGAACTACAATAAGATCAAATAGAGTATCGCTACTCAGAATTGAACCCAAGATGGATCTCGAGCTAGCCATTCCTCATATAATAATTAAGCCTTTGCATAACGTTCTAGGTGAGAGAACGAGCGAGGTAGCAGCTAGTGAGAGAATAACCTCACTTTAGTAAGTCCGATCAGGCTAAGGATGTAAGTTCCAATGCACGTAAATTCTAGTTCTTACCCCGAAGCTTCTGAGTATACAAGGTAGGCTAGTGTGATGTCCTGAGATGCACGTGAAATTCCTCTGACCACTCTAGTAGACCCACCTCATGTTTGTGTCAGTTATGCATGTATAGTTATATCAGTTCAGTATGGTCAGGTAAACTTCCGATGTACATAAGTTTCGATTATTACCTCTAGGACTATTTTGTATTCAAGGTAGATAGGGGTCTTGTTTCAAAATGTACGAAAATTCCTCCGACCACTCCGCCAAACTTACATTATGTTTGTTTGTTAAGGCATGCATATATGCTTCCGTTAGTTTAGTATGTCTGATATGTTAAAGCTTGTCTTGAAGGCTATGTGAAACCAAGCCAATGCTTTAGTTTGTGCGGGAATTGTACCGATGCTATGTGACACCGAGTTCCCCTCTGTGATCTATGATAACTGTGTGAGGACCAGTATATCATTCCATATGTTTTGTGGGAATTGCGCTGATGCTATGAGACACTGGGTTCCCTCAATAACTAGTGTCTGAGAGCTTTGTCATGCCATATACTAGTCAGGTTTGTATTCAATTACTGCACAGTATGTCAGGGTGCATTCAGGAAATGCACAGTACGTTTAGGTTTCATTCAAGTAATGTGTATCAGTACAAACATTTGGGTTAAAGACCCTTTAGAGGTGTTTTCATGGCGAAGTCCTTATCATAGAATTAAGGGAAGCGTGAGACCCCTACTTCAGTGATAAAGAAGTAAAGTCTTAAGTAGTACTACTTGATCTAGGTCATGCATGTACCTTCTGCTTAGTACCATGTCTTCAACATGATTTTATTTATGAAATTCTTATGTTTCTCTATATTATCGATTATACTGCTGGGCTTTGTAAACTCAGTCTTCGGATGTTTTTCATTGGCAAGTCAGTAGCTTGGGATTTATAGAACATCATTGAAGCATGAATTCTAGCATCTCCGACAGAGTATTGAACAATAGCTTTAGTGGACATATGTATTCATAGGACTTTAATCATGTATTCAGTTTATTAAACTTAGTGTGTATTATTTTGGTTTAAGTTATATGTCACAGAGCTCTGATTTTGTAAAATGATTTTTATAGCAGTTATTTATGTCTGTTTATGATACCATTCAGTGTGTTTAAGAAAGAAATAATAGATTTTGAAAATCAGGGGTTACCTCGGTGGCCTAGTGTGGCACTTTAGGCTCAATCAGGTTTAGGGTGTTACACTTGGTATCGATACCTGTCGCTTAATATCAATACCAAAGGTAGTGGAATCAATACTAATATAATTTTTGAAATATCAAAGCTAAATTCAGTATTGGTAGTCATGGTCTAGTATAGATACCATAGGGGTTGGTATCAATACTGAAGGGTTGGTGTCAATACCATATAAATTGATATTCATATAAGATGAACTGGTATCCTTACCAAAGGCTTGGTACCAATACCCCAAGGTGGTTGAGTGGACTTTAGGGTTATTTTAGGTACCGATACTCAAGGGAAAGTTTTGATACCCTATAAACTAGTACCAATAACCATGTAGAGGTATTAATACCATCAATGAGGTTTAATTAGTGACTTCGAGATGTCAAATAGACTCATGAAGGAGGATTATAATAATGACAAAGATCTAGAATTTAGCTTAATAGTGTTAGATTAAGGATGAGATTTTGGTAATAGGTGATGAGTAGAAATATGAATAGTTCCAAAAGCTTGATCGAACGTGTAGCTCTCAAGTGAGAGCTCAATTTGAAATGTGATTGCTAAATGACACAAGAATCGAGTAAGAAGTCTAGAGTTTCAATAATTAATTAACAATGAGAATAAATTTGATACTCGAATTATAATATGAATGACTAATAATGAGGTAGTGAATGATGTGTGATGAGATATTTAACTCCATAGTGAGAGCTTAATAATGAACAATCGATAACAATAATGTGATGATATTGTGATATACGTGATATTCATAGAAATTTATGAGATAAGATGCCCTAAGACATATATTTGTTTAAAACTCGAGAAACAATGAGAACATCTGAGTTACTTTTGTATAACGATTGTCTATTTCATTTAATAGATGTATATTATAGGTTATCCAAATATCTTAAAAGTCATATCAAGGCTCTAAAAGTATGCTAGTTTGGTGTTTCTCTAATATTCTTATGTCCTAGACATATCCATTACTCTAGAGGAGTATGATAATCGAGTGTACGTTTCTAATATAGAGATGACTCATGTCTCACCCGTGGTAGTGGTTATATGGGACCATTATATATATATTCCTAATGTAAAGGTGACCCATGTCTCATCCAAAGTACCTAATTCATAGGCTAGATGAGTGTGAGTCTTATGATCCATATGTGACCCTAAATAACACCATGATACCCACTTATGTGTTGTAAATGAACGTGAGCTCGATGAACCGAGCCTCATCCTTGGTAGGCTATTATGTTTGAGATTGTGCATTGAATACATGACTTGATAGTATCAATGATATTGACAATATTAATTCTCTAACATTATAAAACATATACACTTAAAATTTTGTTTCATTTTAAAACATTCCTATTTCAGTTTTAAAACTATTTCAACAATCACATAGAATTATAAAATAATATTTAATCATTGGAAACGAATCTAATTTCAAGCAGCAATTAAACAGTTTGGTGTTGTCTCATAAACTATTTAAAATTTTCCTAAACAATTCATAAATTTAAAACCATTTAAAATATAATAATATATATAAACTGTTCATTCATAAATAGAAATATAACTAGTCTAGTCAAAGTAAAATAATCCTAGTTTACTATTACAAACCATTTAATTCAAATCCGAATAAGCAACTAGTAACATAAATATACATGGCACTACTTGCCAAAAGTAACCTCAAAGACGTGTTACTGATACTGATGATATAGATGATCTCCAAAAAGATGCTCGGGAGTCTCCTCACAGTACGTCTTTATCTGAACCTACACATAAAAATCAACTTGCACTAAGTAGAATTTAGTGAGGCAATATAAACTCAAGGTGAGATAAAACATGTAAAATGTCAATAGTACATTAAAACAATTAAAAATAATTCAAATAAAAATCTTTAATGCTTAAAACGATTTATTCAAGTTATCTCTTCATCAGAAACCTGAAAAGTATCATCTTATGATTTATCAAAAATCATAATGATCAATATGAGATGGAATAATCATTTAACAATCTTTTCCATTCATACACATTTTATAACTTTCATATTTCATTTTAATAGCCTAAAGTATATTTAAGAGAATGCAAGGTATGTGAGTCAGACACAATAAGCACTTCAAGGTTCTATCATCAAAATCAGACTATGCTCTCCAAATGCAATCATATCATTTGTACCAATGGTGCCATACAAAATGTGCACAAATGTACCAAATCAGAATCAGAAACACTTCACCTCATGGCATGCCAATTGTACCTACGACTCTCAATGCAACATACAATGAGCTTTTAAATCATGTCATAATCATTTACTAACCAATATTTTAGAATCAAAATCATTTTAATTCATCATCATAAAATATAACTTGGACAGTTCATACCCTAAATCATTCATACAAATATTACTGAAATAATCCATAATTAAAACATAAATCATACTTTTAAAATAATATGAGGCTGACTTATCGCAAGTCATCGTTGATCAGAATAATTAAATAAATAAACTGCACTCACATTTACCTCATTACCAAGCCTTTATATAATACTCTTTACTCACATACTTTCTCCTTTCCTTTCGGTTCGTTTGACTCGCTAGATTGTTCGTAGTATGACAACATCACATAATAACACAAAATATTTGAACTATATGTTAATATTATACTAACATAAGCTAACTTTAAGAACATAAAAGTCGATAAAATAAAATCGATAACAACTAAATCATTTTTCCATCATACTTCGACTTCCCAAAATAATCATTCAATTCCATAAATATTTATTTTCATCATCAACCAACTTTATCAACTTCTAAATCAAGCCACTAATTATGAATTCTTTTTAGAATTCACATTAACTTTTCCATTAAATTCATAATAGTCCCTTCACCATTATGATCATTTCACATAAATTATTAAAATTTCCAGAACTTTAATAACATACTCAATTCAATACCTTAATATTCAAAAACTTGCAATTTCATCCTAAACTTTCTTAGACTTTTTGAATTCAACCTTTGACTTTAACAAACTTGCAATTTGATCCCAACTCAATATTTAAACTAAAAAATCAGCATCGTAATAATATCTCAAGCATTTTAATTTCTTGTTCAAAATGATACCAACATATTTTCAAACTTACAAACAAGTCCTTTTTTTAGGACTTTCCGAATTCCACCCTAAAATTTACCAAACTTATTATTTGGTTCCAAAACCACTTTCTAACTAGAAAATTCCAACATTT
Organism: Hibiscus syriacus; assembly: GCF_006381635.1. Classification (NCBI taxonomy): domain Eukaryota; kingdom Viridiplantae; phylum Streptophyta; class Magnoliopsida; order Malvales; family Malvaceae; genus Hibiscus; species Hibiscus syriacus. The sequence continues at coordinate 2,617,334 of NW_024063323.1, read as the reverse complement.
CAATATTAATGCAACATTGAGCACCCCAATATCACATTCATACTATAAAGTCCCACAATTCTGAAAACTTGAAAATTAGCCATTTTCTATTTCAAGCTTCCAATTTGATCCAAATCAATCTCGAAATTACATAGAACACGTCTAATATCAATTCTAGATCATAGGAAAATTTTCAATATTTCCCCTATTTTTCTTCATATGGCCGAACCTATCCAAGTACATAGGGCTTGATTTCCATTCAATTTCAACCATGAATTTAAAGTTTTTTACATCAAATTTATGCTATTCTAACCATCACTACATCAGATTAAGTCAAAATTCATCAATTCTCTATAAACCCTAAGTTGGTCAAGCCTAATATGGACATCTACACATGCTTTAGAATTAATCTCCAACATAAAAAACATACTAATCTTTCATCAATCCTTTAAAATCCATAAACCCTAATTTTCAATCTCATTAAATAGGCATGTTCACCATGTAATATTTATGCCAAATGATAGAGAATTTCATCTACATGAAATTCTATATCTAATAGCTTATTCCAAAAATCAAGTATATAACTTTCAAAAAACAAATACCTCTTAAATATGATGTATTTGGCCCTATGCTTAAACATGGTTGAAAATGTGGTTATTTTATTGATTATTATGGTATTAATAATCCTTAACACATGGCTTAATATAATATAAATGAATTTAAAAATTCATTTAATGAGAAATCCCAAAATTGCCAATAATGAAACCTGATATTTACAATATGAAATTTTAATATATTCCATTAAATTATTCCATACTCAAAGATGAACTAATTTGGCTTTGACTTTCTACTTTGGCCATGCAATTTTTGAAAATTACATTTTAGTCACTAAAAATCTAATGTTGGGCCAAATCCAAAAAATTACATGGATCTATGCTAAATTTCTCTAATCTTAAATATGGAAATAACATTTCCAACCTTTATCTATCATCTTTCAATTTTTTAAATTTTGGTTAGATTTGATTATATGATTTTTATACCAAACTTTATCACTTAATATCTTTTAACACAAATCTCGTACTGAAAATATGATTCTCAAGAAAATTCTTGTTTTACGACAAACTATTCATTTATGGGCTAAAATATATAGCTTTTCAAAATTATGTTTTTGGTCCCTAATTTTTATAAAGTTTATACTTTATCTTCTAAACTTTCAAAACTTATAGTTTAGTCACTAGCCAAAATTTGGGGTATTATAATTCTCCCCCTTAAAGAAAATTCATCCTCGAATTTTCCATTCGTATTTACATACCTGAAGTAAAAAGATGAGGAAACTATTTTTTCATATATTCTTCTCGTTCTTATGTCGATTCCTCAACTTTATGGTTTTGCCAAAGAACTTTTACGAATGGAATTGTTTTATTCATCAGTTCTTTAACTACATATTGTATATTCAATCTTTAGAGTTTCCTCTTAATATGATAAATATGGTTGGATCTTAATTTCCTCCGATGTAGTCAAATGTGAATGATATGATCGATACTTTTAAAGCATCGATACATGAAATACGCTATGAATCTTACCCATCTCCAAAGGTAATGCTAACTGATAAGCTACTGGACCTACCCTCTTTATAATCTCATATGAGCCAATGAATCTCGGACTTAATTTTCACTTGCGACTGAATCTGAAAACCTTTTCCCACGCTGATACTTTGAGAAGTACTTTATCACCCTCTTGATAGTTGATTTCCTTTCTTTTCAAATCAAAATAAGGTTTTGGTTTGTCAGCAACTATCTTGAGATTGTCTTGGATAACCTTTACTTTTTTTTTCTACTTATTTGACCAAATCTGGACCAATTATGTCTCAATTTTTTAGCTCAAACCAATTTAATGGTGTCTGCCATTTTGTTCATTATAATGCTTCAAAATGAGCCATCTTGATACTCGACTAATAATTGTTATTATAAGCGAACTCAACCAAAAATAGATACTTTTCCCATGATCCTAGAAAATCAATAACACTTGCCCTTAACATATCTTCGAGTATCGGTTTGTGGATGAAAAGTAGTGTTGAAATTCATTTGAGTTCCTAAAGCTTCATGCAGAGATTTCCAAAACCTCAAAGTAAACCTCGAGTCTCTATCAGAAACTATCGAGATATATACACCATGAAGTCGTACAATCTATATGATATATAATTCAACATACTTGTCCATTGAGTAATCTATTTGATCATGAATAAAGTGTGTTGTCTTAGTTAATCTATCCACAATCACTCAGATAGAGTCTTTCTTACTGGGTATCAAAGGTAAACCTTTTACAAAATCCATGGTAACTTTTTCCCACTTCCACTGAGGAATAAAAATAGGTTGCAGCAATCAGATGGGACTTGATGCTCTACTTTTACCTATTGACAGGTTAAACATTTGGATACAAACTCAGTTATAACCCTTTTAATTCCAGTCTTCCAATATCGACTCTTCAGATCTTGATACATTTTATTCACTCCTGGATACATAGTCAAAAGACTATAATGAGGTTCAGAAAGAATATTCTTCTTCAATTCTTCATCATCATATATACAAACTCGACCTGAATAATATAAACATCCATTAGTCTTAACTTTAGTCATTTGTTTAATCTTTCTTCACTTGTTCCATCCTTTCTAGACATTTTTTATCTTCGCTTTGAAGATCTTTGACTTGATCTAACAATGTAGGCTTCAACCCCAATTTCGCAACAAGCGTACCATCATTTTGCATTGATAACCGAGTATCTAACGCTCCCAAAACAGAGAATGTCTTTCGGCTAAGTGCATTAGCTACCACGTTAGCATTCCCAGGATGATAGTTAATAACCACATTATAGTCTTTTAGAAGTTCGATCCATCTCCACTGCCTTAGATTTAATTCCTTTTGAGTTAGCAGATACTTTAAACTTTTATGATTTGTGTAGATATAACACTGCTCACTATACAGGTAGTGGTCCCAAATTTTCAAAGCAAACACCATAGTTGTTAACTACAAGTCATAAGTCGGGTAGTTCCTTTCATGTGTCTTTAGCTGTGTTTAGGCATAAGCTACTACTTTTCCTTTTTGCATGAGTACACATCCCAATCTATTATAAGACACATCACTGTAAATCACTTAATATTTATCTGATTCTGGTTGCACTAAAACTGTTGTTTTTGTCAGAATATTTTTAAGCATATCGAGGATTTCTTGGCACTTGTCAGTCCAAAAAAATGACACATCTTTTTTGAGAAACTTAGTAAGTGCAGAAGCAATCATCAAGTATTTTTTCACGAATCTCTGATAATAGCCAGCTAATCTCTAGAAACTCGAACCTCAGAAACTTTCTTTAGCGTTTTCCACTCCACTATTGCCTGTACTTTCTTGGTATACACTCTAATTCCCTCGGCTGAAATCATATGGCCAAGAAAAGCAACTTCTAACAGCCATAATTCACACTTCGATGACTTGGCATAAAGCTTTTCACCTTGTAAAGTCTGCAGTACAATACAGATATGCATTGTATTCTTCTTTAGTCTTATAATAAACCACAATATCATCAATAAACACGACTGTGAACTGATCCAAATACCGATAAAATACCCGATTAATCAAATCCATGAATGTTGCTAGAGCATTAATCAATCCAAGTGGCATCACTACAAACTTATAATGTCTATATCGGGTTCTGAAAGCCGTCTTCGGGATATCTTTTTCTTTAATCTTTAATTGGTGATACGCTGATCGAAGATCAAATTTTGAAAATATTGAAGCACCTTTGAGCTGATCAAATAGATCATGAATCTTTGGGAGATGGTATTTGTTCATTATAATCACTTTGTTCAAATGACGGTAATCTATGCATAGCCACATTGATTATCTTTCTTTTTAACAAAGAGTACCTATGCACCCCACAGAGACACACTCGATCTAATGAAACCTTGATCAAGTAGCTCTTGTAACCGTTCTTTAAGCTCTATGATTTCTGTTGAGCTATCAAAATAGGTAGTACCCAAAAAAATATAAATCTTAAACCCACCTCTCGTTCAAGAGGTAATCCAAGTAATTCATTAGGGAAAACATCTGAAAACTCACAAAATATCGAATATCTTCCAGTCTAACTTCAGATGTTCAAGTGTCGATAATATTTTCTAAAAAAGTCAATCATCCTTTTTCCATTAATTTAGTTACCGTCACTGCTGATATCACATTGGGCAATGATCTCACCTTTTCACCAATTACTATTATTTTTTATCCTCTGCATCTTTCAAAAATACTCGTTTCATGTGACAATCGACCCAACTATAATGCAAAGATAACCAATCCATTCCCATAATGAACTCAAACTCTTGAAATCACAATTCTATAAGATTCACCTGGAATACAACCCCTTGAATCTTTATCAGACATTTTCTTCTAATCTACTGTACTCTAGCACTATGAACCAACATATTCGTCGCTATCAACATGTTTGAACAAAATATATATTTCTTTGATAATTTTGAACTGGCATAAGAATGCGTAGAACCTAAAACAATCAAAACAAATATAAGTTCATCATAAAGATAAAAAGTATATGTTTAATCTCGGGGTCATCACGATCCTCCGCAGTCTTGATACTGTATATTCGAGCTGAGGCATGCACATATGACTAGGAAACTATCTTTGAATACCACCTATGTCTCTGCCTCTACCACCTCTTACTCTGCCATCGAGAAGTCTCTAAGAAAATGACCAGTGTCTCCGCAACGGAAACAAGCTCATAAAATAATTCTAAAAACTCCAGGGTGAGTTTTACCACACTACTGACATGGTAAAATCTTACCTTATAATTGAGCTAGTATACCAGCTCTAATAGTTTTTTCTGTGTTGACGACATTTTTTCTTTCCATTGGATCCTTTCTGACCAGAAACACCACCTTCACTTACTTTGGTACCGAGAACTTCAACCTCGACAACTTTTAGATTGAGACGAGGATGATACTCCCAATCTTTTTGATTACCATATCTGCTCAATCACAAATTTTTCATTTTGTGCCATTTCCAAATCCTTAGCTTTGTTTATCACTTCCTAAAGCATGGCCAAATTTGCAGTCAATAGAAGTTCCTTCAATTTGAGGTGGAGGCCTCGAATAAACTTCTAACATACATCTATCTCTGTAGGAGTTAACTCTGATGCATATCAAGCAAGCTTATTAAACTCACACTCATATTCATACATAGATCTGTTACCCTGAATTAGGTTGAATAAATCCATCTTAATCTGAGTAATAAACTGCTCCTCGATATATATCTTTTGAAATGCCTCCAAGAAAAAAATTGTCAAATAATCTAATCGGATGGAACATTCTAGTCATATTTTCTACCAAATACAAGCCTGTTCTCGCAGTAGTGAAACTATGCTATCCAATCCAATCTTGTTAGAGTATGCCCAAAGACCAATCATATGATGATTGTAATAATACTTTTATTTACTGATTTTATTGAATAAAGGCATTGCCGCTATTATTTTCAGTTATATATATGTGTTTAACATAAACTGGAAGATAATAAATTCTATATAATGACATAATTGTTATTATTAAAAGATCCCTATTCAAGTATTATTATGAGCATGGACAATAATAATATGCTTAAGACTAACATGTTATTGATTGATGACAACGAGTTGTCATTGACATGGAGATGTCATAATTGATACATGATTATATTGTTAGAGAACAATGTATTGGATTGACCCACCATGAGCATATGTCTTGGATTATTATGTGACAGTCATAACATTCATCATGGTGATGAATATATGTATGATCCTCAGACTTGAGATCAATACTTTCCCAACATATATTGTTGTATGTTTTGATGCAGCTAAACAAGCTCCGTAACTGGTTTCTCTATAAAGACTGTTATTGAATATATCTCAATATATGTAGTGGGTGTGTATGAGTAAGATATGATTTGTCATTCCTACATAATAGGAAATATATCACATGCCAGTTGATTGAGTAAGACTAGAAACGCATGGCCACGCTCGAATAAGTTGATATTTAGATATCATAAACTATTTGTTAATTAAAGTCTACTCTAGATATCAAGAAACAATAGATGGGCTATACAAGTGTGACTATTCCATGACTTGTGCCTATTCTAGATATAAAGGGCATAAGGATGTAATACATAAAAGAGTTAATCACCAAGATGATATGTCGAATCATATTTTCTTGTAACTTAGGAGATAATGATATATTGCTAGATGTCACTCATGTATGTAATAGTAGAATTGTTCTAATAATTACTGCTAACGTTACAAGAACCTACAGGGTCACAACCTAGGATTCAAGAAAGCAAAGAAGTACAATTTGTTGTATGTTACTAAAATATATATATAAAGTTAATTAAATATATGTTTTAATAATCTCGAATATTTAATTTCAATTAATTAAATATAGATTTAATTAATTTGAAATAATAAAATCCCTAATATGATTAGGGTAACTTTGATATAAAAGGATTATTAAATTTTAATTAATTAAATATAGATTTAATTAATTTGAAATAAGAAAACCCTAATATGATTAGGGTAACTTGGCTATAAAAGGGTGTGTTAGGTCTAGCAGCCGTTTTAGAACACACACACAAAACCTTCAGCCGTTTTTCTCTTAAAATGGGTTTGGGGAAGAAAATTATTGCTCTCAATCGGGTGAACTGAGTAGAGGCCGAGACGTGATTTCGTGGAGGCTTACGATTCGATCTGATCTACACAACCCTTATTCACTGTTTTCCTTGATGATTTTCAAGGAACCCGCTGTAAGTATTCGCATATCTTCCCCATGATTTCAGTTTTTCGTACTTGGATCGCTGGTGAGACCGTTGAGTTTTGTTTCCGCTGCGCAATGGGGTGCGCTGATGGTCCCAACAGTGGCATCAGAGCCACTTCTACGATATGAATTTGGGTTAAATTTTTGGTTGATGCGATATGTATGAGATGCATGTTCTAGTTTTATCGATTTCGTTAAATATGCTGATATTATTGTTCGAATCGATAACCAAAGATTAATATGTTAATTTTTAATATGTTTTTCAATCGATTTGTTGTTGGATGATCTGTGGGAGTGCGATAGCAGATCGCGTTTGGAAGTGGAATAATGGTTGTTCTGATGCAGAAAGCCTTCGGGATTGAAAATCCCAAAAGCACGATTTTGTTGATAATTATTATCAAATCGTGAAGTTTTTCCATGGAAACAGAAGTACTATTTTTCAAAAAATCCATCGGTCGTCGCGGTACGGTATATCTATTGATATGTTTGTTTTCAGGGTGTTTGACATGATGGTTATAGCCCTTGTTCACTTTATAATGGTTTAATTTGAAATACGGTCTGCGAGCCGTGCCTTTCTATATCTCTTTTGTATTTCTCTTCTCATCTTACTCCCTCGTATGTAAAATGAGTTTCTTTTAAAATTGTAAACCTATGAAGATTCACAAGGAGCACAAGAATGGCGAGAAGATGACTAGAGAGCAGTCTTAGGCTTTAAGGTTCTTGGTTCCCCCATTGGCTTGGGATGGGACACCTTAGTCATTATTTTGGCTATAACCATTGCATCTTTTTAATTGTTATATTTTGTTATGTATTCAATGTATCAAATGATAAAATAAGAATAAATATTGATGATCAATAAGGGCCTAATATTAAAATGAACATTGTTGAGATAATACGTAAATCCCTCTTTATAATCTAAGTTAACTTAACCGACCAATATTTACCCTCGTTAAGACTTTGATCGATATTTTGTGGGCTTTGCCAAAGCATTGGCACATAAATCTATCTTGGTTAAACGTGAACAAAAGCAAGTGATATTCACCGGTTGAAATATTGGTAATAACTTAGCTAGGTTATTCTAATAGGATTAGAAACCTAGAGGTTAAATATTTGGATAAGTCATGAGATGACTTGAACAAAAGTTGTTCACCAAAATTAGGAGTTACATGAGATTAACTATCAAGTGTTACTTACTAAATAATCACTATCCTAAAAGAAAAGCCAAAGCTATTTAGGAAATTATGTATTATGGATCCTCACCCACTAGAAAAATTTTCGTTGAATTTTTCCGAAATAAAACAAAAGGTTTTTAATTTTGAATGAAATAGTGGGAGTAATTTCTAAATAAAGTCCTATTTATAAATTTTAATTCGGTAAATTTACTTACTTTAATATTTCATTGTTGTAAATTTAATGGCAAAACAACACTTTATCACTACGATCACTCCTTGAGAAGGATAAACTTAATTCATAAACTTCCTTGACTGGTTTCGTAATTTGAGAATTGTTCTCAAAGATGAAAGAAAGGAATATGTCATTGAGGAACTTGTTCCTGATGAACCGACAGCTAATGCTTCAAAAGTTGACAAATACAAATTTAAGAAACATATTGATGATATCTTAGATGTCTAATGCTTGCCACCATGACTCTTGAGCTTCAGAAGCAATGCGGACATGGTTGTATATGAGATGATTCAAATCTCAAAGAATATATAAGGGCAAGCACGTAAGAGAGTTATGAGACCTCTAAAGCTCTATTTCAATGCAAATGGCATAGGAACTCCTGTAGGAGCTCATGTCATCAAGATGATGGGCTACATCCAAACATTGGAAAAGCTTGGATTTCCTCTCAAAGATGAATTGGCTACCATGTTATCCTGCAATCGTTGCCAGATAGCTTTACAATTTGTCCTTAATTTCAACATGAATAAATTAAAAACTTTGCCACAGTTACTTGCATGTTACGAACTGCTGAAAGTAACATGAAAAAGGTTGGACCTAACCCATTCTGATGGTCCACAAGGATAAAGGAAAGGGAAAGAAAAGGTAGTGGCAAAGTCTAAGGGCAATTGTAAGACCAAACCAAAAGGGGAAAATGCATTGAAACCCAAAGGGGGAGTTAGCAAAGAAGGAAAATGTTTCCATTATGATAAGATCGGACACTGGAAGAGAAACTGCGCTGTTTACCTTGAAGAGGTCAAGAAGGCAAAAGCAAACAGAACGTTTGTTTCAGGTATTTATGTTATTGATGTTAATTTGTCAACATCTACTTCTTGGTTATTAGATACCAGTTGTGGTTCTCATATTTGTACTTTTGTATAGGGACTGCAAAAGAGAAGGAATTTGGCTAAAGGGGATGTGGACCTATGAGTGGGAAATGGAGCAAGAGTTGTTGCATTATCTATAGGGACATATATTTTATCTTTGCCTTGTGGACTTGATTTAAATTTAGAGGATTGCTATTATGTGCCTAGTTTGACTAAGAACATTATTTCTATTTCTTGTTTGGACAAGATTGATTTTGAGATTATTATTAAGAATAATTGTTGTTCTTTTTATCTCAATAGTATTTTTTATGGTTCGACACAATTGATTAATGGTCTCTATATTTTGGATCAAGAAAAAACCATTTATAACATAAATACTAAGAGGTTAAAAACAAATGACTCGAATCAAACTTATCTTTGGCATTGTCGTTTAGGCCATATAAGTGAGAAACACATATCAAAACTCCATAAAGATGGATTCTTAGATTCATTTGTTTTTTAACAATATGATGTATGTGAATTTTGCTTGTTGGGAAAAATGACTAAAGCTCCTTTTAATAGTAAAGGTAAGTGAGCAAGTGATTTATTGGGGTTGATACATAGTGATGTATGTGGACCAATGAATACACAAGCCAGAGGTGGATTCCATTACTTCATTACTTTTACCAAAGACTTCAGTCGGTATGGGTATATTTATCTTATGCACCATAAATCTGAAGCCCTTGAAAAGTTTAAGGAATTTAAAAATGAAGTACAAAATCAACTAGGCAAGAGCATGTTTCACAAGTTGTTGAGGAGCATTCAACAGATTTAGAAACACAACCACTGCATAGATCTACAAGACAACATTGTGCACCTGAGAGATTAGGATTTCTCATTACGACACATGGAGATGTTCAGTTTATGGATCAAGATGAGCCCAAGACTTATCAAGAGGTAGTGTCTAGCCCAAACTCTGAGAAATGGCTTGAATCCATGAGATCTGATATGGATTCCATGTCAGTAAACCAAGTTTGGACTTTGGTTGAACCACCTGAAGGGGTCAAACCTATAGGGTGTAAATGGGTTTTCAATAAGAAAACTGACATAGATGGTAATGTACAAACATACAAGGGGCGACTAGTTGCTAAAGGTTTTCGAAAAGTTCATGGTGTAGACTATGACGAAACATTCTCCCTTGTAGCTATGTTTAAGTCCATCCAGATCTTACTCGCAATAGTTGCATTCCATGATTATGAAATCTTGCAAATGGACGTCAAAACCGCCTTCCTTAATGGAAAACTTGAAGAGGATGTGTATATGACACAACCAGAAGGTTTTGTCTTTCCAGGAAATACTGGAAAGGTTTGTAAGCTATATAGGTCTATTTATGGACTAAAGCAAGCTTCTCGAAGCTGGAATCTTCGGTTCAATAATGCAATCAAAGAGTTTGGTTTTATCAGAAATGAAGATGAGCCTTGTGTTTATAAGAAGGCTAGTGGGAGCATTTTTCTTTCCTAATCTTGTATATAGACGACATACTCATCATAGGAAATAATATACCTACTTTACAGTCTGTTATGACTTGGTTAAGTAGTTTTTCTATGAAATATTTGGGTGAGGCAGTGTATATCTTAGGAGTTAAGATCTATAGAGATAGATCAAGATGACTTCTAGGTCTAAGTCAAAGTACATATATAGACAAAGTGCTGAAAAGGTTCAGTATGGAAGAATTCAAGAAAGGATTTTTGCCTATGAGACATGGCATTTCGCTTTCTAAAGAAATGTATCCTTCAACTCCACTAGAAAGAGAACGGATGAATAAGATTCCATATGCTTCAGCTATTGGTTATATAATGTATGCAATGTTATATACTCGACCAGATGTATCGTATGCTCTAAGCATGACGAGTCGGTATCAAGCAAACTCTGGTGAAAATCACTGGGTTGCGGTTAAAAATATCCTTAAGTACTTAAGAAGAACTAAGGATAAATTTCTTGTCTATGGAGGGGAGGAAAAGCTTAGTATAAAAGGTTACACTGATGCCAGCTTCCAAACTGACAAGGATGACTCACGATCGCAATCGGGTTTTGTGTTTTATCTTAATGGAAGTACTGTGAGCTGGAAAAGTTTAAAGAAAAACACAATAGCTGATTCTATAACAGAGGCTGAATATATTGTAGCTAGTGAAGCAGCAAAAGAGGTTGTTTGGATCAAGAAGTTCATATCGGAATTAGGAGTTGCTCCCAGTATATCAGATGCTGCAGAACTCCGTTGTAACAATAATGGAGCCATTACACAAGTAAAGGAACCCATATCTCATCAATGATCCAAACATATTCTTAGGCGCTTTCATCTCATTCAAGATATCATTGATCGAGGAGATGTGGAAATATGTAGAGTACACACAGATAACAACATTGTTGATCCCTTGACGAAGCCTCTTACACAGAAGAGGCATGATCGTCACACTGAGTCACTCGATATTAGATATGTGAGTGATTGGTCTTAGTGCTAGTGGGAGATTGTTAGAGTATGCACAAATACCAATCATATGATGATTGTAATAATACTTTTATTTACTGATTTTATTGAATAAAGGCATGGCCACTATTATTTTCAGTTATATATATGTGTTTAACATAAACTGGACGATAATAAAGTCCATATAATTACATAATTGTTATTATTAAAATATCACTAGTCAAGTATTATTATGGGCATGGACAATAATAATACGCTTAAGACTAACATGTTATTGATTGATGACAACGAGTTGTCATTGACATAGAGATGTCATAATTGATACATGATTATATTGTTAGAGAACAATGTATTGGATTAACCCACTATGAGAATATGTCTTGGATTATTATGTGACAATCATAACATTGCTCATGGTGATGACTATATGTATGATCCTCAGACTTGAGATCAATACTATCCCAACATATATTGTTGTATGTTTTGATGCAGCTAAACAAGCTCCGTAACTGGTTGCTCTATAAAGATTGTTATTGAATACATCTCAATATATGTAGTGGGTGTGTATGATTAAGATAGGATTTTTCCTTCCTACATAATAAGAAATATATCACAGGCCACTTGATTGAGTAAGACTAGAAACGCATGGTCATGCTCGAATAAGTTGATATGAGATATCATAAACTATTCGTTAATTAAAGTCTACTCTAGATATCAAGAAATAATAGATGGGCTATACAAGTGTTCCTATTCCAAGACTTGTGCCTATTCTAGATATAAAGGACATAAGGATGTAATACATAAAAGAGTTAATCACCAAGATGATATGTTGAATCCTATTTTCTTGTAACTTAGGTGATAATGATATATTGCTAGATGTCACTCATTGTATGTAATATTAGAATTGTTCTAATAATTACTGTTAACGTTACAAGAACCTATAGGGTCACACCCTAGGATTGAAACGAGCAAAGATGTACAATTTGTTGTATGTTACTGAAATATATATCTAGAGTTAATTAAATATATGTTTTAATAATCCCAAATATTTAATTTCAATTAATTAAATATATATTTAATTAATTTGAAACAATAAAATCCCTAATATGATTAGTGTAACTTGGATATAAAAGGATTATTAAATTCCAATAAATTAAATATAGATTTAATTAATTTGAAATAATAAAACCCTAATATGATTAGGGTAACTTGGCTATAAAAGGGTGTGTTAGGTCTAGCAGCCATTTTAGAACACACAAACAAAACCTTCTACTGTTTTTCTCTCAAAACAGTTTTGGGGAAGAAAATTATTGCTCTCAATTAGGTGAACTGAGTAGAGGCCGAGACGTGATTTCATGGGGGCTTACAATTCAAACCGATCTACACCACTATTATTCACTGTTGTCCTTGCTGTTTTTCAACGAACCCGCTGTAAGTATTCACATCTCTTCCTCCCAATTTTAGTTTTTCATACTTGGATCACTGGTGAGACTGTCAAGTTTTGTTTCCACTGCGCCATGGGGTGCGCCGAAGGTTCCAACAAGTCTTTCTTTGTCTGAATAGTGAAGATTGTCCAACATGTTCTTAACATCATTTAGCCACATATCTGCCATAATCGATCCTTCATTTTATTCACCTTTAAATTCAGAGGCTCCCAGGTTTTTTAATCTTTCAAAATTGATGCTCTTATAGCTGGAGGAGTAGGAGGATGAGGTAGAGACAAAGGAGGGGGAGGTGTTGCTACTGGCTGATATCGAGCTAAAATAGCCTCAAGAGCATGCATAAATGTCCCATGATTTAGAGCTTGAACCCCTGTTGTACTGGTGCTCCCTGTTGCTCAGACTGTCCATGGGTACATGCTCAACCTCGTTACTTCCATTATTGGTTCCCTTGGGAACCTTTTATTCAGTAGCTTGCCTAGAGCTTTCCGAATCTGACTTCCAAACAACATTCATATAACATTACGTTAGTAAGGAGAAACATCATAAATAAAATTATCAAACCATACCATATTATTAATTTTGACATCCTAGTGGCATGTACATATTTCTAACATAATATAGACTCGATTTAGACCAAGAATCAGCTAAACCTACAGTTCTGATACTAATAAATGTAACATCCATGACCCATATATGACTCCAAACACGAGTTAAAGATGTTACATCAACTTTACATACATTTGTAAAACATAAACACTAATTTTTTTGTTTAATTTTGAATTATTCTTATTTCAATTTTAAAATTATTTAAACAATCACATAGAATCATAAAATAATATTTAATCATTGGAAACAAATCCAATTTTAAGCGATAATTAAGCATTTGGTGTTGTATCACAAAATATTTAAAATTTACCTAAAACTGCTTAAATTTAAAACCATTTAAAATATAATAATATATATAAGCTATTAACATAAATATACATGACACTAATAGTCAAAAGTAACATCAAAGATGTATTACTGATACTGATGGTATAGGTGATCTCCAAAAAGATGCTTCCTCACAGCACATCGTACTATTTATCCTAACCTACGCATGAAAATCATCACGCGATAAGTAAAATTTAGTGAGGCGTTATATATACTCAAGGTGAGATAAAACATGTAAAATGTAAATAGTACATTAAAACATTTAAAAATAATTCAAATATAAATCTTTAACACTCAAACCAATTTATTCAAGTTATCTCTTCATCCGAAACCTAAAAAGTATCATCATATGATTTATAAAAATCAAAATGATCAATGTCAGACAGAATAATCATTTAACATTCTTTTCCATTCATACACATTTCAAAACTTTCATATTTCATTTTTATAGACCAAAGTATATTTAAGAGAATGCAATGTACTAGAGTCATACGAGTGTGCGTAATAAGCACTTCACGGTGCTATCATAAAAAAACATACTATGCACTCCAAATGAAATCATATCATTTGAAGAAACATTGTTATACACAATATACACAAATGTATCAAATCAGAATCAGAATCAGAATCACTCCACCTCATGGCATGCTAATTGTACGTACGACTCTCAATGCAACATAGAATAAGCTTTTAGATCATATCATAATGATTTATTAACCAACATTTCAAAATCAGAATCAATTTAATTCATCATCATAAAATATAACTTGGGCAGTTCATACCCTAAATCACTCATAAAACTTCATGAAAATATTATGGAAATAGTACATAATTAAAACATAAATCATACTTTTAAAATAATATGAAGTTGACTTATCCCAAGTCATCTTCGATCAAAATAATTAAATAAATAAATTACACTCACCTTTGCCTCACTACCAAACCTTTATATAATACACTTTACTCGCGAACTTTATCCTTTCCTTTCAGGTCGTTCATATCGCTAGATTTTTCGTAGTCTGACAACATCACATAATAACACAAAATATTCGAACTACATGTTAGTATTATACTAACATAAACTAATTTTAAGAACATAAAAGTCGATAAAATAAAATCGATAACAAGTAAATCATTTTTCCATAATACTTAAACTTCCCGAAATAATCATTCAATTCCATAAATATTTATTTTCATCATCAACCCCTCAACTTTTTCAACTTCTAAATCAAACCACTAATTATGAATTCTTTTTAGAATTCACATTAACTTTTCCATTAAATTCATAAAAACCCCTTCACCATTATGATCATTTCACATAAATTACTAAAATCTCCAGCACTTTAACAACATACTCAATTCAATACCTTAATATTAAAAAATTTGCAATTTCATCCTAAACTTTCTTAGACTTTTTGAATTCAACCTTTTACTTTAACAAACTTGGAATTTTATCCCAACTCAATATTTAAACTCAAATAATAGCATGCTAATAATATTTCTAGCATTAGAATTTCTTGTTCAAAATGATACCAACACATTTTCAAACTTAAAAACAGGTCCTTAATTTTTTTAGATATATAACTTAGTCCAAAAATCAAGTATATAATTTCAAAACTCAAAAATAATATTTTTACCTCTTGATCATGGTGTATTCAACCCTATATTTGAACATGGCTGAAAATGTGGTTATTTTCTAGATTATTCTTTTATTAATAATCCTTAACACATTACTTAATATAATATAAATGAATTTAAAATTCATTTAATGAGAAATCCTAAAATTGCCATTAATGAAACTTAATATTTACAATTTTCCATTTCAATATCTTCCATTAATATATTACATAGTCAAAGATGAACCAATTTGGCTTTGACTTTCTACTTTGGCCATGCAATTTTTGAAAATTGCATTTGTGACAAAAATTCCAAATTCGGTCAAATCTTAAAAATTACATTGATATGTTATATATTTCTCTAATATAAAATATGGAAATAACATTTCCAACCATTATCTATCATCATTCAAATTTTCATAAAATTCAGGTTCGAGTTGATTATCTGATTTCTATACCAAAATTTATCGCTTAATAGCTTTTAACACAAATTACGTATCGAAAATATGATTCCCACAAAAATTCTTGTTTTAGACCAAACTTTTCATTCACGGGCTAACATATACAAATTTCCAAAATTACATTTTTGGTCCTTAAACTTCTATAGAGTTTATAATTTATTCACCAAAGTTTTAAAATTTATATTTTAGTTACTAGCCAAAATTTGGGGTATTACATTAGCATATTTATGTTATGGATGGATTTAGTATAGTACAATTATTGTGTAATGTTGAGCTTGTTTTCTCAGTGTTCGAAATATGATTTTGTTTCCAAGTTATAGGTTACTAGAAGCATGATGAGACAACAATATCATCAAATGAGTCTTAGAAGGGTACCATAGTACAATGATGACAAATTGATGGGCATGTAGAGGTTATGTTTTGTAAAATGGGTCAAATTGTAATATCATACTATTTTACTTATTTATGTATTAAGTTTTTAAATTGGGGCCATGCTTTTGTAGATTGTTAAATTTTCATACTTTGTGTAAATAAGAGTGTTGAAAACATTTTAATATTTCGATATAACAAACTAAGTATAAATGAATTTTAAGATTTTACAAATGATTTTCTAAAGAATATTCGATATAATTATTCGAATATCAAAATATTACTCCGAGTCTTTCTAATTTCATTTTAATCCTTACTAAAGTGTAAAAACATGTTAAACAAATTTACAAAGTATTTTGAGCCTTAATCGAGTCAAAAATCATTTCTTGATTAAAATCAAACCAAAATGGGCAGATTGCCCAAAGGGAGCCGATTCCCCCCAAGGGGGTATCGATTCCCCCCAAGGGAATACCGATTCCCCCTAAGGGAATACCGATTCCCCCTGTTAAACGGTTGAAATATTTGAATTTTACACTTAGGGAACCGATTCCCTATGAGGGGTACTGATTCCCCCCACGTTCCAAGCAGTTTTATTAATTGTTTTCACACTTAAACGACTCCATTGACTCCACTAATCATCCCCAACATTCAGAATCAATTAAAGGAGTATTTAAACAAGCTTAGAATCCATTGATCAACAACAAGAAACAATAATCAACAAGAATCAAGAGAGAATCAAAGAGATAGCATCAAACCTCAAGTTTGAGCATTTTCAAGCCTATTTCATTCAATATTCATTTTTGCTTTCAAGAACACTTATTGTGTTCAATTGTATTATTCTTGAGTGTTCTTTCTTTGTTTATATAATTGTGCAAACATCTTGCCTTGTGAGGATTTTCTTGTAAGTTTGCAAAATTTGTATTGTTCTCTTTGGGAGAGAGTGTTCTCAAGAATTTGGGATATAATTCTTGAAAGATTTGTAAGGTTACTCTTTGTCCTCAAAAGAAAGACATATTCGTGAATTTGTGGAAAATCCTTAGTGTGGATAGCTAAGTTAGTGGACGTATACTTTGGTTGAGAAAGTCGAACCACTCTAAATCGCTGTGCAATTATTTTCAATTTTCTGCCAAAAGCTTCCACCAAATTTTAATGACCAATTCACCACCTCTTGGCTGATTCCATTGATCGATTTACTCAACAATTTGTATTAGAGCCTCACTCATTTGAAGGTTTAATCACCTCTTGAGTCGATTCGGGAAGAGTTACATCGATATTCAAGTCATCAATGGCCGGCGCTTCAAACTCTGACTTCGTTCTCGATTCAATGCCCGCCAACAAGCCTCCTTTCTTCAATAGAGCTAATTATGCCTATTGGAAGAATAGGATGATGTATTTCATTCAAGCAAGTGACATGGGAGTATGAAATATTATAGAAGATGGATACATCAAACCTTCCACTCATGCAAGATTGTGGACTAAATGAGAGACAAAAATATTCCAGCTCAACTCCAAATCCATCCATATTATCTTTTGTGCTCTTGGACCGGGTGAATATGGAAGAGTTTCATCTTGTACAACCGCCAAGGAGATATGGGACAAACTACAAGTCACTCATGAAGGCACAAACGTGGTAAAAGAATATATAAAATTAGTTTTCTAACTCATAGCTATGAAACTTTCAGGATGAAACCCGTTGAAGATGTTATAACTATGAAGGATAGATTCTCCACGATTGTCAATAGTCGCAAATCATATGGAGAAATCATTCCAAATGACAAGCTTGTAAGGAAGTTAGTTTACTATCTTCCAAAAGCTTGGCAATCAAAGAAGACGTCGATCATCGAGGCTAAGAACTTAAAATACTTGACCCTCGATGAGCTTATTGGTTTTCTCCTCACGCATGAAATGATGCTTAAAGAATAGGAAGACCTTGAGAAAAGAGATGAGCCAAATCAACAAATGATGAGAGTGATTCAGATGAAGATGACGATGACGAGGAGATGATATTATTTTCCAAACGGTTCATAAAAATGATGAGGCCAAACCGAGGAAGAAAATTCAAACGAAATGAAGGCTTCAAGAATGAACCAAAAGAGAAGGACCCGATCATTTGCTATGAATGCAAAAAACTAGGGCATGCCAAATATGATTACCCACAATTGAAGAGAAAGGGTCAATCAAAGAATAATTATAATGCACACGTGGCTACATGGAGCGATGAACAAGGTTCTGATGAAGAGGAACAAGATGTAGCAAACTTGTACTTGATGGTATTCGGGGAAGATTCTAAGGTAACCTCTAACTCATTCAATTCAGATGAATTATCTTATGATGAGTTATTAGAGGAATATAATGGGTTGGCTTCGGATTATGAGAAATTGTTTTTAAAATATAAAAATGATATTTCAAAATTGAAAAATGAAAATAATCTCATATCCAACACCAACAATGATCTTGAAAGTAAAATAAAAAAATTGCAAATCAAACTAGAAGAATTTGAAAAGAAAAATTCTGATTTGCATAATTTACTTTCAAAGGTCAATGATGATCATCAAAAGAAAATTGATGATCTTAAAGCTTCTTTTGATAAAGTTGGAACAAAACATTTTGAAAATGGAGAATCGTCATCAAAGGAAGAAACGAAAGATGGGGAAACTCAAGATCCTTTCGAGAATCCAACCATTGAAGAAAGAGAAGTCTCTTACCCAAGGGAATACAACTATGTCAAGGATGGTGAAATAATAGGTGATCCATCCAAAGGGGTAACAACTCAATCTTCTCTTAGAAATATTTTTAATTATGTTGCATTTATCTCATGTATAGAGCCTAAGAATATTAAATAAGCATTAAATGATGAACATTGGATTATGGCTATGCAAGAAGAGTTAAATCAATTTGAGAGAATTAAAGTATGGACATTAGTTGAAAGGCCTAGTAATAAGTCTAATGTAGGTACTAGATGGGTATTTAGAAATAAGCTTGATGAAAGTGGTAATATATTGAGAGATAAGGCTAGACTTGTTGCTCAAGGGTATACTCAAGAAGAAGGCATAGACTATGATGAAACATACGCTCCCGTAGCTAGGATGGAAGCAATTAAAATGTTATTAGCATTTGCATGTTTTCATGAATTTAAATTATATCAAATGGATGTTAAAAGTGCATTTTTAAATGGTTTTATAAAAGAATAAGTATATGTGGAACAATCTCCTGGTTGTGAAGATTCAAAATTTCCAAATCATGTTCTTAAATTGACAAAAGCGCTTTATGGTTTAAAACAAGCTCCTAGAGCTTGGTATGAAAGATTGTCAAATTTTTTAATTGAAAAAGGTTTTTCAAAAGGGAAGATTGACACTACATTGTTTTTAAAGCATAAAGGTAAATATTTATTAGTAGTTCAAATTTATGTTGATGATATAATATTTGGTTCTACTAATGATGTTCTTTGCCAAGAATTTTCTAAGCTAATGCAAAGTGAATTCGAGATGAGCATGATGGGCGAGCTCTCATTTTTCTTGGGACTCCAAATCAAGCAAAGAAAATATGGCATCTTCATCAATCAAGCTAAATACGTCAAGGATATGCTGAAGAAGTTTGGACTGAAAAATGGGAAACCTCATGACACTCCAATGAGCTCATCTACAAAGCTTGACAAAGATGAAGGAGGTAAATGTGTGGATGTTAAATTATATAGGTCAATGATTAGCTCTTTGTTTTATTTAACCACAAGTAGACCGGACATTATGTTTAGTGTTTGCTTATGTGCTAGATTTCAATCATGTCCTAAGGAATCACATTTACTAGCTGTTAAGAAAATCTTTAGATACCTTAAGGACACTCCTAGTTTAGGACTTTGGTATCCTAGAGACTCTAGCTTTAGCTTGCATGCCTTCTCTGATGCGAATTACGGAGGATGCAAATTAGATAGGAAAAACACATTTGGTACTTTCCAATTCCTTGGAAATATGCTGATTTCTTGGTTTTCAAAGAAACAAAATTGTCTTGCATTATCTACCACTGAAGCGGAATACATTTCAGCCAGTAGTTGTTGTTCACAAGTTTTATTGATAAAACAATAACTTTTTGATTATGAAATTGAAGTAGGTACTATTCCTATCAAGTGTGACAATACTAGTGCTATTTGTCTCACTAAAAATCTCATCCAACACTCTAGAACTAAGAATATTGAAATTAAACATCACTTCATTAGAGACCATATCGCTAAGGAAGATGTAGTTCTAGAATTTGTTGATACTTTGCACCAATTAGAGGATATCTTTACAAAACCTTTAGACAAAGAAAGATTTTAGACACTTAGGAGAGAATTAGGTTTAACCAACCTATCTTTACTTAGTGTTTAAAATAAGTTTAGTACTTTTAATTTAGATTTGAAATAATAATAATATTGTTTGATTGCATTCTTTGCTATTAGTTAGGGGGAGTTTATGATTCTTAGTGAAAATTAATTTTATGTTCAAATGTAGTTTAAGGATAGATTTAATTGATTAAACATAGTTAATTTTTCAATATATGAGTTGCCAATACCACTAGAGCTAAATTATTTAGCATTTTAAGTGTTTAAAATCAGATTTTTAGCATTTTGGTGCAGAGAGAATCGATACCCTCTTAAAGGGGAACCGATTCCCCCTTTTTGAAGGGGAACTGATTCCCCCTGGAGGGAATCGATACCCCCTGGAGGGAATCGATACCCCCACGGGTTCTGTATATTACATGGCTATAATACCCTATTTCCTCAAACCCTCTCTTCTTCCCTTTGCCTCCATTTAATCTCTCCATCTCCCTAAATATCTACTTTACTTCAAAAATAACCTTTTCAAGTCAGAATTTCATCATATTTCATCTCTTAAACATGCTAGAATCATTAAAATCGTGCAAACTTCATCCAATCTCACTCAAATCCAAAAATCTTCAAGGTATTTTTCTAAAACTTATATTTTATCAAAATTTGATTTTAGGACTAGTTTTAATTAGTTGTAGGTTGAACTATATATCAGGAATTGATTATTTGATGTTTCTAAACTAAAGTTTACAACTAATTTCATCAAAATCTCACAATTTTTTAATTGATTTTTTTAATTGTCGAAATAAAAAAATGAAAATCTTTAATTAATTTAAAATTTTGTGTTTTTGATTTAATTATGTTGTTACTATGAAAACTATACACATATTAATTTTCAAAACTTGTTTTTCAAACATAATTTTTCAAAACTTTTCCCATTAGGATTCAATTTAGAGAACCTTGAAATATTGCGGACTCAATTGAGTTTTGGGATTGATATTTGTTGCATACATGTGTTTTTAAAATTGCAGGTTACTCTTTCCATTCCGATTATCTTATGTCATGTCTCACAAACGTTCTAGACCTTCCTCTAGTCGATCTAGTCAACCACCAAACCAACCTCAAAATCTACCTCCTATCCAACAAATTCCTAATCCCAATCCCGATGACCCTTCCATGACTATTCTTAATTCGTGCTTCAATGAACCAGGTCGTAGACAAAATCTACTCTTTAGGTATTCTCAATACTTTGAGTCTTACAAAATCCAGGAAGAACGAATCCCATCTATTCAAGCCATGTTAGACATTAATTTTAGATATCTTCCTACCCTTAGAGAGTGGAAATTTGATAAACTTTGTGAACTTGAACCAATAGTTTATCACCGAGTTGTTCGTATCTTCTACTCTAATGTCGTTTGCGTCCAAAACTGAGCTAAAACCACAACCATTGGAATTCGATCCTATCTTCTAGGATGATTCTTTTATATTGACCCAGAATACATAGCCACCGCATTAGGATTAGATAACGACGACTTAGAAAATGAAAAACAAACGGTAGGTTATCAGTATAAACGAAGGGATAGTGTGAGTGTCTTAGATCTCCATGATCGTTTCCTTCATTTAATGATCTCTTGGTGGTTTCGACCATCCGCAGGCCGTTACTCCACTCTTCGAGCCTTGGATCTATTTTGGCTACATTGTGTCCAAAATAATCTTAAAATCAACATACCTCAGATTATCTTTGCTGAAATTGTGGAAGCTGTAAATCTTGTTCCGAATAAGAAACTCTGTTCATCTCTAGTTTACGGTTGTATTCTGAGTAATCTGTTTTCTAAAGTTGAGCTTAGGGTTGGGCTTGATGCCACTTTTCCACTCAAAAACCAAATCAATCTCTTTTCTTTAACTAAATTGGGATGGAATATCAATGAACATATTGGTATATGGGTTCGTACTGGAGAGAAACCTCCGGAAGCAGATGACGCCGACGATGAGGCGGAGAAGCATGAGGATCATGCACAACAAGAAGATCAAATGCCTCCTGTCGTAACTGGTTTTCGCTTGGGTACGAATTTTTACTTGGCGGGAAAAATAAATAAATAAATAAATGATTTTGATTAAAAAAATGTTTTGGGAGTCGTTATTGACCTTTTTGGGTTAGGTTGGTCAAATACCTAAAAACAATCTTTTAAAATAGTTTTTTAAGAAAACATAATTTAAAAGTTAAACTGATCTGCGTATAACAAAAAAATTTTAGTAAAAAAAGATTCGTGGTCGGTTACGTTTAGGGAAGGATTAGCACCCTTATAACGCGCAAAATTGGTACCCATTAATTATAAATTGTCTCTATTATTGGAAATTTAAGAATTCAAAAATATATTTAATTCATAATCCTATGATTTCAAATTTATTAGTATAATTCCAAGAAAATATATTAATTTCTATAAATATATATTTTATATTTTTATAAATAAGATATTTATTTACTTAGAAATATCAGAAAATGACTTCTAGTTGCTTTAAGACAAACCCTTTCTTAATATTAAAAATATTAATAAATATTAATAAAACATTTCTCTAAAAAATAATTTAAAAAATAAAATCAAACAAATATATATAATTTATAAAAGTAGGATATTTATTTATTTGAAAATATCAGAAAAGGACATCTAGTTGCTTTAACACAACCAATTTCTTAATATTAAAATAAATAAATAAATAAATAAATATTATTATTATATATATTTATATGACTAAATAATAATAATAAAATTACTAAATTAAATATATTGAAAATAAAAGGATAATAATAAAAATAAAATAAATTGCAATTCAATAATGAATAAAATAAATAAAATTAAAACTATAGTATAAACACACTTAACGTTATATTAATAATAAAATACCATATATAAATATAAGAAAAGCAATCTTTGTAAATGAATAGAATAAATACTAAAAGAAATTTATATTTTAATAAATAGTTATATAATAAAGTAAAATAGTATTAATGTCTATTATGATTAAAATAGATGGAATGGAAAGTAAATTTAAGATACCAATTATAAATAAATGCAAAGAAAATTAAAGTAAGGAAAAAAATAAAGTCAAAGATACAAACATCAAGATTACAAGTAATTAAGGAAAATGAAACATTAAAGGTGAATTAATCTTTTATGAATAGCTAATTGACAACAAATTTGGGAAAGTATTAAAATAAAAAATAATTGAAATTAAAGCAATTAAATCATATTCATAAATATATAAAATTCATAGTCAACATTGAGAATTATAAACATTAGTGATTAATTTATAAAAGAACAAAATTAATGGATATAGTTAATAGTATCATAAAATATAAATATTAATATTGTAATTTAGTCATAAAAAATTAATTCGGGATCAAAATAAAAATTATTAAAACTATAGTAGCTAAATATGTTATTTTACCTAAATATATATAATTATAGCAGGAACTAAATTGTAAATTAAATAAAATTTAAAGACTGAATTAAAATATGCAAAAATTGATTTTGGGGACTGAAATGGAAGTTTACAAATTTAGAAGGGCTGCAGATCTAGTTGTTCCACGTATAAAATTACGCAGAGGGTCCCTCCTTAAAATGGCATCGTTTGGGGAGGGTTTGGGGAGGGATTTAAATACCCTTTAAAATCTGGCCCTCAGGCCATTTTGCTCATTTATCCCTTTCTCATTTCTCCCTCTAAAAGAGAGAGATAAAAATCTCTATTCCTTCTCTCTATACTCTCTCACCAGAGAGAGAGGCAGCTACCGGCCAGCACCCATGATCCGCCGCCAATCGCAACTGCTGGCCACCGTGAACGGTGGCCGAAATTTATAAATCTACACCAAATCGTAGATCTACTCAACCCAAAACCGAATTCGGTTTTTATTTCTCCTAAAAACCCCTTAAAATTAATAGATCTAAAAAATACCGATGGTTTTACCTCGGTTTTTACAAGGTTTCCGGCGACGAGAAGCTTCTTCGAGGGAAAATTTTTTCTTTATTTTTTTTCTCTTTTCTTTCGATTTGCTACTGTGGTGTGGGTTGTGTGGGTTTTTTGGTGAATGTTATTGCTTGTTGTTGGTGGTTCCTCACTCCTTTCTCTATTCCACTGTCTGTTCCTCTTCTCCGTTTATTTCGCAGGGGATGGTGGCTTTTTATAGCCTCGTCGAAGCTCCCTTCAGTCCATGTAATAAGGGCGATTTTCAGTGAGTCACCGAACCTACGGTGGTGAATCACCCTATGTTGCAACATGTGTGGCTGGAATGGCTCTTCTGGAAGCTTTGACGGGTGTCGTGGCAGCGACGGAGTAACGTGGAGATGGTGGCAGCAACAGCGGTGGCCGCGTGGTCCCTAGGGTATCATAACCCTAGGGTTTCTTGTTAGAGATCTTTGGACCGTTTGGATCTTGCCAGATCCAACTGTGGATGACATCGGCAGCTGGATGATGAGATGTAAACCCTAATCAGTTTTAAGGCTACACATTTGGGCTCCGGGTTTGGGTCTGGACTAGGTTGGGTTTTTGGGTCACTGTTAGGCCTCTAGATTTGTAAAACGGGCCTATAATAAATATATTTTATTAATAATAATAATAATAAAATATAATAATAATAATAAAAAACTATTAAAATAAAACGAGATAAAAAATTAGTGTCTACAACTGTCCCTCTTTGCTCATTTTTGTGTTAACAAGAATATAGCAAAGACGAAAAGACAATAATTTTTTTTGTCTATTTGACTTCTCTTGTTTATAATAGAAATGTTGAACAAGTTCTTCACATTTGGAATTAGTTCTTCTCATTATGAACTCTTCTATTGGGTAATGATAATCCATCTTGTTTTGTGATGAAATCTAGCAAAAGGTTAAATAAGTTCTTCTCATTATAAACTTCTTTTTCCTCTTCAGATGAATTCTTCTCATTATGAACTCCTTCTGGAAATGTTGATCTTTAAGAAAAGTGTCGTTGATTCAACTTCATATGTGATGAATTATGGCAAGGTTGGACAAGTTCTTCTCATTATGAACTTCTTTTTTTCCTCTTCAGATGAGTTCTTCTCGTTATGAACTCTCTCTGGAATTGTTGATGCTGATATATCTCATTATGTGATAGCGTCTAGCAAAAGGTTGAACAAGTTCTTCTCATTATGAAATTCTTCTTCCTCTTCAAATAAGTTCTTCTCATTATGATCTTTCTCTGGAAAAGTGTATGCTGATCTATCTCCTTCTGTGATAGAGTCTAGCAAAAGGTTGAACAAGTTCTTCTCATTATGAACTTCTTCTTCTTCTTCAGATGAGTTCTTATCATTATGAACTTCTCTGGAAAAGTGTATGCCGATCTATCTCCTTATGTGATAGAGTCTAGCAAAAGATTGAACAAGTTATTCTCATTATGAACTTCTTCTTCCTCTTTAGATGAGTTCTTATATTTATGAACTTCTCTGGAAATGTTGACGTATCTCCTTCTGTGATAGAGTCATGAAAAAGGTTGAAACAATTCTTCTCATTATGAATTTCTTCTTCCTCTTCAGATGAATTCTTCTCATTATGAACTCTACCTGGCAATACTGATTCATCGGGTGATGGATTGGAGCAAAAGGTTGAACAAGTTCTTCTCATTATGAACTTATTTTCCTTCTTCAGATGAGTTCTTCTCATTATGAACTCTTCTGGAAATGTTTTAAGAAAAATAATTTCAAGTGAGATAAATGGATATTTCAAGTGAAACTTTCTCTAGAGAAAAAATAGTTTGTTTTAAGAAAAACAATCTCAAGTGAGGTAAATTGCTATTTGAAAACATCCTACACTGAAGGTCTTATGGATGGCCCGTAGGACTTATAAATTTGGGGAATAGTTTAATAAGTAAGAAACTTTGGAAATCATTTTCTAACTATTCAACAATTTCATTATCAGAAAAAATTAAATGAGAAACTTTGGAAATTGTTTTCTCATTTTTCGAAATAACTTTTTAGTTGGGTAACATGCCCCATTTCAAAATAATGTTTCTTCCGTGGATTGTGTCCATTTATTCTTCAGATGTTTGCATGATTTTTGCATTTGAGGTTTTGAATTCTACATTCTTCTCGTAAGGTATTTTTCATCATGAATCTTTTTTTCATACGAAGATCTGAAAAAAACCTTATGTTTGAATGCAATCAAATGTATCAATGTAATACATTTTCTTTTATGCAAATGATGTTCTTATGAATGTATAAATGTTGATGCAATCTTCATTTGACTTCAAAGTGGCGAACTCGATCTTCCTTCACTTGATCATTTATTTCCAGGGTTACTTTTGGAGTGTAGAACCTTATGATGTATTTCTGAAGAACCATTTGATCAACTTGTATCTTTGTGTCTTCTTTGTTTCATGAAAATCTCAGAAGAAATGTTTCATTTATGGAACTCTTGCCGTAATCAGAATTATGACATAGATGCCCCATTTTTGTCTTTGATAACACCAGCTTTCTTCGTCTATACTTGTGTAAAAATCCAATAAAGCTTTCATCTTTGAAAAGAGAATCTATCATCTTTGGAGAGTGTAGATATAGATATGTCAAACTCAACAGGAATTAATTAGGAGAGCAATGTCTGTTCTGATTTGACTCTTGAAACACAACATAAGGAGGATTTATCCTAATTCCTTTCATACCTCCATATCTAATCGAATCTCGAATAAGGAAACTTGGACCATATCATGTCAAGATATTTAACAACAACCTATTGTTCAATCTTAGTTGGCTCTACTAGTTTCTTGTTGTTAAAATTTCAGCTTCCCTTTTGTGGAAAGAAATCTTCATCTTGGATCAATAAATGGAAACCATATGATCACAATATTGGGTTAGCACCATAACTGGTTCATAAAACATTTGACAATACATTCATCATTTCTTGTGGCTTCTACCCAGATGTTCGCAAAATATTTGACAACACATTCATCCTTTCATGTGGTTTCTGTACAGATGTTTGTTAGTGAAGCTCTTTTCATAGTGTTCAAAGCTTTTGTATGATGTCACAAGACCACTTGAAAACAAAACTCAATGGGAATACAAGTGAGATGCTAGTATGACCAAAAAGTTGGTCAAATTCACAAAATATGATAGTGTCGAATTGAATAAGAGATACCAACTGATCTTGATATCATCTTAGGCAAGGGAAAAGTGTGATATCAATCTCGTTTTCTTCCATAATAAGCATTACAGGAAATAGAAACACATCAACTATAAGAGCCATGTACAGAAAGAGGTTCATGGAATTCATACTAATGTAGATGAAACGCACATGATAAACCAAATAGATGAAAACTCAGTTCATCCTGGCTGGTAATGATAACCCCAGTAACAACTGGGATAAGGGTAATATATGTAAGATGAGCTTCTTTATTCAATGTCATCAAGTAAACAAAAACTGATGTGAAAAACACCTTCGTAACCCCAACAATATGGTTGAAAGTAACTGTCAGAAACCTCAAAGAAATATGTCTAATCATCACCGACATATAAAAGACCAAATTCAAAGCCAAGATCTTAAAAAACTGAACCCTGGATTGAATGGTTTCTATGGGGATCATCTTTATTAATGCAACCTTGATGTAGCTTAACAAAGAACACGCTGTTATGTGATATATGATTATGAAGATTGGGTATTTGAAACCATACTTGTTGAGTAAATATTTGTTCAACAACAGGACCCTAATGCAACTGCTTGATGAACGAAGCAATTATATATAGTCAGCTCCACTGTCACTGTTTCACCATTTTCATTCTTCTTACCTTTCTGTATCATTGGAAATATTTTCTCAAATCAATGATCTTTCCATAAGATGATACGGGCCTTCAGCATGCCCCAGTATTTGTTGATATGAACGTTCAAAATGTGTTAATATTCCCGATTCTTATTGAAATGAGCTTTCAGTATGTCCAAGCATTTTCTTCTTGTTGATGTGAGCTTGCCCCAACATTTTTTCATGCTAATGTAAGCCTTAAAAATACCCCATATGGATCTATTTGAAGTGGCCTTTAAAATGCCCTAACATTCTATTTCTGGTTGAAATGAGCTTTCAGCGTGCTCCAACATTTGCTGATATGCACATTTAAAATGCATTCAAAATTGTTTTCTTGCTGATATGAGTCTTTAAGAATGCTCAAATATTCATACTGTTGTGAGCCTTCAAAATGCCCTACATGGATCATTTCTATATGAAATGGGCCTTCAAAATGCCCCAACATTTTGCTTTTGGTTCACTCTAAATGTTTGTTTGACTTGAATATCATGATCCCCACGAGGTCCAATTTTGACAATGCACTGTTATGGGTACTTGTGGCCTGTTCATGCCCCAAATCTCTCAATCTTGCATGTTCTCATTTTGGTGTTACTAAATAGCAGTATTGTCAAGTAACTTGAGGGATTCTCTTCATGTTGTCACAAACTTAAGAAGTATTCAATCATTCTGATAGAAACGTCTAAGATATGTGCATCTTATGAATGAGGTGATCATCTTCTGGATCTTGAGGGATCTAGTCAGACAAAATGGTATAAATCGCTTGGTAATTCATTCCAGAATGACATAGTGGCTTATCATCTTTCGGTCTTAAGATACATGTTCCCCAGGTATATCAATGTCCTGTCTCTTTTCTCTGGGATCAGTGGTGTAGAGGTTGTCCTATACCGGCTTGGCATACCTTTAAAAGAAAATGTGCAAGAATTGAATGATGATAGGTTAGAGCAATTGATGAGTAGATTTGGCGGATTCTACCTTGTTATCAATGTCATCTAGTGTAACAACCTTACTGGAACAAATAAACCTCATCGGGATGAACTAGAAGATTTTTGTTGGTGTATTTTCTTGCAATGACTGCTACATCGACTGTCTCTTCTGCTGCTCCAAGATATATCACACTCTTCCCGAACTATGGAAATGATTAGTTGACGATAAAACTGGTTATCTCTACTTTTGGAATCTTGTAACCAATGCTACCCAATATGAAAGGTATATAAGTGTAGAATCTATTCCAACGTCAAATTTATGTTCAACAATCTTCTGAATGACATAATGGATATAATCTTATGAAGGAAAATGATCAACATGGAAAAAATAGCAATGATATATCAAGACTTGAGCCAGCATCACGGTATAACCAGAGTGCAGGTGGTAGACTTGTTCATTCCCATAATACACCTAATAAGACTTATGGCTCTGTGATTAGAGGATCTTCTAGAGGATATGGATTGGTGGATGAGGGAAAGTAATTTTTCTGGTGATGCTTATCGTCATCATCATGCGATAAGTATCCCTTTTAAATAGGGTAATCTTTCTTGATGAGTTGATAATAATGTCACAGGAGATCGTTACAAGTTCAATTCTCCAGACTTTCTGTCTTCTTGGACCACTTGCTTTCAAGAATGTTTCCTCATTCTGGCCTGGCTCATTCTTTTTCTTTAATAGAGATAGAATAGGCAACAATTTTCTTTAAGGACCTTCCTCATTTGAGACTGTCCTGTTTGAAAATATTTTCTTCCTTTCCTTATCGAAGAATGAAAGAATTTTGTAAAGTACTGCTTCTTACAGGTTCATAATAGAATCAAATCATAAACAATGAGTTTAATGAATATCAAATAAATCAACTACACTTTTAAATCAAAAAATCATAATCCTATAGCAAGTGTCAAAATTATTGACCGATTTAAGGGGTAGGTTGATTTTGGTAAAGTGTGGTTTCTTCAGGTTGATCCAACATATATGTCCCTTTGAGCTTTCTATAACTTGAAAAAGTAATTGCAATGCTCATCTCATAGAGATACTTCTTGATTCCAGAATCTCAGGAACGTCTTTGGGATGTGTGGTGATTCATCAAGAGCTTAAGATCATCTCTTATGTCGTTGCACCATTCGATATTCGAGCCACCTTTTCAGGATTTCAACTCGAATCCTCCTTTGGTTTTTAGATGTTATTTAGAAATTTTACGTCTTGAACCCCCCTTTTATCATTTTTCATACCATGCATTAAAGATTTTTAAAAACCAATTTTTGCAAATAAAAATCAATCCTAAGAAGAGAAATGAAATTTGAAGATAGTGTCTTTCACATAGAATCCATTTATGATTAGAATGGACTTTTCAGGTACGTAACGTAGGCCATGGCTCTTGGTTACGAAAGAAAGGGATAAAAAGGCCCAAACAAGTGTTTAAGGGTAATTGAACCAAGGATCAATTCATTCTGATGCCTTCAATCTTGCCTTGCTTGACTTGGATCTACTTTGCTACTCGTCTTTCATCATTTCTTTTTATGGATCCCTCTAGACTGCCAATTTTTTGAGTTCATTTCCAGTTCCTTATATTTCCAGCATTTCTTGCACTTCTTGTTGAATATGAATCTTTGAACTAATTGTACTTGATAAACCTTGTAACTTGAGGCTCAATAAGTCACCCATCTTGATTCAATTTTTTTTCTTCTGATGAATGAGTATAGGACTTCAATTGCTTTGAGCACCTTCTTTTCCTCTTGTATTTTGGAAATTCTTTCGTTATTCTTGAATGGATTGATCTTTAAGCACTTTGCATTTGATCTACCTTGTGGTATCTTGATATTTCTCATTTTATTTCTTGTAGATTTGCCTTCGTAATAAAAATGGTTTGACAATCTTTATTCTTGTGAGCATATATCCTTCACTTTTCCCCCCAATGTGGAGGGTGATCCTTGGTTAGGGTTGAATCAGAAGAAAAATAATTCAGGCTGAAATGTGGAAAACAAAGGATATATTTTTCTCCTTTTGCGAAGGGATAAATGAAAAAATGCCGTTCATCATTTCATACACAGAAGCCTTTGTAAAAAGAGGTATTCCCAGGGGGATGAATATTCAAGATTAACTTTATTTACATGAAAACAATGTAATTAATGCATGATATAATTATTCAAATCAATCCATCCTTTTCTCTTCTTCTTCTTCTTGCTTCAAGTATGCCCCAATTAGTCAAAATTCTATTTAATAAGTTGGTCCATGATGCCTCATCTTGTCTATTCTTGAAGGAAGATTCACGGATAATGAAATTTTTGGTTCTTTTGAGGTCTTTTGGTTTTACCAGTAAAAAATGATGATTTTGTATTTGAAAGGACAAAGGTGTGACTTTTTGAAGTCATGTATATGATGTAATACTATAAACGAATCAACTCCACCCGAAAAGATAAACATCTGAATTTGGTGTCTCAGAAACATATAGAGACATTACTTCATAGTCTCAGATAAATGTAGTGTCAGGATTTGGTTTTGGTTAGGTTAAAAATAGATCATGTAATTTTATTTCTGGAATTGCATGGGATATGAAAGATATAATTTTACCACTTGCCAAAGATCTATAACTCTAAAAAAATTTAATTTAATTGATACTAAAAAACTTCAAGATTAAAATTTGATTCTTTGCTCATAACCATAAAAGCAACACAAATTTATTTATTGCACAAAAAGCGGAGAAAGGAACAAAAACAAATTCAAACAAGATGTTGAAAATAGAAAGTACTACAGTGGTAGATAACACTTCCACTTGTTTATGCATCATTACTCCTCTAATGTTGGGTGTGTAATAGGATCAAGGTCATTATCCTCATTTGCCCCCCATTTCTTGATCATTTCTCTTATTTGGGCTCGTTTGGATGATTCCTCAGATATACCAATCTCTACTTCTTTCTTAACAGTTTTGTGATCAGATCTCATCTCCTCGTTTATCATTTGGAAGTTGGGCTCAAAACAATTCTTATTGGTGACAATAGCTTTGTCCTGATTCTGAATACCTATTGCATCTGTGATTGGCGTAGTATTTATCATGTTCTCTAAACTGTCCAAAGTTTCATCTTTACTCAGGAAGTTTGGTATGGGTGTTTGAGACATTTTCATGGTGGCATCTTCCCAATTTATCTTTAAACCTATGGGCCAATCTCGGATTACATTTATGGGATCCCTTTTTCTTTGATTTCCTTTCTCATTTTCTTGCGTCTGATATTCTTCACAGGATTTAATCATATTAGTCTCCGTCGAGGCAATGATTTCTGAGCATTGAATTTTAACCCCTTCTTTTACCTTGCACTTTTGAATTACTTGCTCTAAAGGATCTTGGAAATTTCCCTCAAGGTTACAAGGAACCTTAGCTTAACAATTTGGAATTCCAGTCTGGTTTATCTAAGGAACCTCCTTATAGGTCCAATTCTCGTTTGGAGGCCACTGTGGCTGAACAAGTCGTGGAGTAGTTAATCTGGCTGAGAGCATTTTTTAATGCAATTTTTCACCTGAAAAGTGGAAGGGAGGAAATTGAAAACCCTGCACATTCTTTTTCTTCTTGATCATTCTATAAGGTTTGGTACCATGTTTAACTAAATAAGACCTCACTATATTAACCTCAGTTTCTTTCTCGACGTCAGTACTGTCAGAGCCTCTTATCTTACCATTCTTGATAGCTATTTCGATCATTTCTCCACTCATGATGATGTCATAGAAATTATTAGTGGCAACCCCTATCATGTGATTAATTTAGGGAAATTTTAATGTACTAATGAACAAAGTAGTGAACTCCCTTTCAGTCAATGGTGGATGCACTTGAGAAGCAACGTCCTTCCATCATTGTGAATATTGTCGAAAGCTTTCATTGCACTTCATATTCATGTTTTGTAACATTTTTTGATCAGGGGCCATGTCAGCCATGTGCCTGTATTGACCCAAAAAGGCTTAAGCTAAGTCTTTCCAAGAATGTATTTGAGTACGTTTTAGCTGATTATACCATTTGGATGCAGACCTAGATAAATTGTCTTGGAAACAGTGGATCAATAACTTTTCATTCTCCACATAGCCAGTCATACGATGATAGCACATGGTGATATGATATGAAGGGCATGTGGTCCCATTATACTTCTGGAACCTTGAACTTTGGTGGGAGAACTAGGTCTGGGACCAAACTTAGCTCTTTGGCGTCAAACCCATAAAATGACTCAACCCTATCTCTAGATTTTATCACCTCTTATACATTTTTCAGTTGTTGGATGATTTTTTTTATTCTCAACTAATTCATTTTGGGTCAGAGATCTCATTATCAGTACAAAATTCATTTAACTTCAACCCAGAAGCAGTAGGACGGTCAGTGGGGAACGAAGCTCGAGTTTGATATTGTGGGTTTTTAGTAGTCAAGTGAACTGGTAATTGAATTTCCTGGTGTACAGAGGTGTGCTAAGGAATGTGAATAGGTGTAACACCAAGAGGATGTGTGGGGTTTTCAACAAG
Organism: Hibiscus syriacus; assembly: GCF_006381635.1. Lineage (NCBI taxonomy): Eukaryota > Viridiplantae > Streptophyta > Magnoliopsida > Malvales > Malvaceae > Hibiscus > Hibiscus syriacus. The sequence goes on along the minus strand of NW_024063323.1, from coordinate 2,583,392 downwards.
ACTCCTTCCAGCGGTCTAGTGCTTCCCAATCATTTCTTTCATATTGTTCAGTAGATCGATATGAGAATTTGTGATATTAGCTTCAATTTATGCCAACTTGCTCCTCAATTCTTCCTGCCTCTCTTTTTGCTCTATCTCAAATTTGGCTAGCCTATCCTCAGTTTCTTTAGACATTTTTCTTGTGTCGTGCTAATCGTTCTTGTTACAAGAAAGAACCAAGATCACTTCGGTTGAAATCCTTATTTTAATGAATGAATTCTTTAATGCATGATGTAAGTTTGAACTATAGATGTAACTATGCAAAGATGAAAATGAAAAAAATTAAAATGTAAATGCAATGATGTAAATGTAACATGAAAATAAAATAACAAATGTAGAAATGCAAAAATAAGAATGTAAATTGTGCAATGTAAAAGCAAACATAAAAGTATAATTGCAAAATGAAAATGAAAATGCAAATGCATGTATGAAAAATGTGTTACTCAAGAGTGATCATCTTAAAACATATTTCATTGAACACAAAAGTTTCGGTGCATCAAACAAAACTTTACATATAAGGGATAACTTTCAGTCCTAACTTCAACAAAACATTACATATAGGGATAAATTTCCTTCCTAACTTCTCTAAAGCCAAGTTAGTTTCCATTCAAGCTCAAAAGTTGAGTTATCAATATGCTTCAATTCCTTGTAAAGTCAGCTAAGTCTATCAATTTATGAGCCACATTGTTTGCTTGGACTGCAGCTTCTTTCATGACATTCTCTTTTTTCTTCATCTTCTGTGTCAATTCTCAGAGTTGCTCATTTTTCCTTGTAAGAGAACCTTTGTGTCCAAGAAGTTCTTGGACAAGATCTTCATATATGTTGCAGTTCTTTTTCAGTTTGGTGACCCCTGTTATCCACTCTTCTAGGGTGTTTCCTATGCCATCATTTCGAAAGGCTTGACTGATCTTTTGGAAATCTTCATGCATGGTTTCCATTTATGTGCTCAATTTCTTGTTTTGATCCTTTAAATAACAAGCTTGAGCTTCATAAAAACCTTCTTTATTCTGAATGCTCTGACTGATATTCTTACCGTAAAATGCTTTTGGTATCAATCTAACAGGATCTTTGTGGAATACTTTTGGTATTAATATAATAGGATCTTTGTATGCATAACTCGTTTCTATCCTCAGAGTTTCTTCAAGATGTCTTTCCTTGGCTGCGTCATATTTTGCTTGATCATAAAACTTTTTGTCCATTTATGAAAACTTTCCAATTTGATGAACAATCTTTCAAACAAACACCTTTTGGGTTATGCTATGATCATGCAATGCAAACAAAAGAAATCAATATAAACAAGTTAGAGCAAAACAAAATGTATGAAAAAATAAAAATGAGAAAGGAAAAAATAAATTGGTTAGTACCAATTAATGGAAAGAAAAGATCTTATCTATCATGATATAAAAATCCTAACCTCATGCTTTCTAGTTCCATGCTTTGTTTGGAAAAATTAACTTAACCGCATGATTTCTAGTTCACAGGCATTTATTCAGGAAAACAATCAAATAAATTAAAAGCTTATTTCTCCTTTGTGTTTACCTACAGATATGGTTTCAGTATTGTCTTAGATCAGGAGAATTTCTAGGGTTTATTATATGCAGGGTTTCAGTTCTAAGAGTAAAGGTACTCGAACTGTCCTTGTTGGTGCCCCATTGGACTGCCAAACCCTTAATCCTAGTCCAATACAAACTTAAAGCGGATCGAGTTCAATTCGAGGGGACACATTTCCCTATGCTTGACACGGAGAATAAATTCTCACGAAGATATAGGATATATAAACCCCAAAAGCTACTTTCTAGGTCTGACACGGAGAATAAATTCTCACGAATACGTCACTTTCACTCTCACTTAAAAGGGAAAAGCTCAATTATAAAGCTTATGTTATGCAATGCAAGTGTTGTGGGTGAAGAGAAATGTTCACACAAAAATTAATATCTAAGAAGTAATTAAATACAAACATAAATATACAAAGGTATAAAATAAATTGAAAGAAATAAAAAGAATAATAAATTAAATAAAATTGGATTCTCAATTTCTAATTATAGAGACAATAAATAATCCATTTAGGTTTGACCGGTCCCCAGCGGAGTCGCCAAGCTGTTGTAACCAGTTTTCACCCGGGTATGAATTTTTACTTGGCGGGAAAAATAAAATGAATAAATAAATGATTTTGATAAAAAAAATATTTTGAGAGTCACCATTGACCTTATTGGGTTAGGTAGGTCAAATACCTAAAAACAATCTTTTAAAATAGTTTTTAAGAAAACATAATTTAAAAGATAAACTGATCTGCATATAACAAAAAATTTTTAGTAAAAAAAGATTCGTGGTCGGTTACGTTTAGGGAAGGATTAACATCCCTATAACGCCCAAAATTGGTACCCATTAATTATAAATTGTCTCTATTATTGTAAATTTAAGAATTCAAAAAATATATTTAATTAATAATCCTGAGATTTCAAATTTATTAGTATAATTCCAAGAAAATATATTAATTTTTATAAATATATATTTTATATTTTTATAAAAAAGATATTTATTTACTTAGAAATATCAGAAAAGGACTTCTAGTTGCTTTAAGACAGCCCTTTCTTAATAGTAAAAATATAAATAAATATTAATAAAACATTTCTCTAAAAATAATTAAAAAAAAAAATAAAATAAATATATATATAATTTATAAAAGTAGGATATTTATTTATTTGAAAATATCATAAAAGGACTTTTAGTTGCTTTAATAAAGCCCATTTCTTAATATTATAAATAAATAAATAAATAAATAAATATTATTATTATATATTTATATGACTAAATAATAATAATAAAATTTCTAAATTAAATATACTAAAAATAAAAGGATAATAATAATAATAAAAATAAAATAAACTGCAATTTAATAATGAATAAAATAAATAAAATTAAAACTATAATATAAACACACTTAACGTTATATTAATAATAAAATACCATATATAAATATAAGAAAAGCAATCTTTGTAAATGAATAGAATAAATACTAAAAGAAATTTATATTTTAATAAATAGTTATATAATAAAGTCAAATAGTATTAATGTCTATTACGATTAAAATGGATGGAATGGAAAGTAAATTTAAGATACCAATTATAAATAAATGCAAAGAAAATTAAAGAAAGGAAAAAAATAAAATCAAAGATACAAACATCAAGATTACAAGTAATTAAGGAAAATGAAACATTAAAGGTGAATTAATCTTTTATGAATAACTAATTGACAACAAATTTGGGAAAGTATTAAAATAAAAAATAATTGAAATTAGAGCAATTAAATCATATTCATAAATATATAAAATTCATAGTCAACATTGAGAATTATAAACATTAGTGATTAATTTATAAAAGATCAAAATTAATGGATATAGTTAATAATATCATAAAATATAAATATTAATACTGTAATTTAGTCATAAAAAAATTAATTCTAGATCAAAATAAAAATTATTAAAACTATAGTGGCTAAATATGTTATTTTACCAAATATATATAACTATAGCAGGAACTAAATTGTAAATTAAATAAAATTTAAAGACCGAATTAAAAGATGCAAAAATTGATTTTAATGATTGAAATGGAAGTTTACAAATTTAGAGGGGCTGCAGATCTAGTTGTTCCACATGCGAAATTACATAGAGGGTCCCTCCCCAAAACGGCATCGTTTGGGGAGGGATTTAAATACCCTTTAAAATCCGGCCCTCAGGCCATTTTGCTCAATTATCCCTTTCTCATTTCTCCCTCTAAAAGGGATATAAAACTCTCTATTCCTTCTCTCTATACTCTCTCACCGGAGAGAGAACCGGCTACCGGCTGACAGCCATGATCCGCGGCCAATCGCAGCCACTGGCCACCTTGAACGGTGGCCGAAATTTATAAATCTACACCAAATCGTAGATCTACTCAACCCAAAATCGATTCTAGTTTTTATTTCTCCCAAAAACCCCTTAAAATTAATAGATCTAAAAAATACCGATGGTTTTACCTCGATTTTTATAAGGTTTCCGGCGACGAGAAGCTTCTTCGAGGGTAAGTTTTTTCTCAATTTTTTTTCTCTTTTATTTCGATTTGCTACTGTGGTGTGGGTTGTGTGGTTTTTTTGGTGAATGTTATTGCTTGCTGTTGGTGGTTTCTTGCTCCTTTCTCTGTCTGTTCCTCTCCTCCGTTTATTTCGCAGGGGATGATGGATTTTTATAGCCTCGTCGGAGCTCCATCCAGTCCGTGTAATAAGGGCGATTTTTGGTGAGTCACTGAACCTACGGTGGTGACTCACCCTATGTTGCAACATGTGTGGCTAGAATGGCTCTTCTGGAAGCTTTGACGGGCGTCGTGGCAGCGCCGGAGCAACGTGGAGGTAGTGGCAGCAACAGCGGCGGCCGCATGGTCCCTAGGGTATCATAACCCTAGGGTTTCTTGTTGGAGAGCTTTGGATCGTTGGATCTTGCCAGATCCAACTGTGGATGGAATTGATGGTTGAATGATGAGATATAAACCCTAATTAGTTTTAAGGCTACACATTTGGGCTCTGGGTTTGGGTCTGGACTAGATTGGTTTTTCGGTCACTGTTGGGCCTCTAGATTTGTAAAACAGGCCTGTAATAAATATATTTTATTAATAATAATAATAATAAAAATATAATAATAATAATAATAAACTATTAAAATAAAACGAGACAAAGAAATTAGTGTCTACACCTTCATATTTTTAATCTTTTATGGAGACATTCGATTTTTGATATGCATCTATGGACTCACGACTGGCTTCCATAGAATCCAATTTATCATCTATGGGAGCTCAACAATTGGAGATTCTCCAGGAGATGTGCGCGAACAACGCAACAATGAATGAACGTATTAATTCGCTCGCACATGATATGGCCGCAATACGAGCTCATTTTCCTCCTTCCGATCCTCCTACGGATGTTTGATTCTTGTTGTGCTTTACATCACTTAGATGGGACTTAGAAAGTATTGTTTTAACATTTTGGATGTTTGAATTTGTGGATTGTTTGAATTTGGATGCTTATATGTTTGGATTTATGTTTTGGATGTGATGGATGATTTGAACTTATATGTGGATTTGCGCTTAATGTTTATTTTTTCATCATTTACATATTAGTTGCATTATGACCAATTTTTACTATTTCACATTCGTTTATGAATATTGATTATAAAACTAATGGCTAATATTTCTCTTGATTCTGATCTTAGCAGCTTAAAGCTTTACATTTCTAAATATCAATTTGCTAATTTTTCAAAAACCTTGTTTAAAAAGTTTTAGAGTCTTTTTGATTTAACAAAAAGTGGGAGAAGTGTTAGAGTAAGGGGGTAATTTTTCAAAACTTGATTTCAAAAGTTTTAGAAAATCTTAAAATTTCTAAAATGTTTTTTATATCAAAAAGGGGGAGATTGTTGAAAACATTTTGATGTTTCGATATAACAAACTAAGTATAAATGAATTTTAAGATTTTACAAATGATTTTCTAATGAATATTCGATATAATTATTCGAATATTAAAATATTACTCCGAGTCTTTCTAAGTTCATTTTAATCCTTACTAAAGTGTAAAAATATGTTAGACAAATTTACAAAGTATTTCGAGCCTTAATCGAGTCAAAAATCATTTCTTAATTAAAATCAAACCAAAATGGGTAGATTGCCCAAAGGGAACTGATTCCCCCCCCCAAGGGGGTATCGATTCCCCCTGAATGGTTTGGCTCCGAGAAATAACAGAATGCTCAGAGGGAACCGATTCCCCCCAAGGGGGTACCGATTCCCCCTGTTCAACGGTCGAAATATTTGAATTTTACACTTAGGGAACCGATTCCCTATGAGGGGGTACCGATTCCCCCCATGCTTCAAGCAATTTTATTAATTGTTTTCACACTTACACGGCTTCATTGACTCCACTAATCATCCCCAATGTTCAGAATCAATTGAAGGAGTATTTAAACAAGGTTAGAAGCCACTGATCAACAATAAGAAATAACAATCAACAAGAATTAAGAGAGAATCAAAGAGAAAGCATCAAACCTCAAGTTTGAGCATTTTCAAGCCTATTTCATTCAATATTCATTTTTGTTTTCAAGAAAACTTATTGTGCTCAATTGTATTATTCTTGAGTGTTCATTCTTTGTTCTAGATTTGTGAAAACATCTTGCCTTGTGAGAATTTTCTTGTAAGTTTGCAAAATTTGTATTGTTCTCTTTGGGAAAGAGTGTTCTCAAGAATTTGGGGTATAATTCTTAAGGGATTTGTAAGGTTACTCTTTGTCCTCAAAAGAAAGACAAATTAGTGAATTTATGGAAAATCCTTAGTATGGATAGCTAAGGTAGTGGACGTAGACTTTGGTTGAGAAAGTCGAACCACTCTAAATCGCTGTGTGATTATTTTCAATTTTCTGCAAAACCTTCCACCAAATTTTAATTGCTAATTCTCCCCCCTCTTGGCCGATTCCATTGATTGATTAACTCAACAAAGAGCCCTTCACATGTGGGAGTATAGTCGGAATTGAGGTTTCACATGAACAACAACCAATAGATATCTTCTTTTGTCATTTTCTATGCTCAGGAATACTGTCCAGAATACTACATCATTTTTTCCATTTCCCCTCCAACTCATTTCACCTGCACAAATCACCATCAAACACCATATTTCTCTCATAGTTGCACCATTAATTTACCAATTAAGGAAAACGAGAAAACTCCACAACATGAATGAAATATGTATCTAAATGCGACTACCTTTTTACAGGGTTAACATTTATAATATAGGTTTAAGCCAGGTGGAGAAGAAAATTGTAGGATGTCTTGGCTTTGACATGTAAATTTATCTAAAAGAAAATTTTAAATAAAAAAATATAAATATGTGAAAGAAATTCAGAGTTTAGAGTAGAATGATATGTCAATTATGGATTATAAGATTGAGTTTATCAGACAGAGTCATTATGATCTGGGTTTGGTTGAGGTTTGAAAATAGATCGAGGTATGAGATTAGGGAACTGCCCACTAGGAGAGGAAATTTGATACCTTTGTAGAGATAGACAAAACTTCTGAGGAGATGGAGCGAGTGAGTATGGAGCGTAGGAGGGATAGAGATCGAGATAGAGATAATAATATATTCAGGAGATCTTCTGGTTCTGGTAATGTTTCCGAACATCTTAGCAAGAGAGGTAAGGGCTATGCTTCTCAAAGAGATGGTGTGAGTTCTAGCTCTACAGCGTTAGCCACTCTGACAGTTCCCGCTTCTAGTCAAGGTGTTTCTTCTAGACCACCATCGTTGGTCACTTATGAGTAATGTAGACGCCCGTTTTTGTCCGGGTTTAAAAAATATTATTATTATTATTATAATTATTATTATTACCTACCCTACCCATTATCCAACCTAACCCACTAAACATTAAACAAATCCTCCACTACTCCACTAAAATTCCACTAAAACAAAACCTAACCCATTATCCATTAAATAAATCCTCCACTACTCCACTAAAATCCATCATAAATCAAGGAGGGAGGAAGGATACGGGAGGGGGAGAATTGGGAAAAAATAGAGAAAAAAAACATCTAAAGAAAAAAATGATTCTTGAATTCTACCGGATTTTCATCGGTGATAGGGATTTCCGATCAACGATCCGAACAGTGAAAATTTGCGCAAGGCCAATATGAACAACATACTAAAAATTCAAGATGATCAGACGGTAGACGACGGCTGATCAAGGAAAAGTAATCCGAACGGTTTTTGGCCTTTTTACGATGAACGGAGTCGATTCATGCAAAACCGACCCTAGATCCAAGATGGGGAGGCTGATACAGACACCCCGGTGAAATTTAGTGACCATCAGTGGTGGAGACGAGGTGACACGACGACGCGGCGGTGCAGAGGCGACCGGCGGTGTTCGTCGACGACGAAGTGGGTGGTCGGCGAGGTAACTACCGGTGATTGGTCAGTTTTCTATAGAGAAACGAGACCCTCTCTCTCTAGAAATAATTTAAAAACAATTAAAATTAATAAAGAGTTTGTTATTTATCGAAAACTTTAGGGAAAATTGCACTTTAAATCCCCTAAGTTTGGTGTGTTTAAATAAATTGTCACGTGTAGGGACTGTTTTTGTAGTTTACTCATTTATGATGCATGTTATGTATTTTTTGTTTAATTTTTGTTCAATCCCTGTACCTTTATGCAAGTTTTTTCATTTCAGTACCTGAATATCGGTATTTTTCTAATTTTGACACTTTAGTTTCTGTTATTTTATTTTAGTCACTTAAGGTTTTTGTTTCTTCTATTTATGTCCTTTAAATTTATATTTTAGTTGTTTTAACCTTTTAAGTTTATTTTTTTTACCGTTTTAATCCTTTAAGTTCATGTTTTTGCTAAATCTCTTATTCGAGTAAAATGATTTCTTTAATTAATTAATTTGAAGCAAGTTAATCAATATTTAATAAATGGATCATATTTTAACTTGATATTTAATTCAGGATTTCCACCAATGCGACAATGTGTAAGGGAAACAATACTAATTTTGGGCAATGTGGGGGTGCTAATCCTTCCCCACGTGTAACTGACTCCCGAACCTATTTTAATCGAATCTTTGGTAAACGCAGACCATCTTTTGTCTTAAAAAACAATTTTTTTAAAATTGTTTTTAAAAGACATTTTTAGGTATTCGACCTACCTAACCCAAAGGTCGATGGTGAATTTATCCAATTTAATCCAAATTAATCTAAATCAACAATTTTTCCAAATTAAAGTCGTAATTGTTTTTAAAACAATAAACAATTGTTCCACCTAAAAAATGGTTATGACAGCGACTTTGTTGGGGACTTTATTTAGAGAGTCAGGCTGTAAGTCGCTTACACATTGCTGTTTTGGTGGAAATTATCTATGAATAATTTATTGAAATTTTTTTAATTGCTTCATTTTTTTATTGTCATACTAACATTTGAATCTTTGCTTTCAGATCTGTCCAAGTTTTTGTCGAGTAGTTTCGCTTTCCTTTTTTGTCAAAAGGTTGAATGTTCCTCCTCACACACAACACGTGTATTTACATATCATAAGCTCACTTATGAGCTTTGTCCCTTTTAAGCTGAGGTGAAAGCTTAGCCTACGTGAGATAATTTGTTTCTTCGCACGGGTTTTAGCAAGTAATCTTTGGGGTTCATATACCTTATATCTACTGAGATAAATTATTTCTCCGCGTGGATATAAGGGAATGTATCATCTCGAATTGAACTCGATCCACATGAACCTGTAATGGGTCAGGATTAAGGGTTTGGTAGCCCAAGGGGGCACCGACATTAAGGACAATTCGAGTACCTTTTTTCCGTTAGAGCCAACACTATACATATAGTGAGCCTTAGAACAGTCACTCTAGATATAGCCATATCGAACCTCTTTCCGTCAGTAGATACCCAAATTAAGTTTACACAAAGGAGAAACATTTATGAACCTTTCTTTTTTCTTTAAATTTTCTTTTTTGAATAAAAGCATGCAAACTATATACCATGCGGTTAGAATCATTTCATTGAAAATAATTATTTTGGGTAGAAAGCATGTTTGGGTAGGATCACTATCTAATAAAAGCATGATTGGGTAGATATCATGATTAGTTAGGTGTTATATTTATCTTTAAATAGCATCTTTTAATTTTATTAATTATTTTGCCCATACTAACTTATCTTGTTTCTTTTGCTTGTGTCATTTTTCGTCCCTTGTTGCGTTGCATTTAAGAGGATTATATATTTTGCATCTGCATCTGCATTTGCATCTTTGCATTCTGCATGATCATCATAAATAAAAGAAATGTGTTGATTAACCAAATAATCATCAGATTAGAAGAGCGATCATTGAAATGGAAAAGAATTTTCATGACAAGGAAAAACCCAATCCAACGTTTCGAGTTGAGTATGAAGAAACACAAAGGGCAAAATGAGACAGTTTACCTGGGGATTATGTATCATAGATGTCAACGTCAGTTTCAAACAGAATGATCTACAAGAGCTAATTGAGATTTGGGAAGTAGCTACCAAAGAAATTTCACAAGAAATACGGTGACATGGTCTATCTCCTCTGTATAAAGATAGATGAACTGTTGCTTAAAGCTCTGGTCTGATGCCACAATTCCACATACAATTTATTCACTTTCAACATATAAGATTTGACACAAACAATAGAATAATATACAATTATATTCAACTTCAAAAACCTCTGGGTGGTTAGAATTCATTCCAGACTTTCAAAAGTTCAATCCTTCAAAAGCAAGTTTATGAAGATTACGAGTAGAGTTGAAGATTGGATAGAAGAACACATCCAACAAAAGCGAGTGTCTTTCCGTGACATTGTCTCAAGAAGATTTATTTTACAGATTGGAGAGATATAAATTCTACATCGGCTGTCCTGACAGAGACCTTATGATCTTTAAATGATTGTCATAGATTAGATGGAAGGTGATTCAGAGGCTGTACTCAACTATTCATTGTCTTGATTCGGAGTCGTTTCTAGAATGAAGAGAAAGATATTGGGGTCATGACTGAGATCATGGAGTTAAAGAAAAGGGACAAATTGTATTCCTAGATTGATCTCTCTTGTAAAGATGAAAGCTCTTTTGGATAAAAGAAACTCTTTCTAAGAATGGTTACTTTTGGAAATCGATACCTTTTGCATTTGCATTTTGCATTGCATTCATTCAAGCATTTTTGCAAACATCATTTATAAAACATGTAATTAATCTGTGGAGGATTCGATGAAGTGGTCCTAACCACGTGATACCACATGGAAGCAACAAGCTAAAATCAATACAGTTGGAGTTTGTTCAGTTGGTTGTAGGACTGAGTCTTCCAGAATGATCTAAGAAAAGAGTCCCCATATCCCAAGGGCTACGATGTTAATCTCTTGTACATTTACCACATAGGAAGCTCTAAACATTCATCTGAGAACTATAAGGCACTGAAGCGTAAGATCCAGAACCAGATGGATTAAGGGGCATGAACAATCAAAAAAGGATGAGGGCATGGCAACTACCACTTTGCATTTATAGAATTGTGTTGCTTGAAATCGTTTTTGTTCTGACTTTTATATTTGTTTAATCTTTTAAACGACTGAACTTATGCTACATTCTAAGGTTGAATAATATTTTTAAATCTTTAGTTCTTTAAATATCAAATGAATTACAGATTCTTTTAATTTTTCAAGAATTATGGGTTTTGACATATGGCAAGATTAGACCATTCTTAACCCCTCTAAAAAAATATCTTGATTCTTTACCCGAAATAATTCATGATTAAAATTGAATGACCAAATTTTGACATTACTTTTCTTTGAGATTTTGAACATTGTTCTTATCGTTTACATGACACAAGAAGTCATACACATACCATTCTTTGAGCCAATAAAATTACACCGACATTTTTCCACCAATATAACATGAAGACATTGAGTACAATATGTTCACTTGAACATAAACCTTCCTACCAAAATAAACTATGTGGGGTATCTCTCATCAATCTAATCCCAATGACGTATGAGGAATTGCTCCCAATGCTAGTTAAGAAGAATCTTATGACTCCAGTTTAATCTAAACCAAGAGAGGCCTCATATCCTGAAGGCCATGATATTAACGCCATATACAACTATCGTATTGAGAGCTCAAGGCACATCACTGAGAACTGTGGGACGTTGAAGCGCAAGGTCCAAGATCTGATCGATTCAGGGGCATTGGCATTCAATATATGATAGGGCATTCTGATCGGGAGTCGGCTGGGGCATCCATCAGTGGTAGATGCCACTGATGGATGCCATCTTGTTTGAACTTGTTTTTCTTTTGTGTTTCTTATGTGTGAATGTTTGTAAATCATTTGACGTTCAAACATTTTTAATAAAACTCTTTCTTCTTAGGAAATGAACAATGAGCAAAATTTAATCTTGAAATTCTTTGAATATCATTTTTATTAAAAGCTTTTTAATAATTGAGATTGTAAATCTTTGACAAATGACAAGATTGAACCCTGCAAAACAAGGACCCTTTGATACTACTCCAGAGTCACACCAAAATATATACCCTTCTCTTGCAGGGACCAAGCTAGTTTTCTCTTCACAAGAAGAGTCAATCAAGGTTTTGACATTCAGGTATATGTCATAAGCATACAAAATGGGCAACTGACATATGAGATTACAAAGCTATTTGGTTCTACTTCTGTTGATGACATTTAATGATTATCATGATCTTCTCAGATGGAATGGTCGAGTGAGTGAATCTAGTTTAAGTCAGTTGCTTGGGAATTGAACTCTAACGATGATATTTTCTGACCTTCAACAAACACCGAGACTATAACAGTTTCTCCTCATCAAGCTTAAGAAATAGAATCTGCATACTCAAAAAAATATCATATATATGTATACAATAAAGCTGAGCTATTCCGCTAAATAAATTTGTTATAGAGGAAACTCGAAAGCCCTGGCTTTATGAATAGATTATATTCAAACCATGACATTGATTGGGTACTCAGCAATTCGGTGTATGCTCCACTGTGATTGTCAAGTCAAAGACTTTGTGAATATATGAATCCTTCAGCTAGCCAAACAAAGGTAATTAGAAGATATATATAACAAAAGTTGAATTCAGCTAGCCAAACAATGGCAAATTGAATCAAATGACTAAAAAATGAGTTTCGATAAATATGGACTGAGGGAGCTGAGGAACACCTATTATAGTCGTACTCACACGAGCACTCAGAAGTCTCATTTTTAGACCGATATTTCTTACTACCTTGAAAAGAGGAGTCTACTAAGCTTGAACAAATGGAAGATTTCAGAGAACTGAAACAAAAGTGTGTTGAAAGGTCTGGCAATTGACTGTGCTAGTGGTGTCATTTTGTCTGCCTCCAATTAAAATTCCAAACCAAGAAAGAGGGGCATGCCATAATCTTCAAGGTGACCAAATCAATGAAACAAATCCTAGAATTTAGGTAGCCAACCTCTAAACCAACCATTCGATCTTGATATTTGTCAAAGATTTGCAGTTATCAAAGATTAAAAGAGAAATTGATTCTTTTGATATTCAATGAACTCCAGTTTATGATTTGTTTCAATTGTGAAACTTAGAATGAGGCAATATTTAAAAAAAAAACTCTTTTGATTTTTTCAAAATTTTAAAAATCCAAATGAAGAAAAACATTTTCAAACAAGATAGGTTCTTTGGAAGCATATCTTGGAATTCAGTGAATATCTCTCCGAAACTCAAGATTGAAGTTGGGGCAAGGAAAGCCAATTTTTGGGACAAAATTTGATGGGGCAAGGAAACAACTTGTCTTAGGTCGAGGTTTGCAAGAGTACACTATCGTGGAAAATGAAGACTATGCAACTATTACATAAAGGGGATCTCGAAGTCATTAGGACATGCTCGGAGTGAGAAGAAGAAAATATAATTAATTCGAAATAATTCTATTATGCATTAATTACATTTTTTCATGAATAAAATTAATCCTGAAAATCTATCCCCTTGGATACCTCTTCTGTGAGGACTTCTGTATATGAAATGATGAACGACTTTCTTTTTTTATCCCTACACAAAAGTATAAAATATATCATTTGTGTCCCCATTTGATCATAAATCATGTTTTCTTCTGATTCAACCCTAACCAAGAATCATCATCCATACCAGGGGAAAAGTGGAGGAAATCTGCTCGCACGAGTGAAGACATCAAATCAGAGGAGATACCGAAAGGCAAGTGCAAAGATCAAATCAAAGTAGAAGCAAAGAGAAAATAAACAAAGAAAATGGGACAAGAAGCACATGTAAAAATTCCCTTGAGTCAAATGGTGCATCAAGCTTCAATCTATGAGATTGATCAAACATAATCATTCCAGAATCACTTTACTCGAAGATCATGGAGCATTAAGAGAAAGATACATACAAGCAGATTCAAGTTGATCAAGATAAAATCGAAGACATCAAAATGAATTGATCCTTGGTTCAATACCCTGAAACACTTGCTTGGGCCTATTTATCTTTTCTTTCATAATTGTGAACCATGGCCTACATTATATGCCTTAAAAGTCCCTTCTAATCATACATGGATTTCTAAACATAAGATATTATCTTCAGATTTCTTCTCGCACATCAGGATTAATTTTTATTTGCAAAAGGTTTTCTAAAATCTTTAATGTATGATAGAGAAAAATAACAAATGGGGTTTCAAGATGTAAATTATGAATAACGTCTTGAAACCAAAGGAGGATTCAAGATGAAAACTTGAAAAGACGTCTCGAATATATAAATTCCTTGACAATCCAAGTGTAACCATGAGAACTGGGAGTGGGAGAACAATTCTAGTAGATGAGCATAAAAGCTACCCCATCAAATCAGTGAACATCAAAGAAACAAGAAAGTCAAACCATTGACCAAAAATAATAACCTGAGACATTTTACCATTTCCTCACCTAACCATTTTCTAAAGATAGCTTTGATCTTGACATTTGTCAAATAGCTATAATTTATTGAAGGATTAACAATGTAATTAATTCTTTGATATCCAATGAACTCTAGTTTTATGATTTATCTTAATTGTAAAACCTAGAAAGGAGCAATATTTTCAAAACTTTTGATTAAACATTTTTCAAAACTCTTCTAATTGATATTTTCAGATCTTGAAAATAAAAGAAGAAGAAAAACACTTTTCAAACAAGACAATCTCTCTAGTGTTAAAGCAATAGATGAGGAAAAATGAGGGCATCTTTGAAGATTCAACATCAAATGTTGGGGCATCTTTGGAGATTCAACAACGAATATTGGGGCATCTTTAGGGATTCAACATCATGATGTGAACTATCAGATCTTCTGAAGGCATTTTCCTCCACCAGTAGGAACAAGCAGACTATTGATCATCTTTGAGATTGTTTCTTTTGAAATAAAGTATCGTCTCGCTAGAGACAATTTTCATACAATTTTTGAAGAAAAATCTTTGAGTTTATTTCTTTGGAAACAAAATTTTGTCTCTTTTGAGTCAGCTTCTTCTGAAGAATCATCTCTGAGTCGGTTTCTTTTGAAACCAAATACCCTTAGATGGCCTGCCGTCCTCATCGCGTAGGAACCGTGTCATCACTTGACCAGATCTTCTCATTATGTAGGAACTGTGTGAACCCCAGATAACCAGCCATCCTCATCATGTACGAACCGTGTTATCAACCTTGGATGGCCTGTCGTCGTCATCACGTAGGAACCGTGTCAACACCCGACCAGATCTCCTCACTATGTAGGAGTTGTGTCAACCGAGATAACCAGTCATCTTCATCACATAGGAACTCTGTTATCACCTTTAGATGGCTAGAACTCTTCATCACGTATGAGTTGTGTCATCACCTGACATGATCTCCTCATCACGTGGGAGCCATGTTAACCTTTGATAACCAATCATCCTCATCGTGTAGGAACTGAGTTATCACCCTTCTTAAAGATGGCTAAGAACTCTTCATCACGTATGAGCAATGACATCCCCTGACTAGATCTACTCATTTTTTAGAAGTTTTGTCACCCTTAGACGACCCGAACTCTTCATCACGTATGAGCAGTGTCGTCTCCCCAATCAAACAACAAATCTCAAAACCAAAAAAAAAAAAGAACCGTACAAAAACTGGTTATCTTTTTTTGTCTTTTCCCTATTCTTGTTAACACAAGAATGTGCAAAGAGGAGCTGTTGTAGACACCCGTTTTTGTCCGGGTTTAAAAATTATTATTATTATTATTATTATTATTATTAGCTACCCTACCCATTATCTAACCTAACCCACTAAACATTGGTTGGTATATGCTATTAGACGTTGATAGGATCGCGATGAGCATCATGAGATTGTAGGTACCGTCACTATTTATTCAGTTCCATACTTTCTTTATTTGATTATGATTCTACACATTCCTATATATCATGCTCTGTATCTTGGGGACTTAGTATTCCGATTGAGAATACAAGAGTTCTATGTAGTTCAGAGTCTCGTAGGCCAGTCTATAGACTTAGATCAAATTTATAGAGTGTGTCCTATTGAGATATGTGGTGAGATCTTCTTGGCCAACTTGACAGAGTTGCCTTTAGAGGAGTTGGACTTGAATCTTGGTATGGATTGGCTGGACAAGCATCAAGTTAATCTAGATTGTGAGACCAAGAAGGTTATTCTGAAGACTCTTGATGACAGGAAGATAGTGATGATTGGGGAATGTCGTAAATTTCTGACGAATGTTGTATCAGCTTTGGTAGATGAAAGGATAATTAAGAAGGGTTCTAAAGCATTTCTTTCTTATATTCTAGACACCAAGGGTTCTAAATCTTCCATAGAGGGAATCCGTACCATTAAATAATTCCCTAATGTGTTCCCTGAGGAGTTGCCTGGGTTACCATTGGATGGAGATGCTGAGTTTGAGATTGAAGTAAATTCCAGTTGGATGCCAGTTTCTATGGCTTCTTACCACATAGACCCTAAAGATCTTAAAGAACTAAAAGTCCAAATCCAGGAGTTGTTGGATAGGGGATTCATTCGTCCCAGTGTTTCACTGTGGGATACTCAAGTTCTTTTTGTTAAGAAGAAAGATGTGACATTGAGTCTATATATTGATTACTGGAAGTTGAACATGCTCACGGTTAAAAACAAATTTCCTCTGCCTAGGATTGATGATATGTTTAACTAGTTCAAAGGGGCTACCATTTTTTCAAAGATAGACTTAAGATTTGGTTACTACCAACTCAAGGCGAAATATTCTGATGTCTCCAAAACTACTTTCCGTACTCGATATGGGCATTATGAATATTTAGTGATGCCATTTAGGTTAACCAATTCCTCCGTTGCCTTTATGTATATGATGAATATGGTGTTTCAACCCTATCTGGACCAATTTGTTATCATGTTCATTGACGACATATTGGTGTATTCTCGGACTGAAGCAGAACATGATGAACATTTGAAGACTTTTCTGTAGCCTTTAAGGAATAATAAGTTGTACGTCAAGTTGAAAAAGTGTGAGTTTTAGCTCAATGAGGAGGATTTTCTAGGACATATTGTATCTTCTGAGGGTATTCGAGTGGACCCAAGTAAAGTAGAGGTGATTCTAAATTAGAAGCAACCCAAGAATGTCTCAGAGATCCATAACTTCTTGGGATTAGTTGATTATTACCATCGTTTCATGGAATGTTTCTCTATCATTACAACTCCTCTGACAAAGCTATTGAGGAATGACGTTCCATTTGTCTGGTTCAAGGATCAACAAGTTAGTTTTGAGAAACTGAAGATTGTTTTAACTAAAGGTCCAATGTTGATTAAGTCCGAGTTTGGAAAGGATTTTTCAGTTTACAGTGTTATTTCTCACACTGGACTGGGATGTGTTTTGATACATGATGGAAAGGTTGTAGCTTATGCGTCCCGTCAGTTAAAGCCGCATGAGTGCAACTACCCCTCACACGATATGGAGTTATTTGCAGTGGTCTTGCTTTGAAGATCTGGAGACACTATCTCTATGAAGAAAAGTGTTACATCTATATCGACCATAAGAGTCAGAAATATTTGCTTACTTAGAAGCATATGAATCTGAGGTAGCGTCACTAGTTAAAGCTTCTGAAGGATTATGATTGCGAGATAGAGTATTATCCGAGCAAGGACATTGTGGTGACCGATGCCTTTATGCGTAAGGCAATATCTGATCTAAGACCATTTTTTCCAGTTTGAGTTTGAATTATGATGTCAGTCTGTTGGTAGAGTTACAAGTTAAGTCGAACTTAGCCGATGAGATCAAGGCTAAGCAACTTCTGGATAGCTCATTGCTTTCCATTATCGAGCAAGTTGAGCAGGTTTGGAGTTTGGATTATACACTTGATCAAGATGGTAGTTTGTACTTCCATGGTCGCTACTACGTTCCTAGGGATGATGAGCTGAGATGAACTATTCCATTATCATTCTCTAATGCTATGCACCCTAGTATAGACAAGATGTACAAGAATATCGAGGAGCATTACTCTTGGGTTGGTATGAAAAATGATATTTCTAATTATGTAGCGAGGTTCTTGACTTGTCAGCAGGTTAAGACAGAGCATCAACATCCATCTATTATGCTGCAACCTATCAAGATTCCAGAGTGGAAATGAGAGCGCATTACGATGGGTTTCGTGACTAGTTTGCCTCTAACTCTATCTAAAAAGGATTCTGTATGGGTGATTATCGATAGACTCACCAATTCATCTTACTTAATTCTGATGTGAGTTAATTATTCTCTGGACAAGTTGGCTAGGTTGTATGTCTCTGAGATTGTCAGACTTCATGGTGTTTCGTTGTCTATTATTTCTGATCGGGATCCGATATTCACTTCTATATTTTAGAAAGCTCTACATGAGGCTCTAGGTACTCATCTAAACTCCAGTTCAACTTTTTTCCTTAGACTTATGGCCAATCTGAGATAGTGATTTAGGTTCTAGAGGACATGTTATGGGGTTGTGTGATTGATTTCTGGGTTAGTTGGAAAGATTTCCTACCATTAGCAGAGTTCGCTTATAAGAACATCTACCAGGATAGCATCTGCATGGCACCATATGAGGCTCTGCATAGATGTAAATGGTATACTCCTATATGTTGGATTGAGTTGCATAATAGGAGGTCGTTGGGTCTAGAGTTAGTCCAGGAGACTGAGGATATTGTCATATTAATCTGTGATTACTTGAGAGAATCCTTTAATAGAAAAATGTCATATACTAATCAGAGCAGAAAAGATATTGACTTTGAAGTTGGGGATCAGGATTTTCTGAATATGTCTACGTGGAAGAAGGTATTGATATTTGGATGCAAGGGTAAGTTGAGTCCAAGATTCATTGGGTCGTACCATATTTTGAAAAGAGTCAAACCTGTTGCTTATCAGCTTGAGTTGCCTCCTCAGCTTAGTCGTATCCATGATGATTTTCATGTTTTTATGTTGAGGTGATACCGTTCAGATCTGGATCATGTCATTCAGATTGAGGATGTGGATTTAAGGCCTACCTTATCTTATGAGGAGGACTCAATTTAGATTTTAGACTGGGACGAGAGAGTTCTTCGAAATAGGCATATTTCGATGGTCAAAGTTAAGTGAAGTAACCATGGTCTCTCAGAAACTACCTGGGAGATAGAAGAATCAATGACATCTATTCTTTTCAAGTGAATTTCGAGGACGAAGAGGGGAGGATTCCAATTTTGGGTTTAAGTTTTAATTATTACTTTATTTAATTAAATTCAGGTACCTATTCGCACGACTTTGAAGATTAAGGCCCTTTTTTGAAAATTCTAAAATTTTAGGGAACCACGTAGGGTTTACCCATTCCTTGGCTACAAAGAGAAAAATAATATGTAAAAACGGGTAGGTTTAGCTAGTGGGATTTGAACCCAAGCCTCAGGGAAATAGTCACCCATGCTCTACCAATAGGCTAGTACACTATTTGGCTATTATTTTAAACTCAATAAGTTTTATAGTGAGTCAGAAGGGATATTACAAAACCAAATCTTACTCAGTCCCAATTGAACAAAAAGCCCCTAATTTTTAAAGCTTCAACCGTCGTTGCATTCTTTTACCGATTACCACCATCTCTGACCATCGTGTCTTGCATCATCTTCACCATCGTGATCATCTTTCGGCCAATACCTGACCACCCTCTCACTGTATAGTCAAAGGCACAATGAAAAAGGCATCGAATGTTCATCGGAGAAAACCCCTTGCCAGCACTATTATTTTTTGATTTTACATTAATTTAGGCATTCGATGACCTCATTGCCACCACCGTTAGACTTCCCATCGAGATCTAGTCAAAACCCGACCAGTGGCTCGTCTTACCATCACTATTTCCCCCACCATCGATGTTGGTAAGCTCCAATTTGATTTTCGTTTTATTTCTTTATGTTTTGATGGAATTTTTGGTGATTTGTTGAGTTAATCCAGTTATTTAAAGTATTTAGATAAAATGAATTTCTTCCCCATCGAGTTTGACCATCGTACGTGCCTTCACACATTGTCCATGTGTGTAGGGCTTCTTGGCTAGTGCAAAAGTATTTTGGAATCGGTCTGATGGGATTGGACTAGGCTGAACTGGTCTGATTAGACGATTTAAACTCAAACTGACCCACCAAGTCAACTCAAACCAATTTGATTCAATCTAAACTGATATGACCTGACTTTGACCTAGATCGTTGACCAGTGTTGACTTTGATCTAGAGTTGACTTCCACCAAAAAGTCTTTTTTTAAAAGTCCTATTTATATGTTTTTTGATCTCATAAGATTGATTTTGAGGTCCGTTTTACCAAATTCAGACTCGAAGGCCCCTAAATAAGCCAGTTAATCCAAAAATGCTTAGTAGTTTTAGCATTATTGCATAATTGTTTGGGATTTGATTATGGAATTCATATGGGATTATATAATTTCATGAAGGTACCAGTGATTCTCCTGATCAATGGTTAATTAAATTTGATACTTCTCGTTCAATAGATCAGCTCGTTACACGTTCTTCGAGAATGACTTGTAGGTTTTGGTAAATTGTTTAAGTTAAGCTTATTATTTTTTATGCTAGGAGTTTGGGATAGTTTTTCCGATTCGTAGGGTCTAGCACTGCCACCGACCGTGATATGCAGGCAGACCCGAGAGTAGGCTACCATCCCATACTTCTCGGATCGATTCAAGTGTGTTCCTATTGGTGTTACTGTACTATCTTAAACTATTTGTTTGAATTGTTTTGGAATTTCAATGTTCTGACTGCATGATATTTGTTTTACCACTTGCTTTGATTTTTGGTATCTAATTTACCAAAAAATTTTGACATGATCTATGGTTACCTTATTTCTATATTTGATTCTGAAAAGGACATGATTTAATGTTTAATTAAATTAAATTACTGTTTTCACTCAAATTCATGTATATTTACCATCATTGGGGTATGATTGGAGGAAGTATCTCAGGCCTAGTCTATGACTTGTAAGACTTTACCACAGGTACATCTGCTTTGTGTAGAAGCTAAGACCTTGCCACATGCCCTTATGCTATTAGTATATTGTCCTTACCGGGTGTACAGGAGGGTCTATGGTTCAGGGGAACCTACACATTCTGGTGTTCAATGGGAGTAATGTTCATGTTTTAAAGAGCGTGTTTTTATAAAATATTTTTTTACAGAAGTATATATCTGAATGTTTTATACACCATAAGGAACACACTAGGCTTTTTAGTTCACACTTTAAATTTTGAACTTCTCAGATACTATCCGACTGTAGGCTAGAAACTTGGCATCAGGAGGATCAACTATTCTCCATTTTTGTGCCATTGTATATTTTCTCAAGCCCAATTATGTTATATTTTGGTAACACATGTTTTTACTATCGTTTGTATATATATGTATTATCGAAATTTTGTTCCGAACATGTTTTCGTACAGACCTCTAATGATATATATTTACCCTTATGTATTTGTTTCTATTTTATCATTATTCGTATTTTATTTTCTGACATGGATTTCAAGTGTGTTTTGATTGTGAAAATTTCCTCTAAATACGATATGTGATCGACTAGATTTGGGCGTACCGTCTAGGCTGGGTCTAGGGGTTATAGAAAAATTATAATTTTTAGTACATAAAATATAAATTCTAATTCTAATTATCCGAAAGAATACCTTAAAATTAAAAGGAAAAAAACATTTTTAGTAGGTATCTAATGATATAATTATTACTTAAATAAAACCCATCACGCCTCACAAACCAAAAGCAAGTCTCTTCATGCTCTAACCATTATGTTCATATCGGGTGACATTAAAAAAGTCCTCCAACGTAGCATAAAAGGAGAAAAAATTTAGTTTCATATCCTACATGTAAACCTTGTCTTTCAACATGGCTTTAGGACCAAACACTACAACAAATTAGCATATTTGTGACATTTAAAATATTGTCACTGAAACTTATATTTTTGTCACTAATTGTATTTTATGATGTAAAAGTTTGCGTCACGGCGAACGTCACCCTAGTGTGTTACTAAATTTCAAACGTGACGATATATATATATATTTTTTGTCACATATTGTTATACATATTGTGACATTAATGAATAACATTACGTTGTAATTTGTATTTAGTGACAATTAATTATGTCATCAAATAATTTGAATTTTATCAATAATTATTTATATCATCACCAATAATATAATATTTTATTGTATAAATGACAAAAACAATATCGTCACAATGTCTTTATTGAAATTTTTTAAAATTAAATTAAATTTTTTAAAATTTAATTAAAATTTTTAAAATCAAATTTACAAGAAAATTATTATTTTTTATACATTACAATAAATTTCAAAATTTTATTACAATAAAGGAACAAATCTTTTATAAATTATGTAAGTTCTTCTTTAAGCTGGAGCTTTAGAAGACTTCTTAAACTTAGAACAAAGGCCCTCCCAATCATCTCTGCTGGAATCACTAAAACCTCAGCCATTTGGGATGAACTAAGGGAGCATAGAGATAAAGTTCCATAGCAGAAAATGCTCTGGTTTCCTCTCCATATTCCCAAACAAAGCATTATTTCTTGGATGATTATTCTTGATCGTCTTGCTACTCGTGACAGACTTTTCAGAATGGGAATCACTACTGATCAGATATCTATCCTTTGCAATGTTGAACATGAATCCAGAAACCATTTGTTTTTTAAATGTGTCTTTGCTTCTACTATCTGGAACTCTATCATGTTTCTTACCAACTTACGAGATACTCACCGGACTTGGGATGCAAGAATTGAATGTGATGCTCACAAATGGAAGGGAAAATCTTTACTTTCCATCATCCTAAGAATCGCTTGGAACGCTTTTAACTACTTGATTTGGGAGGAAAGAAATAGGAGGATTTTCAAAGGTGGATCATGAACAATAGACCAAATTCTTAAGTTTGTCAAGGAATTTGTTCTTATTCAGCTTAGTGATAAAGATATTAATAGAATGGATCATGTAAACTCCAATCTTTGTAGCAATTGGGGTCTCGACTACTGATTTTTTTCTTTCTTTCTTTTGTTGTAAAAAGGGGTAAATTTCTTCCTCTTGGGATGCCTGCTATTTGTTGAACTTTATTCTTGGATAATAAAATCTTACTTATCCAAAAAAAAAAACCTTTTATAAATTGCATTAAAGAATAAAGCTTTTTATAAATCATAATAAAGGACAAAACCTTTTATAAATTACAATATAATACAAACTTTTTTTTATAAATTACAATGAACGTCAAAACAACTCCAAATCATAATGATGAAATACATTTTACAAATTACAATAACAATCCAAAATTGTAAAATCATTACATTTTGATCCCTTCCATCTAGTATATTCAAACCGAGAACCCGGATCTCGACCACGGTCACCACTGCCTCTCGGTAGCCACTGCCACTGCCACCTGCCATCATTACAAAGTTAGAATATTTCTTGTGAGCTTTGATAACCAAAACCATTAAAACCAAAAATATAGCCACTGTCACCTTCTACACTCTTACACTCCAATAAATAGATAATACGTAAAATGTTAAAATGACATAATATAAATATTATAGATTTACTTGCAAATGCTTTGATTTAAAAATTACATTTTGGAACTGTAAAAACAAAGAAGCCAAAGGACAGAGCACACAAAATTGCAGATTAAATGATTCAGAAATTACCTGAAAACTATCCAGCACATTTTTACATCACAAACTACTTACTAGGTAGGGGAAAATAACCAAATGCAAAATGAGCTAAAAAAGTATCAGCATCTGAAGTTTACCAGTCTGATCTAAACCCTTCATCAGTTCTTTACTGAGAAACCATTTTCTGTATGCTGAAAATGATAGCAATAAGCATGCAAACTAGTTAGGCATTAGCAAATTGAAAGATACAAATTAGAAGGAAAAATCAAATAAAAACAATCAATTTTGTTTTTTTAACAAAACAATAAATTCTGCTATACATATATATATAAATTACATAGGAAATAGTTTTCTTATTTCATATACATATAATGGAAATAATTGAAAAGGACCATATAGAGGAAAAACATTGTTGAGACAAGCATTTACCATGTCATTACATTCATTTTCATCATTCAATTCCAACCAACTAATGCGCACAACATGTATTATTGATGGTTGTAAAGAATAAAGACAACACGCTTTTTCTTTCATTCCTATATACATGTTTTTTCTTAGCTTTATAAAAATAGAATTCCTTATTATTATTAATGCGCTTACATGTTTTTCCATTACTAAGTTTAATATGCGTATGTGGAATTTGAGATCAACCTTCATTAAAAGATTAAAATAAAAGTTTAGGATTAATTATTATATCTCTAATTCCATACACATAGATACATATTCATATGATAGAGAAATAATATACCGTAGCTAATATCAATCATTCTATCGAAAGAATGATTGGAACAACATTTAGTCATTTTATCTCTTTATTGAAAAATCAGTTCGACTGTGGATGCAATGCATATGGTAAAACAATATACTAAAAAATACATGAACTTAAGACGGAAAATATTTGTAAAAAGCTACCTTAATATAGAAAACTTTTCGATTCTCGACAAATGATCTGATGATCACCCAAGTCAAAAGCTTTGAACTTAATCTAAATTAAAAAAAATAAAATAAAATTTATATTAGTTAACACACCATACAGACCTAAAATTCAGACTTAAAGCTATCGAAACTGATTCAGAGATCCAAAATCAAAATCATAATTTCAATTTAGTTTGTGTATAAGGGGATAAAAATAGAGTTAAATGAGAATATGAAACTAGCCTTTCAACACGCAAGTAATGTGACTTTATCAAGCTCTGGAAATTGAAAAGATATTACCCATGATGAATGAAGAGTCATTGACGAATGGAGACGGTATGACGATGGGTGGACGGTGCATGCAGTGACCGGTGAGATTGGGCGACGCACCTAAGAGAGAGTGACTAAGGGGAGGGTCCCAAGAGAGACTGAGAGTAACTAAGGGGAGGGAAAAGTAGGGCTTTGGATATCTGATTTGGGAATTAGGGAAATAACATATTTTTTGTAAAAAAATTAAAATAAAATAAAATAACTACTCCATTAAAAGAAAATTTGTGACTTGAGTCAAATTTAAAAGTTCATGAAAAATAGCGGAACAGGTACACGGTCTATAAATTCAATCATATTTATTATAAACACCAAATAATTTTTAAATGAATTGACGAATCAATGAGTCAAGTAAATTAGGTTGAATGTTTTTGAACATCACTATTGAGTAACATTTTTTTTATTGTTAAAAATAATAAAAAAATATTTTTTTTAAAAAAAAAGAAAAAATGATAAATAATAAAAATGTAATCATTATCAAATTTATGTCGGGCGTCTATTAATTATTTATTATATGAAAATATTCTTATTCTTTAAGAAAGAATATACATAGCTTGAAAATTAACCCAGGTTTTCATCATATTCTTTGTGTTATAAAATATTTATTTTATTAAAATTTGTGTTGTATCAAAAACTAAAAATGTGTTTTATTTTAATAAAAATCGTGTTAACATATAAATTAATTATTTATTATTATGCAAAGTAGTATGTAAATATTTTAATACTTAATGTTTTTTTAAATAATACTCCTATTAAGATATTATATTGATAATAAATAATATTATTTACTATTTGTATTGAATTAGTGGCACATAAAATATGTCACTAAAAACTTTTCCTATCAATTTTTATGTTAATTTTTGGCAGAAAATATTGAGTGACACCATTTAACATTGTCTTTTAAAATCGTCATATAAAAAAGAGACATTAAAATTAGTGAAAATAATTGATTTTGTCACGTTAAACTTATTTTTTGTGACAAAAATAAATCATCACCTTTAATATCTTATAAAATATGACGAATCAAAGTGTCACAGATAAAATTTATTAGTGACAAATTTGCAATGTTAGTAATTCAAATTGGATCGTCATAATAATAAATTGTCACTAATACTTTCATTTCATTAGTGATGATTTTACAACGTCACAATTTTGTTTAAACGTCATTGAAATGTTTCCCACCAAATTTGTTTTGGAGGTAAATTTTGGCTCCAAACATATAGTGACGGAAAACAAAGACTATTTTTAAAATTGTCATAATAGATATATCATCAATCACTAAATGTGACAAAAACAAAAAAATGTCACCTTTATAGTATATTTTGTGACGTTTTACACAACGTCATGTAGACAATTTGTCATAAATTGAGAATTTTGTTGTAGTGAACATCTCATTCTCTAGTTTGCAATGCAAATAAAAATACTACACATTAGGTTACATAATTAAAACGGGTCATTAGGCAAATCGTTGGTGATGTTGAGGTGATAGTCTTTGAACATCAAATCTTTACTAGTGCAAGTTCCCTTGTATTTGAAAAGAGAGAGGTCGTCACCAACTGCACTACGAAGACAATGGCGTTAAGGTCAGCAATGGTGTGTGAAAGTTCTTATTGACACTAATATTGTTGGTCTTTTATACTACTATTATGAATAATATTTATGTATTCAATACCTTTGACTGAAACATTTATATATATATATATATATATATATATATATATATATGGTATGCACGTTATGAAACTTTATATATAAAGTAGTTTTTAAGGGAAAACATCTTTAAGTGTCACCAAATTTCAGGGTTTGTATAATTTTTACCATTGAAATTTAATTTCCATTCTAATATTGAAATTTGATTTCGGTTTCAACGTAAGCAACGAACCATTAAGTTATTAACTGTGTGATCACATGGACGTTTTCTTCCCTGAAACTTTTCATGGTAGGTGAGTCGAGTGCCTAACACAATATCTTGAACTGTAGTTTGTGTAATGATTTTGTCAATAAACTTTAAAACTCTTTTATTAAAAGATAATATGTATAATAATGGCCCAATAAAATAGATATTAAGATTTAATGTGGAAAACCCTTTTATAAAAAAGTCACGAGCAAAAGAAGAGTAAATTCACCAATATCGAAAGAAAAAGAATACAAGAGAAATCCTTATAGATAACCTAACATCTAACCATAATCCATAATATATGTTGAAAACATTTTGATGTTTCGATATAACAAATTAAATGTTATTGGATTTCAAGATTTTCTAATCAATTTTCAAACATATATTAGATCAAACTATTCGAATATCAAAATATTACTCCAAGTTTTTCAAATGTCAAATTCAATCCTTACTCAAGTGTAAAAGTGTGTTTTAATCTTTTAAACAATTTTACAAAGTATTTTGAGCCTTAATCGAGTCAAAAAATATTTTGTTAAACCGAAAAACCAGATTGTCCAGAGGGTACCGATACCCCCCACGAGGGTACCGATACCCCCATGTAAGATTTGGCTTCGAGAAATAACAGATTGCTCGGAGGATACCAATACCCCCAAGGAGGTACCGATACCCCCTATCAATAACGGTCGAAATATTTGAATTTTACACAGCAGGGTACCGATACCCTATGCAGGGGTACCGATACCCCCAACGCTCCAAGTTGTTTTATTAATTGTTTTCACACAATAACGACTCTATTGACTCCACTAATGATCCCCAACGTACAGAAGTGATCCAAGGAGTATTTAAACAAGCTTACAAGCCATTAATCAACAACAATCAACAAGAATCAAGAGAGAATCAATGAGAAAGCATAAAACCTCAAGTTTGAGCATTTTCAAGCCTATTCCATTCAATATTCATTTTTGCTTTCAAGAACACTTATTGTGCTCAATTGTATTAATCTTGAGTCTTCTTTCTTTGTTCTAGAATTGTGCAAACATCTTTCCTTGTGAGGATTTTCTTGTAAGTTTGCAAAATTTGTATTGTTCTCTTTAGGAGAAAGTGTTCTCAAGAATTTGTGGTATAATTCTTGAGGGATTTGTAAGGTTACTCTTTGTCCTCAAAAGAAAGACTAATTAGTGAATTTGTGGAAAATCCTTAGTGTGTATAGCTAAGGTAGTGGACGTAGACTTTGGTTGAGAAAGTCGAACCACTCTAAATCGCTGTGCAAATATTTTCAATTTTCTGTAAAAGCTTCCACCGATATTTTTATTGTCAATTCACCCCTCTTAGCCTATTCTGTCAATCAATTAACTCAATCATTGGTATCAGAGCTTGACTCATTTGAAGGTTTAATTGCATATTGAGTAGATCCGGGAAGAGTTACATCGATAATCAAGTCATCAATGGCCTCCACTTCAAACTATGACTTCGGTCTTGATTCATTGCCCGTCAACAAGCCTCCTTTCTTCAATTGAGCTAATTATGCCTATTGGAAGAATAAAATGATGTACTTCATTCAAGAAAGTGGTATGGGAGCATGGAATATCATAGAAGATGGATACATCAAACCTTCCACTCATTCATGATTGTGGAGTGAAGGAGAGACAATAATGTTCCAGCTCAACTCCAAATCTATCCATATTATTTTTTGTGCTCTTGGACCGGATAAATACGAGAGAGTTTCATATTGTACAACCTCCAAGGAGATATGGGATAAACTACAAGTCACTCATGAAGGTACAAACGAGGTAAAAGAATCTAAAATTAGTCTTCTAACTCATAGCTATGAAAATTTCAAGATGAAACCGGATGAAGATATCAAAGCTATGACGGATAGATTTTTCACGATTGTCAATGGCATCAAATCATTTGGAGAGATCATTCCAAATGAGAAGCTTGTGAGGAAGTTAGTTTACTCTCTTCCAAAATCTTGGCAATCAAAGAAGACGGCGATCATCGAGGCTAAGAACTTAAAATCCTTAACTCTCGATGAGCTAATTGGTTCTCTCCTCACTCATGAAATCATGCTTCAAGATGAGGTAGACCTCGAAAAGACGGACGAGATAAAGAAAGAGACGGAGAAGAAGAAGAACGTGGGAGTTGCTCTTAAATCCATAAAAGATGAGAGTGATTCGGATGAAGATGACGATGACAAAGAGATGTCATTATTTTCCAAACGGTTCAGAAAATTGATGAGGCCCAATCGAGGAAGAAAATTCAAACGCAATGAAGGCTTCAAAAATGAACCGAAGGAGAAAGGCCCTATCATTTGCTAAGAGTGCAAAAAGTCGGGGCATGCCAAATATGATTGCCCTCTATTGAATAAAAAGGGTCAATCAAAGAAGAAGCACAAGGCTCATGTGGCTACATGAGCAATGAAGAAAGTTCTGATGAAGAGGAACAAGAAGTGGAAAGCTTGTGCTTGATGGCCATCGGGGAAAACGCTCAGGTAACCTCTAACTCATTTGATTTAGATGATTTATCTTATGATGAGTTATTAGAGGATTATAATGGGTTAGCTTCAGATTATAAGACTTTATTTTCAAAATATAAAAACAATATTTCAAAATTGAAAAATAAAAATAGTCTTATCTCCAAAACCAACAATAATCTTGAAAGTAAGATCAAATAATTGCAAAACAAATTAGATGAATTTGAAAAGAAAAATACCAATTTGCATAACTTACTTTCAAGAGTAAATGACGATTATCAAAAGAAAATTGATGATCTTAAAGCTTCTTTTGATAAAATTTGAACAAAACGTTTTGAAAATGGAGAAAGTTCAAAATCTAATTTTGTTAGAAAAAGTTTTAAAAACTACAATCATAGAAGTCTCCAAAGAACCTCAAATGGAAAAATCATTAGAAGCATATGGGTTCCTAAAGGACTCATTACTACTAAAGATAAGTATATCCTACATAAATGGATACCCAAGGGGACTATGATTTTGAATACTAATGATAATGGACCTAAAAGAATTTGGGTACCAAAAATAAAAAAATAATCTATGCTTGTAGGAAAAGGAGCATTGCTACAAGGCATGAGAAACAAATTCAAACTCATGGTACCTTGATAGTGGATGATCAAGACACATGACCGAAGAGAAAAGCCGGTTCATAGATCTTAACGCCAAAAATGGAGGAGATGTGACTTTTGGTGATAACTCAAAATGTCACATTGAAGGTATAGACACTATAGGTAATACCTCTCCATACAAATTAAGAATGTTTTATATGTGAATGAATTAAAGCATAATCTATTGAGTATTAGTCAATTGTGCGATAAGCGATTCAATGTCATGTTTGAAACTAATGGTTGTAAAGTCATTGACACTGCATCTAATCGGATTATGCTTGTTGGACATATAATAGGAAACATATACATGGTGCATTTAGATTATATAGATATGAATAATTTATGCCTAGTTGCTAAGGATGAGCATGATAGTTGGTTATGGCATAGGAGACTAGGACATGATTGTATGAGTGTTTTGCAACGGTTAATTCAAGGAGATTTAGTTCGAGCGTTGCCTAAGCTAAAAATTTGATAATGATAAAATCTGTGATGCTTGTGCTAAAGGAAAACAAAAGCGAATTTCTTTTAAATCCATTAATGATGTATCCACTAGTACAGTGTTACAATTGATCCATTTAGATCTTTTTGGGCAATCTAGAACCACTAGCTTGGGTGGAAAACAATATGCATTTGTATTAGTAGATGACTATTCTAGATATACTTGGGTTCTATTCTTAAGTACTAAAGATGAAGCATTAGAAAAATTCATCATGTTTTCAAAAGTAATCCAAAAATGAAAAAGGTTACTCTATAACTAGTGTTAGGAGTGATCATGGAACTGAATTTGAAAATCTTGGATTTACTGAATTTTGTAATTCTAATGGTATTAGCCATAATTTTTCAGCACCTAGAACCCCTCAACAAAATGGAGTTGTTGAGAGGAAAAATCAAACTTTAGAAGAAATGGCTAGAACCATGCTTTGTGAAATCATTTTGCCAAAATATTTTTGGGCAGAAGCCACAAATACCGCTTGTTATGTTATTAATCGAGTAATGATTAGGCTTATTTTGAAGAAAACTCCATATGAACTTTTCAAAAATAAAAGCCTAACATTAGTTATTTTCATCCTTTTGGATGTAAATGTTTTATTTTAAACAATGGTAAAGAAATCTTGGCAAATTTGATGCTAAAAGTGATTAAGGCTTAAATTCTAAAGCTTATCGAGTATTTAATAAAAGAACTTTAGTTGTAGAAGAGTCTATACATGTTGTTTTCGATGGTAATCCCCTTCTGAGGAAGGATTCTTGTGTAAATGAGGATGTAGGTATTGTAAACACAAATGACGTTAGACATGACGTGGGAGAACCATCATCAAAGGAAGAAACAAAAGATGAGGAAACTCAAGATCCTCTTGAGAATCCAACCATTGAAGAAAGGGAAGTCTCTTACCCAAGAGAGTACAACTATGTCAAGGATGGTGAGATAATAGGTGATCCATCCAAAGGGGTAACAACTAGATCTTCTCTTGGAAATATTTGTAATTATGTTGCATTTATCTCATGCATAGAGCCTAAGAATATTAAAGAAGCATTAAATGATGAACATTGGATTATGGCTATGCAAGAAGGGTTAAATCAATTTAAGAGAAGTAGAGTGTGGACATTAGTTGAAAGGCCTAGTAATATATCTACTGTAGGTACTTGATGGGTATTTAGGAATAAGCTTGATGAAAGTGGTAATATAGTGAGAAACAAGGCTAGACTTGTTGCTCAAGGGTATACTCAAGAAGAAGGAATAGATTATGATGAAACATATGCTCTGATGAGTGTTCAAAATAGTTAATCTTTGATCGTTATTTCTTCGATTTTGTGGAGTTATTGCTGTTGATTTGGTTGTGTTATGCCTATTTTCGTACAGGTCCTTACTTTCCAGAATTTGTGACAAAACGGAAGAATTCTGCATTTTTTTATTATTTGGTCACGGCCGGAGACATGGGCATGACTCTGGGCACGACGCGGTCTGACATGGCAGTTTCTAGAAGGTCCAGTCAGCGACGATTTCTAGAAGACTTCATCCGCACGCCTTCTGGAAGATTGACGAGTAGAGTTGCATTAAGAGACTAATTTAAGCTTTAATTTAAATTTAAAAACAATTATCTTTTGTATTATTTTATTATTTTCTTTGCTTATCCTTTAGGCTTTGAGAGGCTATAAATACCCACTTGGGGTAAGCCTAAAATCATCACTCAAATCACATTCTTCTTTTCTCTCTAGTTTATTAAAGTTTTCTCTTTTTACTTTTCATGTTTTTCCCTTTTTTCTTTTATTTTCAAGCTTTGTTTTCAAAATGCTAAGTATGACTTTTGTCATGCTTAGCTAAACTTTTCAAAAGCCGAGAGCTGTCGTGATGATTCAATTCCAATGGGAGAATTGAAACGGTCCCTTAATATCTTCGGAATATCTCTCTCAATCTCCGTGCTTATTTTTCAAAATCAAAACAGTTTTCAAAATCAAAGATTGACTTTGGTCAAGAGGTTGTTGCGATTAAATGTGTGGGAGGAAGATTCGGCCTATAGAAAGCAATTCGACTTCCTGGGAACACACTTGGCTAGATAGTTTCGCCAAGAGGAAATTGATATCGGAATTGACGGTTATAGAAGCAACAATCCGAGTCTGACGCTACGAACTTAAACGATAATTGATCTACGACAATTGATGTCGATAGAATCAATTATCGAAGCCAGAATTAAAGATTTCCTTGGGTGTTCGGTATACAAGATAGAGTCATGGGGATAACCCTTGTAGACAAAGTAACCGATGTGAATCCCGAAGAGAAAATCTTATTCGATGATCTAAATGAAATTGAATCAAAGTGAAGCTTGAGGCGATTTTTACCATATTTATTCAAAATCTTCATCATCATATTTTTACTTTAATTGCTTTAATTTATTTACTCGTTTTTACTATTTAAATCTCATATTGCAAACCCCCCCATTTTACTATTTTTTGCCTGGTTAAAAACCATTCAAACATAAATTTGTGATTTTCTAAGTCTCTGAGGATTCGACCCTTATTTTTCTATACTACGTATCTCCTTATTTATTAATTGAAAAAAAGAATTTATTTTGACACCGAAACAACAGTTGTTAAATTGGCGCCATTGTCGGGGACTTCGCCGAAGTTACTAATTTTTTGTTTGCTTTTGATTTATGACCAGGACTAGAGTACATTAGTGGAGTACGACCCGGAGATCAAAGCTAAAGCTAGGAGACTCCACGCACAGACACTTTGGGAAAGAAGGAGAAAACAATCAAATCTATAAGAAGAATCAAATTCAGGTAATACAAATCCGATGGCCGAACTTACTATTCGGGAGTAAGCCGTGGCACCTATTGAACAAGTGCCTTTGAGCATTGATTTTCCCAAAGGCGAAACTCCATACTAGTTGAAAACTGGCCTTATTCATCTCCTCCCTAGATTCTATGGATTGCCAAACGAGGATCCACACAAACATCTTAAGGAATTCCACATGGTCTGCTCCAGCATGACGCCATAGGGAGAAATCGTGGCACCTATCGGCATGTCGCCGTATAGCCTTGTGTTCGGTAAGCCGTGTCATTTACTTGTCGAGCTAGAACACAAGGCATATTGGGCTGTTAAACAATTCAATATGGAGTTAGAAGCGGTGGTGAAACACATAAATTACATATACAGGAGCTTGAGGAAATACGGAGAGACGCTTACGATAATGCCAAAATATATAAGGACAAAACAAAAGAATTCCATGATCTAAAAATTCTTTCTAAATCTTTTTCTATCAGACAAAAAGTTCTTCTTTTTAATTCAAAATTAAAATTTTTTACAGGAAAACTTTGATCAAAATGGAACGGACCTTATACGGTAACTGGAATATTTCCTCATAGCGCAGTCGAAATTGAAGACAATTCGGGCACTCGGTTTAAAGTAAATGGACACAGGATTAAACCGTATTATGCAAATAGTGAAGTTTGCTTAATTGAAGATCTCAACTTAGAAGAACCTGTAATCTGAATCAGGTTGTCGAGCTAACGACGTTAAACAAAAGCGCTTTATGGGAGACAACCCATTATTTTCAATTCTGTTACATTTTATTTATTTATTTTATTTGATTAAACATGTTTAATTTAATTTGAATTTATTTTTCAGGAATAGAATATTTTTATTCGAACTTGAACTACGAAGAATTGAAAAAAATTTCATTCGAACAGTTCAGAAATTACAGTGCACGGTCGAGCGGAAAAAAAAGGGAGGAATGAGAAGCCTGTGCGCACCGTTAAATTAACGGCGCACGTTAGCAGAACCCAAGGGGGGATCGGCGCACGTTAGCAAAACCAAAATATTTCTCCCCCTAATCTAACGATTCTGGCACCCACCTTATCCTTTCCCTCATTTTGATTTTACGTGGACCCCACCCTATCACCATCTTTCCATCTTTTTCAATTTTCAAACACTTTATCATTTAAAAAATAAAACCCATTTTGACTCAACCTCTTCCCCCACACACGACAACATCAAGTTAAACCCAAATCAAATAAACTTCCTCCATTTTATCTTTTCCTACTTGACAACCCCCAAACGCAAGCCTCCTCCATCTCATTGCCGACAGCTACGACACAAAAATTCCTTCCTCGCTTCAACTTCCTCACGCCTACAAGCTTCTCCCTATTCCGCTATGGTGCGCACGCGAAACTGACCTGATGCCACTGACACTCCTCCTCCCACCATACATGGAGGACGTCGTCGCTCAAACGTATCGGCGTTCATCGAGGTGCCAAGCGACTCTGATTCCCTTCCGCCGCCACCCCCGGTTCAATCGACGAAATGACGTGGCCAAGTTTCGATATCACCGTATCACTCTGCCTTTGCATCGACTGCCTCCTTCCGTCCAGGGCCAAGCACATCTCGTCGTCCATCCCCTCCATGATATCCATCTCCGTCGTATCACTTAATGCCTACCGAAGCAACGACATCTCACTCACGACGGATGGCATTCCC
Organism: Hibiscus syriacus; assembly: GCF_006381635.1. Classification (NCBI taxonomy): domain Eukaryota; kingdom Viridiplantae; phylum Streptophyta; class Magnoliopsida; order Malvales; family Malvaceae; genus Hibiscus; species Hibiscus syriacus. The sequence continues at coordinate 2,548,459 of NW_024063323.1, read as the reverse complement.
GTCATACTCGATGCACTCGGCAGCGTCGGATAATGCTCCCGAGGTAAACTCTAGCCCCGTATCGATTTAACCTTTACTAATATACATCCCTATCTATGGTTTTACAGAGGACTTCACTGCCGATTTTCGACCCCCGGACCCTTCACCTGCGACGTCAAGCTCTCGGCAGCACCACGAACGTGATGTTTCACCGACCCATCCACCTAGCCCGGTGGTAGCACCTGACAGGCCACCACCAGCCCATGAAAACCCAGAGCATAATTGACGAGGTCGATCATACGCAGTCCCTCCTGAGGAGACGATGCACGACAATTTGCAATTCTCCAATGTCAAACTAGGTGGTGGTCTATTCACGCATATATCCATCGCTTCCTCGCCTACAACTATTCCGGCCGGAACGACTCATACTCCTCCTTAAGCCGAGTCGAGCTATTCTTTTTATGGTGTATATCCACCAGCGAGCATGTGAACCTAGGATTTTGGTTTTCTCGGGCCTTTGAGATCGTTATTCGATCCAATCGCCCACTTATCCTTGGCCATTACATTACACATTTAGCTTCTCGCATCGCTCACTTTAATGTAACATGATTTACTTATGCTTTCTCTGCAGATGCTTTAGATGAACGATTCTTGGACTCCATGGGCCTACTTGCAGGAACCCCAAGTGCACCTTACTTCGTTCCACCAGGTGTCATCACTCCTCGCAACGAGCGAGTCTTCACACGTCGAAACACACCAGCGTCGCCTCCTGCAGCCCCACGCCTGGATATGCAATCCCAAATGGATGAAGTCCACGAACGCCTCCACTCCATTGAGACGAACATCATAGAGATCCTCTCCTACCTACGTCCTATCACCTCTCATCGCGGCCGAGGATGTGGGCGTTGTCGACATTAAATCCGGGGAGTACTCTATTCCTTCTCTTGCACTTTAATTTTTTTTTTGTTTTGAGGCAAAATGCTTTAAGTGAGGGGGAGTAGAGTGTAGGATTGAATTTCCCTTTGATTATCTTTATGTTTCGATGCTAGTATGTGTTGGTTGGATTTGTCAAAAATTTCATTGATTGTCTTTGTCTTGTTGAAAATTTTTGGAATGCTATGCTTGTTTGGGAACACATGATTATTTAAGTTAGGATGTTCTTGATAGCGAATAGCATGAATTGTGATAAGTTGGTGTTTTTGTGATATTCCATGACTTCGTTTGTTGAAATGTGATTAGCTCAACGCATGAAACAATTTGGTGATATTTGAGCCTTAACGAGCATATCATTTTCGTTCTCATTTTGTTTGATTGAGTGTGTCAAATTTGGCATTGGTATTCTAGAATCTGCATGTTAAATACTGTCGAGATTACACATGACCATAATGCTTAAAGATGATTTGGGCACCTTAGGATTAACCATTCCGTTTCCCCACTAAAAAAGCCTACCTATGTATTTTTCCCTTAGCTAACCACTTTTGAGCTTATTCTCGTTTCTTTGTTTTCACCATATTCATAAACCCCGAGCCTTTTTATTTTATCCCTCTTTTCTACCTTTTTCAGGGCAAGTGAATAATTTTACCGTTGTATTCTCCATCGAAAAAAATGTTAGAAAGAAAAAAAAATAGTAGTTCGAAAAAAGGGTTGTTCGAAAGAAAAAGAGAGAAAAAAAGACATGAAAGAAAAAAATGGAAAACAAAACAACAAAAGTGTGAAAAGAAAAAAATGTATTTCGACAAGAAATTTGTTGTTTGATATGTCGTCTTTTTATCTTGTTGTGCTTAATGTTTTGATGGAGTTGAGATTATTATTTGTTAGTTCCTTGCCTTGATTTTTTAGCCATATATTTAGCCTTTTCCCCACCTTTACCTAAGCCCCGTTACAACTAATAAAAGACCCTTTGATTTATTCATTTTGTTCTTATTAGTAGTGGAGATTTGATTTACTTGCAGGCTTATGGTAATACCATGTCAATTATGAAATTTAGAGTTTTTTTACCCCAAACAAATCGAGTGATTTGAGTGAATCTCGGTAAGGTGTTGAGTTATGAGCATTGAGATTAATGAATGAATGGATATTATAATTGCACTTGACTTACTCCAATTGGTGATGTTCAATTGATTGATTTCTTGACTTAAATAGTTATTGTGGTCTCTACCTTGCTTCCTTGAATGTGAAACTTGACAAAAGAACGTTTAATGAAGTTTTTGACTGATTTGGTAAATCATACTTGAGGAAAAGCATGAGATAACTGAGGGGGAATTTGATGAGTGTTCAAAATAGTTAATCTTTGCTCGTTATTTCTTCGATTTTGTGGAGTTATTGCTATTGATTTGGTTGTGTTATGCCTATTTTCGTGCAGGTCCTTACTTTCCAGAATTTGTGACAAAACGGGCGAATTCTGCATTTTTTATTATTTGGTCACGGCTGGAGACATGGGCATAACGCGGTCTGATGTGGTAGTTTGTAGAAGGTCCAGTCAGCAGCGGTTTCTAGAAGACTTCATCCGCACGCCTTCTGGAAGATTGACGAGTAGAGTTGCATTAGGAGACTAGTTTAAGTTTTAATTTAAATTTAAAAACAATTATCTTTTGTATTATTTTATTATTTTCTTTGCTTATCCTTTAGGCTTTGAGAGGATATAAATACCCACTTGGGGTAAGCCTAAAATCATCACTCAATTTTCATTCTTCTTTTCTCTATAGTTTTATTAAAGTTTTCTCTTTTTACTTTTCAAGTTTTTCCCTTTTTTCTTTTATTTTCAAGATTTGTTTTCAAAATGCTAAGTATGACTTTTTTCATGCTTAGCTAAACTTTTCAAAAGTCGAGAGCTGTCGCGATGATTCAATTCCAACGGGAGAATTGAAACGATCACTTAATATCTTCGGAATATCTCTCTCAATCTCTGCGCTTATTTTTCAAAATCAAAACAGTTTTCAAAATCAAAGATTGACTTTGGTCAAGAGGTTGTTGCGATTAAATGTGTGGGAGGAAGATTCAGCTTATAGAAAGCAATTCAACTTCCTGGGAACACACTTGGCGAGATAGTTTAGCCAAGAGGGAATTCAGATCGGAATTGACGGTTATAGAAGCAACAATCCGAGTCGGACGGTACGAACTTAAAAGGTAATTGATCTACGACAATTGATGTCGTTAGAATCAATTATCGAAGCCGGAATCAAAGATTGCCTTGGGTGTTCGATATACAAGATAGAGTCACGGGGATAGCCCTTGTAGACAAAGTAACTGACGTGAATCCCAAAGAGAAAATCTTATTCGATGATCTAAAGGAAATTGAATCAAAGCGAAGCTTGAGGCAATTTTTACCATATTTATTCAGAATCTTCATCATCCTATTTTTACTTTAATTGCTTTAATTTATTTACTCGTTTGTACTATTTAAATCTCATATTGCAAACTCCCTCATTTTACTATTTTTTGCCTGGTTAAAAACCATTCAAACATAAATTTGTGATTTTCTAAGTCCCTGAGGATTTGACCCTTATTTCTCTATACTACACATCTCCTTATTTAATAATTGAGAAAAAAGAATTTATTTTGACACCGAAACGAAAGTTGTTATGCTCCTGTAGCTAGAATGGAAGCAATTAGATTGTTATTAGCATTTGCTTGTTTCAATGAATTTAAACTGTATCAAATGGATGTTAAAAATGCATTTTTAAATGGTTTTATAAAAAAAGAAGTGTATGTGGAACAACCTCCTGGTTTTGAAGATTCAAAATTTCTAGATCATGTTTTCAAATTGACAAAAGAATTTTATGGTTTAAAACAAGCTCCTAGAGCTTGGTATGAAAGACTGTCAAATTTTTTAATTGAAAAAGGTTTTTCAAAAGGGGAGGTTGACACTAAATTGTTTTTAAAGCATAAAGGTAAAGATTTTTTAGTAGTTAAAATTTATGTTGATGATATAATATTTGGTTCTATGAATGATGCTCTTTGCCAAGAATTTTCTAAGCTAATGCAAAGTGAATTCCAGATGAGCATGATGGGGGAGCTCTCATTTTTCTTGGGACTCCAAATCAAGCAAAGAAAAGATGGCATCTTCATTAATCAAGCTAATTACGTCAACGATATGCTCAAGAAGTTTGGACTGGAAAATGGAAAACCTCACGCCACTCCAATGAGCTCATCAACAAAGCTTGACAAAGATGAATGAGGTAAATGTGTGGATGTTAAATTATATAGGTCAATGATTGGCTATTTGCTCTATCTAACCACAAGTAGACCGGACATTATGTTTAGTGTTTGCTTATGTGCTAGATTTCAATCATGCCCTAAGGAATCACATTTACTAGTTGTTAAGAGGATCTTTAGATACCTTAAGGACACTCCTAGTTTAAGACTTTGGTATCATAGAGACTCTAGCCTTAGCTTGCATGCCTTCCCTGATGCGGATTATGGAGGATGCAAAATTGATAGGAAAACCACCTCCGGTACTTGCCAATTCCTAGGAAATATGTTGATTTCTTGGTTTTCAAAGAAATAAAATTATGTTCCATTATCTACCATTGAAGCGGAATACATTTCAGCTGGTAGTTGTTGTGCACAAGTTTTATGGATGAAACAACTTTTTGATTATGGAATTGAAGTAGGTACCATTTCTATCAAGTGTGACAATACTAGTTCTATTTGTCTCACTAAAAATCCCATCCAACACTTAAGAACTAAGCACATTGAAATTAGACATCATTTCATTAGAGATCATGCCGCTAAAGGAAGATATAGTTCTAGAATATGTTGATACTTTGCACCAATTAGAGGATATCTTTACAAAACCTTTAGACAAAGAAAGATTTTGGACACTTAGAAGAGAATTAGGTTTGACCAACCTACCTTGACTTAGTGTTTAAAATAAGTTTAGCACTTTTAATTAGTTTTGGAAAATGCTTATAAAAATAACACTTTTGATTGCATTGTTTGCTATTAGTTAGGGGGAGTTTATGATTCTTAGTGACAATTAATTATATGTTAAATAATGTTTAAGGATAGATTTACATTAATTGAACATTGTTAATTTTCATAATATAAGTTGCCAATACCACTAGAGCTGATTAATTTAGCTTTATAAGTGTTTAAAATCAAATTTTTGGATATTTTGGCGTAGGAGGTATCAATACCCCCATTGAATGGGTACCGATACCCTCCCCGAGGGTACCGATACCCTCCACGGGTTCTGGTTATTAAACGCCCAGAACCTCTTTTTGCCAAAAACCCTCTCCTCTTCTTCTCTCACAACGTGCACACCTCCACTCATCCCTAATCTCTACATTGCTTAAAATCAACGATTTCAAGTCTGATTTCACTCATTTTTCAACTCCTAAACCTGTTAGCTTCATTAATTTAGTGCAAACATCATCAAAATCCACTCAATCTTCATCTTTCAAGGTAACTTTTCTAAAAACTCTATTTTATTTATTTTGAACATAGAACTACTTTTAATTAGTTTTAGGTTGAAATGTATATTGGGCATTGCTTATATTTTGGTTTAGAACTATAATATACAACTAATTTCATCAAAAACACAAGATTTTTCAAATTTTTTTGAAATTTTTGAAATTTAAAAAAATTTCAAAAAAATGGAATTTAATTGTTGTTTTTGATTTAGTTATGTTGATTTCATGAAAAATATACGTGTGTTGATTTTCATACATGATTTTTAAATATGGTTTTCCAAAATTGCCCATTAGAACTATTTTAGAGAACCTTGAAATATTGACAACTCATTTGAGTTTTTGTATCGATATTATTGCATACATGTGTTTTAAAATTGCTGGCTAATTTTGTCTATTCCGATTTCCTAAGTAATGTCTCACAAACGCCTTATAACGTCCACTAGTCATTCAAACCAACCTCCTAACCCTCCTCTAAATCCACCTCCTATCCAACAAATTCCTGATCTCGTTGATCCTAATATGACTATTCGCAATTCATGCTTCAATGAACCTGGTCGCAGACAAAATCTCTTCTTCATGTATTCTCAATATTTTAAGTCATATAAAATTCGAGAAGAAGGAATCCCATCTCTTCAAGCTATGTTAGAAATAGATTTTAGATATCTTCCTACCCTACAAGAATGGAAATTTGATAAACTTTTTGAACTCGAACAAATAGTTTATCATCAACTTGTTCGAATCTTTTATTCCAATGCCATTTGTGTCCAAAACCGGGATAAAACCAAAACCTAAGGAATTAGATCCTACATTCTAGGAAAATTTATCTATATTGACCCGGAATACTTAGCTCGTGCATTTGGATTAGATAATGTCGGCTTAGACAATGAAAAACAAATGGTAGGTACTCCTTATAAAAGAAAAGAGAGTGTGAGTGTATTAGATCTCCATGATCGTTTCCTTCATTTGTTAATTTCTTGGTGGTTTTGACCATCCAGAGGCAAATACTCCACTCTTAGAGCTTTAGATCTTTAGTGGATAAATTGTATCCAAAACAATAATAAAATTAACCTACCTCAGATTATCTTCTCTGAACTCGTAGAAACCGTAAACCTAGTTCCTAATAAGAAAGTTTTTGCATCTCTAGTTTACGGTTATCTTCTAAGTAATCTTTTTGTCAAAGTCGAGCTTAGGGTACACCTTGATGTAGCCTTCACTCTCAAAAATCAAATTAATCTTATTTCCTTAACAAAATCAGGATGGATAAAGGATAAGAAAATCAAGCAATGGGTTTGATCTATTTAGCAAACTCCGGGAGCTAGTTCTTCAAGGGCTCCACCTCCACAAGCACCAGTTGCGGATGATGATCCAGAATTTTAACAACTTATGTAAGACACTGACGACGTCCCCGACAATGAGCCGGAGCAGCACGAGGAACAAGCATCGCAAGAAGATCAAATGCCTTCATATTTTCAATCTTTAATGGAAACAATTGACTTCCGATATGCATCCATGGATTCACGGTTTACTTCCATAGAGTCCCATTTATCCTTCATGGGAGCTCAACCATTGGAAATTCTCCGGGAGATGCGCGCGAACAACGAAACAATGAATGAATGCATCAATGCGTTCACACATGAGATGGCCCCTATGCGAGCTCATTTTCCTCCTCCTAATCCTCCTACGGATGCTTGAACCTTGCATTTCTTTAGTTTTCTTGATGAGACTTAAAACTTATTGTTTTAACATTTTGGATTTGTGGATGTTTGAATTTATTTTGGATGTTTGAAATTAAATGTTTATTTATATATATATATATATATATATATGTTTGATTTATGTTTTGAATCATTTATATCATTTACATATTAGTAAATATGATCAATTTACCATTTCACATTATTTTTTAATATTGAATTATGGAACTAATGGCTAACATTTCTCTTGATTGTGATCTTAGCAGCTTAAACTTTATCTTAATCTATCAATTGGCTTAAATTTCAAAAATCTTGTTTAAAACCATTTTAGAATCTTTTTGATTTAATAAAAAGGGGGAGAAGTATTAGTAAGGAGTATTAGAGTAAGGGGGAGTAATTTCAAAACTTGAATTTCAATTAGAAAATCTTAAAATTACTCAAATGTTTTGTTATATCAAAAAAGGGGAGATTGTTGAAAACATTTTGATGTTTCGATATAACAAATTAAATGTTATTGGATTTCAAGATTTTCTAATCAATTTTCAAACATATATTCAATCAAACTATTCGAATATCAAAATTTTACTCCAAGTTTTTCAAATGTCAAATTCAATCCTTACTCAAGTGTAAAAGTGTGTTTTAATCTTTTAAACAATTTTACAGAGTATTTCGAGCCTTAATCGAGTCAAAAAATATTTTGTTAAACCGAAAAACCAGATTGTCCAGAGGTTACCGATACCCCCACGAGGACACCAATACCCCCATGTAAGATTTGGCTACGAGAAATAACAGATTGATCGAAGGGTACCGATACCCCCTATAAATAACGGTCAAAATATTTGAATTTTACACAGTAGGGTACCGATACCTTATGCATGGGTACCGATACCCCCAACGCTCCAAGATGTTTTATTAATTGTTTTCACAAAAATAACGGCTCTATTGACTCCACTAATGATCCCTAATGTTCAGAAGTAATCTAAGGAGTATTTAAACAAGCTTAGAAGCCATTAATCAGCAACAATCAACAAGAATCAAGAGAGAATCAAAGAGAAATAATCAAACATCAAGTTTGAGCATTTTCAAGCCTATTCCATTCAATATTCATTTTTGTTTTCAAGAACAATTATTGTGCTCAATTGTATTATTCTTGAGTGTTATTTCTTTGTTCTAGAATTGTGCAAACATCTTTCCTTGTGAGGTTTTTCTTGTAAGTTTGCAGAATTTGTATTTTTCTCTTTGGAAGAGAATGTTCTCAAGAATTTGGGGTATAATTCTTGAGGGATTTGTAAGGTTACTCTTTGTCCTCAAAAGAAAGACAAATTAGTGAATTTATGGAAAATCCTTAGTGTGAATAGCTAAGGTTGTAGACGTAGACTTTGGTTGAGAAAGTCGAACCATTCTAAATCGTTGTGCAAATATTTTCAATTTTCTACAAAAGCTTCCACCGATATTTTTATTGCCAATTCACCCCCCTCGCTTGGCCTATTCCGTCGATCGATTAACTCAACAATATATTTTTTACATGGAAAATACTTGATTATAAAGGAAATTTATAAAATAGAGTGTACTAAAAGAAGGTTTTCTAAATAAAAGAAAGAAAAATCACATTTTAATTCAAAATAGGTTTCTTATTTTTACCGATTATTTTCTAATAATTTGCTTCACATTAAATTCAAGTAAAAATCTAACAATTTCCACCTTGACATGAATTCTGAAAATGCAAAGACTTTGAGACAATCCAAAATTTGATGAAACACTCAAACTCATCAAAAGAATAAATTCTTCAAATAAACGATCAATTTCTCCACCTTGAGGGCATAATCTCTTCTTCCATGAAACCCCCTTAAGGGAGTATTCTTAAAAAATGATTGAAAACGAATCAAAGCATTCCCCAAGCTTGGATTTTAATCTTCACATCAGTAAGGAAATCATAAGTTCCAACTTTTCTCACAATTTTATCATCACGAGCAATACCACGCACAACACCATCCAAATCATCAATGACAATTCTATATGCTTTTGTTATAATATAGGTGACAAATTGGACTCTTTCCTTCTTCTTCTTTTCAAATTCATTATACTTAAAAGATTGAATTCTTTTATGCTTACCAAAACTGTTATACTCACGGTTTTCTTGTTCAAAACGAAATTCTCTCATGCTTGATTTAATAAAGACATTTTCATCAATATGTTGTCATTTAACACAAAAGGGATATAAACAAAATACATCATCTAAATCTGTTAACACTTACAAAACATAAAATTTGATAATCATTTTCTACTATTGCATTACAATAAGAGAGTCATTTCTAATTTTCATAGCTTCACCTTTATTGAAGAATTTGTAACCTTTTTGAATCTAAAATACCTAACATAAATTCAATTCATTCTAAAATTTTCTCTAATTATAATATGTTTTTGCAATCCAATTGCAAAATTTTATATATCAAGGATGCCATTATGATGATCAAAACAAATAAATCAAAAGCTCTAATAAATTTATTTTAGAAGATAAGGACATGCACTATGATCGCCTAATAACATAGACACCAAGATTAAAAGTGAAAAACTCTTATGGGAAAAACTATAGAAAGAAGAGAAAATTCACAAATGTCAAAAGAATAAGAATACAAGAGGAATTGATAATTCAAATATTTAAATGATGTTCATATATAAATTCCTATGTTTTAGCATTCTAATTTATCTCTAAGTGTTTCTAATGCGCCCTTGGATGCTGAGTTGCTAAGATTGTTTAAAGTGTTTCGATCGTAACTAAATATTAAGGTGTAACAAGGGTGTAAGTTATGATATTAAGGGTACAATGATAATGGTTTAGAAATGATGAAAAATAAAGTGTTATGGACAAAGAAATAACCTATACTATAATTAGTATTGGCACAAATCTTATATAGTCTTCAATCAAGGACCGTGACCCTCTAATTATGAAATTAGGAACCAACAATATCAAGGAAATAAGGATGACATCACAAAAAGATCTTAATAAGTCGAGTAGTTCTTAGAAGAACAAAATACATGAATTCTCACTTTAATTTACACTCAAAGTTGGATGTGCTACAAAATGAAATGAATGCCATACTTATAAGCATAAAAATGAATAAAAGGCACCCCTTTGATGTTGAATAGGTGGCCAACCATTGTAAAGAGAAATGAGGCTTTTGGTGAACCAATATTTGATGAAAATGTATATTGTTATGCATTGAGTTGTAACCCTTCATGTTGTCCCCCATGCCTTGAATTAATAAGTCCTTCTATTTGGAATGTATCTCTTAATAACTATCATCTTTGTAAAGAGATGTGAAAGAAGTTTCATTATCTTTAATGTACTATTTCTGTAATACCACAAATATTAGGTCAATGACTATATTGATTAAATTTGAAAATTAGAGGAAATAAATTGAATGAATGTTAAAATATAAGAAATGATTTAGAAATTGTGCGTAAGACCAATTACTAAGATTGGAAGAATGAAAGGGGCATTTTGGTCTTTTAAAGGGAAATGGAATTACAATTTATTTTAATTAGGGTATTTAAGAAGATGAAAAGGGGAAAGGTGAGAAATAAGCTAAGTCATTCTCTTCTCCTTCTTCCCGGTGACCGTGCTCTCCCCATAGCCAGAAGTAAGACTTCATTTAGCTAGTTTTTCCTTTAGTTTTTGGTTTAATCTTGAAACCTTAAGTGATGTGGAAGCTTAAGGAAGCGTTAGAGAGAATTAAAACTAAGAGATTGATGATTTATTTCAGATTGAAGAAAATGGGTTTTTGAATGATATGTTGAAATATGATTTTTTATTGAGGTTTACAAGTATATTTGACTTGTCAAATAAGTAAATAAGAGATTTGAAGCTTTGGAGGTGATTAAAAACATGTTAGAAAAAGTGGTATGATTCATGGGTTGGAGTGTTCTTTAGAGAATTTGGGTTTTATAAGAAGCTAAATGGAGGAAAGTTAGTTGGGTTAAGCGATATTAAGTTTAAGGGTGTTGTTAAAGGTAAAAGTAAGAAATTTAGATGAAAAATAGGTAAAAATCGAGTTGAAAAATGGAAAATATGGGTAATGGTATCGGTACTGGAAGAACAGTACCAATACTATATTCTTAAATTTGAAGAATTACGATGGACTGTATCGATACTGAGGTGGGTATTGATAATAAGAGAAAGGTATCAATACCATGGATTCCAGAATGCATAAATGGTATCGATACTGAAAGGGAGTATCGGTACCCTAGTATAGAAGTATCGATACAATGGTAGGGGTACCGATACTATTGAGTCAGGAATTGTATGATAGGCTAAAATTGTAATATAAATTGAAAATAATAATACTTTTGAGTATTATTAAAGTATAAATGTTAGGGAACACACTAATATTGGTATGGTATGTGTCTTTAATGGATTCTTGTGTAGATCATAACCAAGCTCCTGAGTCAAGCAAGAAAAAGGAAAAAAATAAAGTGGTGGAATAGTCGGACATCATTACATCTTATTAGTGAGGCTTATCAGATGAGTTCATTTATTGTATTTATATAAGATGAGGAAGACTCGCAATGAGTTAACTTAGAATGTTTTGATTTAATATATGTTTTACATTATTCAATATACTTTCATAAATGTGTATGTAAATGATATTATGAATAAGTTTTAGAGTATGAACTACTCTATAATAAATTAAAACACATAACGGTGCATTATTGGTAGAAAGGTGCCACAAATGAAAATGCATAACGGTGCATTATTGGCATAAAATGTGTCATAAATGGAAATGCATAACGGTTCATTATTGGTAGAAAGATTCCATAAATGAAAATGCATGACAATGCATTATTGGCAGAAAGGTACCATAAATGAAAATGCATAACGGTGCATTATTGGCAGAAAGGTGCCACTGATGGTATTCATAAAAGGTTAATGACCATTTCAGCACTTTGGTGCAATGTATGTACCTTAAATTCTTATTTAACATATATTGGGAAGAATAAAGTATAATTGGGGAACAAAATACAAAAAAATAAGTATGTTGGGCATACTAAGAATGGTTTTGATGACTATATGAAAGAAACATGAGTTTAATTGAAATGATTAACTGATTTTTATAAATTACAAGATTTAGTTCGTATTTAAATAGCTATAATTTGATTTTGTATGCATTTTCATTTCATTTAACGTGTGTTGATTTTACGCGTAGGTAAAAGCAAAGACTTAGCAGAGTAAGGAGTGCAGCAAAGAACGTCAATCCATGGTTGACTAATTAATAACTATAGGACATTCATGTTTTCTTTTGATAATTAGATGGCATGTATATGAATCTAAGAAAGATGCTCTGTAATGTATTTAAGTTATAACTTTGTAATAGTTTACAACGAATGTTTTACCTTATTTAAAAATATTTTGTTTTAAATTTCAAAACAGAATTTTACGGGTTTATAAATAAGATAATGTTTTTAAAAGTCATGTGACACTTATTATAATACCCCAATTATAAGCTCAAAGACTTTAGTAAAAAGTTTTGAAATTTGAGGATTTATTTGAATAAATAATAAAAGATGAGAAAATGATTTGGAATAGTGTTTAGACTTATTTGTAACAATAGATGAATAAAGAGGGCATTTTGGTCCTTTAAAGGGAAATGAATTTAAAATTCATTCTTAATAAGGTATTAAGTAAGGGAAAAGGGGAGAGTAAGTCAACCAAAAAGCTATCTCTTTTCTTGTTCTTTGCTGTAGAAGAACTCTCCTCCATAGCCAAAGGTAAGATTTCATTTGGCTAGCTTTTCCTTTCATTTTTGGTTGGTTTTTGAAACATTGAATATTATAGAGGCTTAAGGAAGGGTTAAATAAGGTCAAAACTAATAGATGGAAGAAATATTGGAGATTTAAGAAAATGGGTTTTGGAATGATATGTTAAGATATGAGTTTCTATTGATGCTTACTAGTATATTTGACTTGTCAAAGAAGTAAATGAGAGATTAGAAGCATGGGATGAGTTTAAAAACATGTTAGAAAAAGTGATGTGATTCTTAGATTGAAATGTTCTTGGAAGAATTTAGATGTTTTAAGAAGCTAAATGAAGGAAAGTTAGTAGAGATAAGTAAAGAAAAGTTTAAGAGTATTGTTGGGTGTAAACGTAAAGAAATTTGACCAAATTTGGGTAAGAATCGGGCTGAAAAATGGAAAATCTGGGTAAGGGTATCGGTACTGATAAAACAGTACCGATACTATAGGATTAAAATAGGAAGATATCAGCTGAGCAGTATCGATATTGATGCAATTAGTATTGATATTGAGAGGAGGGTATTGATACTGTGGGGAAGGTATTGATACAGAATACAGAAATGGTATCAATATTGTAATGGAGTATCGATACCATAGTATAGAAGTATCGGTACTAGGAGAGAAGTATTGATACCATGGATCCAAAATGTAAAAATGGTATCGATACTGAATGGGGGTACTGGTACCATAGTATAGAAGTATCGATACCATGGTAGGGGTACCGATACTATTGAGACAGAAATTATAGGATAAGCTAAAATTGTTATAGAAATGTAAATAATAGTACTTGTGAATATTATTAAAGTATAAATGTTAAGCAATATACTAATATTTAGTATGGTATATGTATTTAATGGATGATTGTGTAGGTCGTAATCAAACTCTCGAGTCAAGCAAAAGGAAAGGAAATAATAAAGTATATGAGTAGTCAGATTTGCGTTTTGGATTTAACAGCGAGGCAAGCCAGGTGAGTGCACTTATTATGTACTTATATGTTATGATAGTTATAGATGTATAATGCTTAATATATGTATGATGATTACCAAATGGCACTATGTGTGAAAAACTAAGAAATTAATAATAAGTTTATAATCTCCGTATGGGCACTTTGTGTGCAAAACTAAGAAATTCATAATAAGTTTATGAATTTTCGTATGGGCACTTTGTGTGCAAAACTAAGAAATTCATAATAAGTTTTTGAATTTTCGTATGGGCACTTTGTGTGCAAAAATAAGAAATTCATAATATGTATATGAAATTTCGTATTGTTAGTGGGTGTGCAACCCACTTATGTTATACTAATGTTTGGGGAATGAATGTATTGGCACTATAGGTGTAAACTATAGAGTGTGTAATGAATTGAAAGAATCAATGGACATTAGAATTTCCATGATATACTTGTGTTTAGAATTTTACTTATGTTTATTTATGTCTCACTAAGAAATTTATTAGTGTGTGTTAATTTCACGCGTAGGTTTTAATACAAGCGGAGTAAGGAGATCATCAGACATCAAAGAAAATGTTGTCTCGTTAGTAACAGTATGACATTCATGTCTACTTTTGATGTATTTAGTTGGCATGTAATAGATTTAGTAAAACGTTCTGAAAAGTATTTGATTTACCATAATGTAAAATGATGAAATATTTGAACATTATTTTTTGTTTATCTACGTAAGTTTAATGAATGTTTTATTATTATTAAATTAAAATATTTTATAAAAAGAATCAAAATATTATGGATTTTCAAATGAGAAAATGCTTTAAAAGTGATGTGACATATGTATCTCTTGTACGGAAAGGTATACGGGAGATGAGTGTTACATTTATTGGTATCAGAGCCACAAGTTTAGCTGATTCTCGGTCGAAATCGAAAGTTTTTTAATGTAAAAAAGGTTTACATGCCACTAAGATGTCAAGGTTACTGATAGGGTATAGAAGAATATGATAGATGTCTCTCCTTACTAACTTAAGTATTATCTTTATGTATGTTATACTAGATGTTAGATTCTATGAATTTGAAAAGAGCAACTCAATGAGAGAATAGAGATGGATCGAGTAGTGAAAGCTATGAAGAGAATAGCGAACATCCGATTCCATCTGAGAATGCCAGTGCATCGGCACATCAGGGTATGTATGTGTCAGAGTTTGGAGCTTTTATGCAAGCTCTCGATGCTATATTGATAAGGTTCCAACCTCCTCTGCCTCCCCATGCTCGTCCAACACCGAGAATATTAATCCCTAAAGAGTTAAGAAGTTTGGTAACTCTTGAGTTTCGGGGAGAAGAAGGTGAAGGTCTGATGGACGTTGATTTATGGTTGAACAATGTTATGGTGATGTTGGAAAGTCTACAGTGCTCCGATCATGAAAATTTGGGCGGCGTTGTATCATTAATCCGAGGATCAGCTCGGGTGTGATTCTCAAATACGATGATGTATGCATCACCTGAACAAGTGAACTGGCAATTATTCCAAGATGAGTTCAAGAACAAGTATATCGGGGAGCAGTTTATGAGGTCAATGCTGCTGAAATTTCTTAACTTGAAACAAGGCGATCGAGCAGTGTATGAGTATGAGGTTGAATACAATAAGCTTAGTTGTTATGCTACCGAGGTAGTTCCTAATGATAAAGTTTGACGGGATTGGTTTATTGAGGGTCTGAGGCCTAAGTTGAAAAAGATGATGTTGGCCTTAAACTTGCCTAACCTGCAATAAGTTATAAACAGAGCTAAGGCTATTGAAAAAGCTCAAGAGGAGACTCTAGCAGCGGACCAGAGTATGAAGATAGGAAAAAGTATTGGGATGTCTTTATCTACACATCATGCTAAGAGAGGCAAGGGCTCAGGTTCCTGATATATACTAAAAGAGTTGATTCTGCTACAGCTTCACAAAAAACTAAGAAGTCCCATTCTTTTGCTACTAGCTCGGGTATAGTTTTTGGAGAGAGACCTCTATGTCAAACATGCAGTAGGTCACACCGGGGAGTATATAGATTGCTCTCTGACACTTTTTTCATTGTGGTGAATTTGGTCACTATGCTCAAAATTGCCTAAAGAAATCTGGAGATATATCAGCAAAAACTAAGAGATCAATAGCCGCACCAAGTGGAAGTAGAGGAAGAGGAAGATCATGTGGGTCAATATGAGGCTAGCCAACGAAAAGAGACTCGGGAAGTGGCTCAAATTTATAATACAAAGATCAATGAGGATCGGGATGATCTGATGATCATAACAGGTACATTCCACATTTTTGATGAGCATGTCTTTGTTCTAGTTGACCCTGCTTCTACACACTCTTATATTAGTACCAAGTTGTTTAGAATAAGAGGAATCCCTTTAGAACCAATTTCTAGTAAAATGATAGCGATAAACCCTATGGGACATAGAGCAAGGGTAACTCGGGTATGTAGAAAATGTCCAATTAAGATTCAAGGTGTGGTATTCTCGGAAAATGTGATGGAGTTTCCTTTTGATGAATTTGAAATCATTTTGGGCATGGATTGGTTGTCTCCACATCATGGATGAGTAGATAGTCTCCAGAAACGATTATTCTTAAAGGATGCGAAAGGCTCTAAAATTGTAATGATAGGTGATAAAGCGAAATCACCATCCAATGTAATATCGGCCGTAACTGCAAAGAAAATGGTGTCAAAGGGATGTGTAGCTTTTCTAGCTAATGTAATAGACACTCAAGTGCCAGAAGTGAGATTAAATGATATTCCAACAGTTAGGGAGTTTCCAGAGGTTTCTCCAGAAGAATTACCGAGTTTACCTCCAGATCGTGAAGTAGAATTCAGGATTGAGGTCTACTCAAGTACCAAACCTATTTCTATGGCTCTGTATCGAATGGCTCCAATGGAGTTAAGGGAATTAAAGGCACAGTTGCGAGAGCTACTTGATAAAGGATTTATCAGACCCAATGTTTCTCCTTGGGGCGCACATGTGCTATTTGTAAAAAAGAATGATGGGTCTATGCGATTATGTATTGACTATCGTCAATTAAATAAAGTAACGATAAAGAACAAGTATCCTCTTCCGAAGATTGATGACTTGTTTAATCAACTAAAAGGTGCAATAGTGTTCTCTAAAATAGATATGAGGTCGAGATACAATCAGTTAAAGATAGAGAATTAGGATATTTCAAAGACAGCTTTTCGAACTCGGTACGGACACTACGAATTGATGGTAAAGCCATTTGGATTGACTAACGCTCCAACAATATTTATGAACAGAGTATTCCAACCTTATTTGGATCGATTCGTTGTGGTATTTATAGATGATATATTAATGTACTCCAAGTCAATAGAGGAACATGATGCTCATCTTAGAGTGGTTCTTCAGATACTTCGTGAAAAAAGTTGTATGTGAAACTGTCCAAATGCGAATTTTGGTTAGTTGAGATTGCTTTCCTTGGTCATATAGTCTCTGCGGAAGGAATAAGAGTAGATCTTAAAAAGATTTAAGCTATAGTGGATTGGCAAGCCCCAAAGAATGTTAGAGAAGTTTGGAGTTTCTTAGGGCTTGTTGGTTATTATAGGCGGATCGAGAAGAACTTCTTAATGTTAGATATGCTACTAACTAAGTTATTACGTAATGATGTACCTTTTGTTTGGACGGGAAAATGCCAAGAAAGTTTCGAAATGCTAAAGAGAATAGTAACAGAGGCCCTAGTGCTTGTACAACCTAAATCAGGTAAAGATTATGTTGTTTTCAGTGATGCATCCCATAATGTACTAGGATGTGCGTTGATGCAAGAAGGGAAAGTTGTGGAGACATTTGAAGAATCATAAGAGAAATTACTCGAAGCATGATTTGGAATTGGCAATAGGAGTGTTTGCATTTAAATTTGGTGTCATTATCTGTACGGTGAGTGTTGCCATGTGTACACGAATCACAAAAGTTTAAAGTACTTGTTGACTCTGAAAGAGTTGAATTTGAGACAGAGAAGATGGATTGAGCTTTTAAAATATTATGATCTGATTATTGATTTTAATCCTGGAAAGGCTAATGTGGTAGCTGATGCGCTTAGTTGAAAGACTTTTGCAACTCTACGGGCTTTAGATGCATATAAGTCTTTAAAGGAATAAGGTTCCTTAATTGCTGAACTTAAGTTAAAGTTGATTCTTTTGGATTGGGTAAAAGAGCTGCAAGGTCGAGATGAGAAATGCTTGGTAAAAATGGCGTAAGTTGAAAAAGAAGAGGCCAAAAACTTTGAAATAAGAGTCGGCGGATGTTTATATTACCGGGGAAGACTTTGCATTCCCGATAATGATGAACTGAATAAAGATATTCTTTTCGAGGCACATTATATTCCTTTGACGATATACCCAGGCGGGAATAAGATGTATCAGGACTTGAAGAGTCGTTATTGGTGGCCTAGTATGAAAAGAGCTATAATGGAGTTTATTGCAAAATGTTTGACATGTCAGCAAGTGAAATCTAAACATCAAGTGCCTTCCGGATTGCTACAACTGATAACCATTCTTGAGTGGAAATGGGAGCGAGTTACAATGGATTTTGTTTCGGGGCTACCTTTGACACCTGGTAAAAATGACTCGATATGGGTAATTGTGAACAGATTGACTAAAACGATTCATTTTATTCCAATTTGAGTAGACTAATCTATGGATAAGTATGTGGAGTTATATATAAAAAAGATAGCTAGACTGCATGGAGTGCCTATAACGATAGTATTCGATCGAGACCCAAGGTTTACTTTAAGATTCTAGAAGTCTTTGCATGAGGCATTGGGTACCCGATTGAACTTCAGCATAGTTTTTCATCCGCAAATAGATGGGTAGTCAGAACGAGCTATTTAGATATTAGAAGTTATGCTAAGGGCATGTGTGATTGAATTTAAAGGGGTCATGGGAAAAGTATTTTCCTTTAGCGGAATTTGCTTATAATAATAGTTATCAATCCATTATTAAGATGGCCCCGTAAGAAGCTTTGTATGGGAGGAAGTGGAGAACACCATTAAATTGGTTTGAACTAAAATATTGAGACCTAGTTGGCCCGGATTTGATGAAAAAAATAGAGGAAAAAGTGAAAATTATCCAGAGCAATCTAAAGATAGCCTCCTATCGCCAGAAGTCTTATGCTTGAAAAGAAATGAAATCGAATTTCAAGTGGGGGACAAAGTATTTTTGAAGGTATCGCCTTGGAATAAGGTATTACAATTTGGGCAAAAAGAAAAGCTGAGTCTGAGATTCATTGGACCTTATGAGATCTTAAAAACGGCCAGAACCGTAGCTTATCAATTAGCTTTGCCTCCGAATATGGACAAGATTCACAATGTTTTCCACGTATCGATTCTTAGAAGGTACAAATCAGATTCATCTCATGTCATCATGCCTGAAGAGATATAAATTTGACCATATTTAACTTATGAGGAAGAACCAATACGGATCTTAGCTAAAGAAAACAAGGAATTACGAAACAAAAGGATTCTGTTAGTTAAAGTGCTATGGTATAATAATAAAGTGGAAGAAGCTACTTTGGAAAGAGAGGAGAACATGAGGAAGTAGTTTCCACACCTTTTCATTTCAGGTACTTCTTTAAATTCGAGGACGAATTTTCTTAAGGGGAGAATTATAATATCCCAAATATCAGGTCAGGAACTTTAGTAAAAAGTTTTGACTTTTGACGATTTATTTGAATAAATAATAAAAGATTGAGAAAATGATTTGGATTAGTGTTTATACTAATTTGTAACAATAGATGAATAAAGAGGGTATTTTGGTCCTTTAAAGGGAAACAAATTTAAAATTCATTCTTAATAAGGTATTGTAAAGGGAATAGGGGAAAGTAAGTCAACCAAAAACCTATCTCCTTTCTTCTTCTTTCCCGTAGAAGAACTCTCCTCCATAGCCAAAGGTAAGATTTCATTTGGCTAGCTTTTCCTTTAATTTTTGGTTGGTTTTTGAAGCATTGAATATTATAGAGGCATAACAAAGGGATTAAATAAGGTCAAAACTAAGAGATGGAAGAAATATTAGAGATTTAAGGAAACGGGTTTTGGAATGGTACGTTAAGATATGAGTTTTTATTGATGTTTACTAGTATATTTGACTTGTCAAATAAGTCAATGAGAGATTAGAAGCATGGGATAAGTTTAAAAACATGTTAGAAAAAGTGATGTGATTCTTAGATTGAAATGTTCTTGGAAGAATTTAGATGTTTTAAGAAGCTAAATGAAGGAAAGTTAGTAGAGATAAGTAAAGAAAAGTTTAATAGTATTGTTAGGTGTAAACGTAAGGAAATTTGACCAAATTTGGGTAAGAATCGGGCTAAAAATGGAAAATCTGGGTAAGGGTATCGGTACTGATAAAAGAGTACCGATACTATAGGATTAAAATGGGAAGATATCAGCTGAACAGTATCGATATTGATGCAATTAGTATTGATACTGAGAGGAGGGTATTGATACTATGGAGAAGGTATTGATACAGAATACATAAATGGTATCAATATTGTAATGGAGTATCGGTACCATAGTATAGAAGTATCGGTACTAGGAGAGAAGTATTGATACCATGGATCCAAAATGTAAAAATGGTATCGATACTGAATGGGAGTACCGGTACCATAGTATAGAATTATTGATACCATGGTAGGGTTACCGATACTATTGAGACAGAAATTATAGGATAAGCTGAAATTGTTATAGAAATGTAAATAATAGTACTTGTGAATATTATTAAAGTATAAATGTTAAGCAATATACTAATATTTAGTATGGTATATGTATTTAATGGACGATTGTGTAGGTCGTAATCAAACTCCCGAGTCAAGCAAAACGAAAGGAAAAAATAAAGTAGTTGAGTAGTCAGATTTGCATTTTGGATATAACAACAAGGCAAGCCAGGTGAGTGCATTTATTATGTACTTATATGTTATGATAGTTATAGATGTATGTTGCTTAATATATGTATGTTGATTACCAAATGGCACTATGTTTGCAAAACTAAGAAATTCATAATAAGTTTATGAATTTCCGTATGGACACTTTGTGTGCAAAACTAAGAAATTCATAATAAGTTTATGAATTTCCGTATGAGCACTTTGTGTGCAAAACTAAGAGATTCATAATAAGTTTATGAATTTCCATATGGGCACTTTGTGTGAAAAACTAAGAAATTCATAATAAGTTTATAAATTTCTGTATGGGCATAATGTTTGCAAAATTAAGAAATTCATAACAATTTTATGAATTTCCGTATGGACACTTTGTGTGCAAAACGAAGAAATTCATAATAAGTTTATGAATCTCCGTATGGGAACTTTGTGTGCAAAACTAAGAAATTCATAATAAGTTTATGAATCTCCGTATGGGCACTTTGTGTGCAAAGCTAAGAAATTCATAATAAGTTTATGAATCTCCGTATGGGCACTTTGTGTGCAAAAATAAGAAATTCATAATAAGTATATGAATTTTCGTATTATTAGTGGGTGTGCAACCTAGGTGTAAACTATAGAGAGTGTAATGAATTGAAAGAATTAATGGACATTAGAATTGTCATGATATACTTGTGTTTAGAATTTTTCTTATGTTTAATTATGCCTCACTAAGAAATTTCATAGCGTGTGTTAATTTCACGCATAGGTTTTAATAAAAGCGGAGTAAGGAGATCATCGAACATCAAAGCAAGTGTCACCTTGTCAGTAACAGTAAGACATCCCTGTCTACTTTTGATGTATTTAGTTGGCATGTAATAGATTTAGTAAAAATGCTCTGAAAAGTATTTGATTTACCATGATGTAAAATGATGAAATGTTTGAACATTACTTTTTTTTATCTACATAAGTTTAATGAATGTTTTATTATTATTAAATTAAAATGTTTTATAAAAAGAAACAAAATTTTATGGGTTTTCAAATGAGAAAATACTTTAAAAATGATGTGAAATATGTATCTCTCTTACGGAAAGGTATACGGGAGATGGGTGTTACACTTGTGACTTGTGTACGGGAACGTATATGGGAAATGAGTGTTACAATTTCATAATGTAGTCATTTATAGTGAAAAGGTGTGAAGGAATGAATATGTTTTTGCATTCTTCTCTTCATCCTTGTAGTTGTTGGTGTCAAATGATCATAAGCTTTGTATTTGCTTCATTTTTTGTCACCCAAATGAAGAGGTGTATGGATGAACATGTCCCTTGAAAATACTTGAATGAAAAGTCAAAATCCTTGAATGAAAATTTGTCCTTTGAATGCATCCTTTGAATCCTTTCACGAAAACTTTCCATAATGTACTCGTCGAAGCCCTTAAATGTAACCATCCAAGCATTGCAATGTACATTGCAAGTTGCAACATAAACCTAAGTATTATAAGTTTAAATTATAAATTATTATATATATATATGTCACGCCTAACATATAATATATGTATGCATCAATATTACTTAGATACTAATATGATTCCACATATAGAAATGCGATAATAAAAAATGGAACATATGATATGAAATAGTCGATGATGTCAAATGATCAAAAGCCTTGTATTTGCTTCATTTTATCACTTAAATGAAGATGTGTAAGTATGAACATGTCTCTTGCAAATACTTGAATGAAAAGTAATAATCCTTGAATGAAAACGTGTCCTTTGAATGCATCCTTTGAAGCCTTTCATGAAACCCTTCCATAATGTACCCATTCAAGCCCTTAAATGTAACCATACAAGTTTGAAATGTACCTCGCAACAAAACCCTAAGTATTATAAGAATATATTATAAACTGTTATTATATATATATATGTTACGCCTAACATATATATGTATGCATCAATATGACTTAGATACTAATATGATTCCACATATACAAATATGAAAAATAACAAATGGAACATATGATACGCAAATATAATGAATGAAACACATATATTATATCTGCATATTCAATATGTTGCATGGATTGTTGAATGAGATCAATGCTAATTCTTGATCATTTGTGGAATCAAATGATTTCCATGCTTTAGAGCATTTGTGAGAGATGGAACCGCTGAATCATGTGGCTCTGGATCGAGTGATAGGTCTTGATGGGAATTCTTCTGGCTTCTTTTGAAGCATGATCACATCATTTTGACAAGTATTTGATAATTTAGGTGTTTGGACGACTAAAGAAAATTTCAAGCACAAAATTGAAGTTTTAACCGAATTTGGACACTTTAGACTTTTATCGAATAAGTGCCCACACTCCGACAAGAATGAAATAAAGAACCATACTAAAACTACACTTCTATATTTATAATTTATTTAGACTAGAATAAGACTTTAAGTTGTATTTTAAATTAGACTCTTTCTCCCTAAATGACTCCTATTATAAATAGTCATTAGGGGGAGGCATAAACAAGAATTATTTATTCTATTTCCTCTTATTTTTGTCAATTACACCCTCCTCCATGAGTTGATAAACTCTTCTTTTCTACTTAAGGTTTATCAAGGTTATTAATACAAGTTCCTAAAAACATGAAGGTGAGTGTTATAGCTCTTAATGGTACAATAACAAGAGATTCTGAACTTATTCATCAAATACAATGCACAATAAAATTGTATCACGTTGGGATTCAACAGTTGGCATTGGGAGATTTCTTATTGAATGTATCAGGCACAACATTAACCAAGTCTAGATGGCAATCAATCACAAGGTCATAGTCCTTTAGAAGCTTTTTTCGGTGCCTTTTTCGGAGATTTAATTACTTTGGGGTCATCATAAATTATAAGCTCTTATGATATGTAATTATGTGACATCTTTCACCGTACTTATAATGCCTCCAAACCTTATTAGCAAATACAACCACAATAATTTCTAAATCGTGCATTGGATCGTTCAATTCACAATGCTTCTGCTGGTGATAAAGATAAGCTATCACTTTTCCTTCTTTTATTAACCTACAGCCTAATCCATTATGTGAATGCATCACTAAACACCATGAAGTCCTTTCCAGATTCAGGTTAGTTAAAACCAGAACATTTTTTAAGATATGTTAAAATTGATTAAAATTGTCTTATTCTTTGTAATACCAAATAAAAGTCTTTATCTTTATGAATCAATAGAATCAATGAAGTTGTTACCATAGATAATCCTTTAATGAATATAATATGGTAGCCATCTAAACCCATAAAGCTTCAAACCACAAAAACATTTTTAGAGGTTTCCAGTCAAGAATGTCTTGAATATTTCTTTGAATTTACTTGGTTATCAATAGAGGATGCAATATATCTTAAAAATGACTTTCACAAAATAAAAATTCACACTTACAAAAATTTGGCATAGAATTACTTTTCACAAAGAATTTTGAAACTATCTAAAGATATTTATCATGATTATAAACAATCTAGGAATATATAAGAATTCCATCAATAAATATTACCGTGAATTGATCATGATAATGTTGAAACACTTGATTCATTAGGTTTAAGGAAACAACCGAGGCATTTAAGTCAGAATGGCATGCATGAAGAATCTTAAAGGTAGAGTTTGAAATGTTACACTCCATAACTTTCATCGTACTAAAAATTCGGCTAAGGAGAAATATTATGCTAGTTAAAGCCTTCATTATAAAATTTTTAGAGATAATTATTTCAACTTAAATGAAATCATTCTATATAGAGCCAATCGGGACTGATCTAGTCTCTAATTGTGATTCAACTTTAGAACTCTATTGTGGGTAACCATGATGATTTCTTATGAAACACATACAAGCATATTTTATGATTTAATAAATTGTTTCATTATAAAATCAGTTTCATAGAAATTAATCACATAGATTCAAAATTATTCACGTCCCTTTAAAATTACTTATTCACTAATTATCTAGTTGAAATAGTACAATATAAAATTTTAGAGATAAGCTTAAAGTTCTTTCAACTTAATTGACATCATTCTATCTAGAGCTACCGAGACTGATCTAATCTCTATTTGTGATTTAACTTCAGAATTATATTATGGGTAACACTAATGATTTCTGATGAAACACATACAAGCATTTTCTATGATTTAACACATTGTTCATCATAAAAATCAATTTCACAGAAATTGATCACATAAATTCAAAATGATTCACACCCCTTTCAAATTACTTATTCACTAAGTTTCTATTTGTAATGAAATGTTCTTTTGATGAAATCTTGGTTCACTTGCATGAAAACGCATCACATCTTGTTCGAATTTGTTTTGTTTTTTCCCCTTTTGTAAAGAAAAGAAAGCAACTAAAATCTAATTAAACTAATTCTTCCTCTTGGACCATAGCAGCCACTATGTTTGGAGGTTCCAGCAGCATTTAAACATAAAAGTTTCCAGTTGACGCAAGCTTAGCTAAAGTATCAGCTACCCGATTGGTTTTCCTGGGAGTCTGCTGGAAACGGATTGACCAATCTCTTTGTGTTAATTCCTTGATGTGCAGTAGTCTGTTTGGAGCCCCATTGTTTGAGGCGTTGTTGATGAGCTTGATGGCATCCATGCTTTCTGTTTCCACTTCCATTTGTTTAATTCCGTTATCCCATTCAATGGTCATCCTGATATATATCCCCCATAGTTCCGCATCAAGTATCGTGCATGCTCCTATGCATTTGTGAAAGCCGGATATCCATTTTCCGTTGTGGTCTCTTATTCAGCCCCCACATGTGGTGTTACCATGGCTTGGGTTACGATCAGTGGCGGAAGCACTAAGCCCAGGGTTTTAAAAAACGGCCCGCGACCGCGATTTCGGTCGCGATATAGCGGTTTCGCCGCCGTCCGAGTTACCCGCGATGACCACAATAGCGTCTGTGACGGCAGCAAAAGCGCCCGCGACGACCGCAATCATGGTAAATCCGAAATAACCGAAAACACAACTGCGATTTGAAACCCTGACTAAGCCCCCATAGGGGCCAAGTGCATCCCATTATTTTGGAAAATTGGTTAAATTTAGCTTAATGTGTTAAGGAAAAAAAGAAAAAAATTACAATTTTTGCATATCCATTAATTTTAAGAAACGAAAATTAAAATTTTGGACCTCCATTCTTAAATTTCTGGATCCGCGTCTGTATTTGATTTAAACCAGCATTCCATAGGTTCCATCCCACGAGCATATACTACTTGGTTCCTTTTGTTTTCCTTTATTGTCGCTTGGGCGTTTATTGCGTGCTTTGCATTTATAGCTCTGGAGCTGATTTCCTGAAGTATTCTACTCCTTACAAGCAAACTGCTTCCATCGTCCATGGGCGAGTTGAAAGCTATAGCATTCCTGGATAACCAAATATTTCATAGGATTGATGTTGCGGAAGACGGCTATCGGATAGAGCAAAATCGCAATTGATAATTTGAGAAAATAAAAATGAAGATAAAAGAGACACAAAATTTACGTGGAAAACCCCTAAAAATTTAGGGTAAAAACCACGGATAACGGTAGAAGAATTTCACTATGAGAAAATAGAAATTACAACCTCTCTCGATCTACCAATGAGAAAACAACTCTCAAGAAACTCTCTAAATTCTCTAGTATTGGAAGAAAGCTAGAATGCTTTGGGATGGTTTTGAAGCTAAATGAGCTAGGGTATTTATAGTTGAAGCTTTAAGGACTAATTTGTAAATATCCTAAATTACAATGGCTAAAATTGAGGTTCTACCAAATTCAGCAATAGCTGCTGCCCTTTTTTTTCCAAACAGCACCGAAAGTTGCATTTATTATGCACACTTTCGGTGCATAGTCAACAATCTCCCACTTGAAGATTTGATTGAAACAATCATATCTTCACACCATTCTTTCTACCTTGTACCATCATGTTGCTTACGTTTCTGACAGGCCACAAGAGGATCGACACCAGGTAAATTTATCAGCATTGATCGCCTTCGTCATGAAATCTGCTATATTGTCTTTGGTATGGATCTTCTTCATATCTATCATCCCTTCTTCCACCTTTTCACGAATGAAATGGTATTGAACTCGTATGTGTTTTTTCCTTGTATGAAATGCTGGATTCCTTGCTAGATGCAAGGCGCTTTGACTGTCACAAAACAGAGAGACATACTTTTGATTGTGCCCAAGCTCCTCCAATAACATCTTCAACCAAATTGCTTCTTTACTGGCTTGTGTAGCTGCTACATATTCTGCTTCTGTTGTGGATGTAGCCACAACTACTGCAATTTTGAAACCCAGCTTACAGCTCCACCAACAACTTTAAACACATATCCTGTAGTAGATTTGCTTTTATCCAAATCCCCTGCATAGTCAGAATCAACATACCCATTAATAAGTAAATTTGATCCTCCGTAACATAATGCAACATTTGAGGTCCCTTTGATGTATCTCAGGATCCTCTTTACTGTATTTCAATGCTCTTTGCCTGGATTCGCCATGTACCGACTAACCACTCTCACTGCTTGTGTAATGTCTGGTCTTGTGCATATCATAACGAACATTAAACTTCCCACTGCTGATGCATACGGTACTCGAGACATATCCATCCTCTTTTTTTCACTGCTAGGACTCATACTGGAGGATAATTTGAAGTTAATAGGAAGAGGGGTAGAAATTGGCTTACAATCTTGCATGCTGAATCGTGACAAGATCTTCTTCAAGTAATTCTTTTCTGAAAGCCAAATCTTCCTATTACTTCTGTCTCGGTGAATTTGCATCCCTAGAATCTTGTTTGCTGATCCCAAGTCCTTCATTTCAAATTCCCTAGCCAGTTGTGCCTTCAATTCTTCAATATGATCTTTGTTGGGTCCTGCAACCAACATGTCATCCACATACAACAACAATATAACAAAATCGTTATCACCAGACCTCTTGAAATGAGCACAAGGGTCTGCATTAAGTCTGTTGTATCCAAGACACATAATGAAGGAATCAAATCTCTTATACCAACACCTCGGCGCCTGCTTTAGACCGTACAGAGAATTGTTCAACCTGCAAACCAAGTTCTTCTTTTTTTTCTTCTTCAAAACCTTCAGGCTGGAGCATATAAATCTCTTCTTCAAGATTTTCATGAAGAAAAGCTGTTTTAACATCTAGCTGCTCTAGATGTAAGTTCAATGTAGCACACATTGCCAAAACTACTCGAACTGTTGTTAGTCAAACCACAGGAGAAAATATTTCATTGAAATCAATACCTTCTTTTTGAGCATATCCTTTGACCACCAGTCTTGCACGATACCTCTCAACTTGATCGTCACCATTTCGCTTGATTTTGAAAACCCATTTGTTACCAATTGACTTCCTTCCTTGTGGTAGTGGCACAAGGTCCCATGTATTATTTTTATGAAGGGCTTCAATTTCTTCTTGCATCGCCATCACCCACAGTGAAGCATCTGAGTTGTTTATTGCCTCCTGGTTTGTTGATGGCTCACCGTCCTCTGTTAAAAGGCAGTATGCAATATTACCTTCTATAACATAATCTGAGTGCTAATTGGGACGTCTTCTTACATGATCTGATTGATGAGTTGTTGGTGCTTCAGAACTCTCTGGTTCTTGTTCATCATGTGCTGGTTCTACTTCTGAAGAATCTCCTTGTTCAAACTCCTTTTCCACATTTATCTGTATAGTCTCTGACTTTTCAGTGCTATCATTGTCTTCTTCTTTTCTTTGTAGTTTATCCTCTACAAAGATAACATCCCTACTGATGATCACTTTGCGGGCAGTGGGATCCCATAAGCGATACCCCTTGACTCCATCAGCATACCCCAAGAATTTGCATTTCCTGGATTTTGGATCCAGCTTTGAGATTTCTTGGGAGTTGTACATCACGTACACAATACTTCCAAATATATGGAGGTTTGAATAATCAGCTGGTTTACCAGTCCACATCTCCATTGGTGTCTTCAGCTCTATTGCAGTTGATGGAGCTTGATTCACCAAATAACAAGCGGTATTGACTGCTTCTGCCCAGAATGATTTTTCTAGGCCTGCATCCCTCAACATTGCTCTTGTTCTTTCTAACAAGGTTCTGTTCATCCGCTCTGCCACTCCATTTTGTTGAGGAGTGTTTGCCACTGTGAACTGTCTTTTGATGCCTTCTTTCCTGCAAAAGTCATCAAATTCTTCGCTTGTGTATTCTCCTCCATTATCTATTCTGAAACACTTGATCTTATTTCCAGAATCAAGTTCCACCCGTGCTTTGAAGATTTTGAAAGTTGGAATAGGATACACCCAACATCTTCTAGAGTAGTCATCAATAAATGAGACAAAGTATTTTGCTCCACCTAGGGATGTAACTAGTGCTTGCCATACGTCAGAATGAACCAATTCTAGAACATTTTTGCCTCTAGAATTTGACGTGTTGAATTTCAACTGGTGTTGCTTACTTGTTATACAATGCTCAAACAAAGGAAGTGATATCTTTGTTAAGCCGGGAAGTAGCTTTTGCTCCACAAGGACTTTCATTCCTTGTTCTGACATGTGTCCAAGTTTCTGATGCCATAGCATTACAGAATCTGAACTACATGAGGCAACAGAGGCTTCTGCTTCTAGCAAAGTCTCTCCCTTCAGCATGTACAAGTTTTGATGCTATCTTTTCGCCTTTCAGCACCACAAGCGCTCCACGGAACACCTTCATGATTCCTTTCTGTGTTTCAATCTTGCTTGCATTATTATCCAACAATCCGTAGGATAATAAATTTTTCTTTATGCCTTTCACGTGCCGCACATCTCGAACAACTTTAATTGTTCCATCATACATCTTCAATTTGATGGTTCCCACGCCAATGATCTCTAAGGCAAGATCATTGCAACTATACACAGATCCTCCTGAGACAGGTTCATACTAATGGAACCATTCTCTTCTTGAGGTCATGTGATATGTTGCTCCTGAATCAATGAGCCATATATCTGCAAATCTTTTTCTTCCTTCCACGGTGGTTGACGCTTCACAGCATAGTGCATCTCCATCATCTGAAGTGTTTGCGGTATTGCCTTGTGGATTGGAGTTTTTATTTAGACTCCAACAATCCTTCTTCAAGTGACCCTTCTTTCCACAGTTGTAGCACTTTAAATTCTTCTTGCTCCTCGACTTTGATCTACCATGTTTGTGACTGCTGCTTTGGCCACATTCTGTTGATCTCCCTCTCGTCATTGTCAACGTTTCTACTTGTTGTAGATTTACTTGTCTGTCTTCCTTGTTCTTGCGCCGATTTTCTTCTTGTAGAACAGTAGCTGCAACGTCATCGAAGACTAGACTGGTGACATTATTGTTTGTCAAGTTGATGATGAGTTGATCATACGAATCCGATAGACTTTGAAGTAGAAGTTCAACAAGTTCTTGTTCTACTATTTTACAGCTTAAGGATGTAAGCTGAGAAAATAAAAGTGTTCAGTGTATTTAAGTGCTCCGTCACTGAAGTAGATTCTGACATCCGAAGAGTGTACAATTTCCTCTTAAGGAAAATTTTATTGTGCAACGATGTGGCCTCGTACAATTTGGTGAGATGATCCCATATCTCCTTAGCTGTCTTCTTCTTCTCGATGCTTGACAATACTTCATCTGCTAATGCTAGATGAAAGTTTACCATAGCATTTCTGTCCATCTCGTTCCATTTCTTGTCATCTGCGAAATCCATCGGCCTTTCATTGATAGCCGCTAGACACTCGTCTTTCCTCAAGATGGCCTTCATCTTCAATTTCCACAGTGAGAAATTTCTCCCATTGAATTTTTCAATGTCAAATTTTGTTACCATAGCTTCTATTATTGATAGCTCCCACTATTTCACTATCGTGAATAGTTCTCTAGAACCTCAAAGAATGGGTAATACCTTCTTATTTTCTTATTTTGGAGGATCCACCTTTTGGTGACAACCACAAAGACAATAAGCAGATATTACACACTCAAATCTGGCTCGGATACCAATTGTTGCGGAAGACGGCTATCGGATAGAGCAAAATCGCAACTGATAATTTGAGAAAATAAAAAATGAAGATAAAAGAGACACAAAATTTACGTGAAAAACCCCTAAAAATTTAGGGTAAAAACCACGGGAAACGGTAGAAGAATTTCACTATGAGAAAATAGAAATTACAACCTCTCTCGATCTACCAAGGAGAAAACAACTCTCAATAAACTCTCTAAATTCTCTAGTATTGGAAGAAAACTAGAATGCTTTGGGATGGTTTTGAAGTTAAATGAGCTAGGGTATTTATAGTTGAAGCTTTAAGGACGAATTTGTAAATATCCTAAATTACAATGGCTAAAATTGAGGTTCTACCAGTTCCAAAATTCAGCAATAACTGCTGCCCCTTTTTTTCCAAGTAGCACCGAAAGTTGCATTTATTATGCACACTTTCGGTGCATAGTCAACAATTGATCCAAAGAGAATGTCTCATTCGTCGTTCATAATACCACACTTGCTTGGCTTGGAGAGATTAAAGAAAATCTAGTCCCTGATTCCCACTGTTAAGAAATCGTCGAGCTTTTCAGCCTTGATTAGGTAGACCAGATACCTATAACTGCAGGGGCAGCATCTGAAGACATGGTCCACGTCTTCCGGTGAAGCTGGGCAAATAGGGCATCAATCGTCCAAGGAGATAAGCCTTCGTTTCCGTTCCGCATTTGTCATGACCCTGTTTGAGCATAATAGCCACAAGAAGATCTTCACCCTTAGGATACCTCTGTATTTGTGCATTATTTTTCGTAGTTCCTCGTTTTGATGTACTGTTGGTCCGTGTCGGATCTTGTATGCATATTTGATCGTAAATTTCAGATCTTCTCTACCTTTCCAGCCGATTGAATCTTCCATAAGTAACGTTGTGGGGCCTTTGACTGCAGCTATTCTAGTTAGAATGTGAGTAGGTAGGAAGTTTTGAATTTTCGGCCATTGCCAGTTACCATGATTGTCCGCCATATCCAGAATCCTCTCATTACCAATATCCTGCAGCAAATGAACAGGGACATAGGAGATTAATGTATCGGTAACTGGGATCCATGGGTCCCGCCAGAAATCTACAGATTTCCCATTACCCAACGTCCATGTAGCGTGTTCGCGGACGTCGTTCCAGATTGTAAGTCATTGGTTCGATCCTCTCCAACTGCAAGATGGATTTTCGAATTGGTTTTTATTCTTCTTTGTTTGCTTAAATACTTTTGAATTATTACATGCTACCTCATTAAGCAATGAGTAATGAAACAAACTTTAATACTTGAAGAATCTTTAAATGTTATGTGACAAAATGTTATTTTTAAGATCGTTGTTATAAACCTTTGACAAGTGATCCCAGACCTTTCACATTCTATCTCAAAACAAAACACAACCCTTTGACCTTACACCCGAAATAATCTATGGTTAACTTGGAAAGACTACATTGACATTATCCTTTCTTGAAGTTTCAAAATCACGCCCTTACATCTACAGCCAACTTTGATATTATGTTACCCTCCCAAAAAGAGATAATTTGAATCACAATCATAAACCCAAAGACAATGAATGCATGATATTCATTCACGTGCAAATCTTCTTACAAAAAAGATAATATAAGGCATCCTGCATCAATTTACTAAAGATGAGAATGAATGGTTGGGGCACAAAGAAATCAAAAAATTAAGAAATATCATGTATTAATTGCTTATTTTTTTAGTGACTAAAAACGTTAATTCTAAATATCTATACCCTTAGGGGTATCTCTTTCAAAAGAATTTTCATGTATGAAATGATGAACAATATTCTTTCACTATCTTTTCACAAAAATGAAAATATTATATGTTGTTGTCTCTATTTGAGCCTTGAATATTTTTTTGGATTCTACCTTAGCCTAGGTACACCTTTCATATTGGGGGCAAGGTAAAAAAGGAAAATTTGTCTGCATGAATGAAGGTATACAAAAATGATGTTGATCAAGTACATCTTGAAGATCCAAAGTTAAGAACCATAAGATATGATCCAGATGTAAGAAAAATGTTTTGCTCGAATGAAATTAAGTCATGAATTCATTGAAAGAGAGGATAAAATCACGCACTGAAAATGACTCCTCTATTCACAAAGTGGATCAAGTACAAATGACTTTAGGTTCTAGATTCAGTCCATGAGAAGATAATGAAATGCCGAATGCATTGAGAAAAGGAAATGATCTCTAGAGTGAAAATCCATGAGTGAGAAGTCTAGAGAGATCCAAAAGGAAAAGAAAACAAAAACAAGTGGAAATAGATTCAAATTAAGAAAAGCAAATAAGGACATTGACCCTTGGTCTAATCACCTTTAAATATTTGTTTGGTTCTATTTATCCTTCCTGTCATAGCCATCAGCCTTAGCCTACATTACATGTCTGAAGTCTCTTTTAATCATACATTAATACCTAAATGGAATAGTTTATCTCCAAATTCATTCCACCCACAAGACTAATCCTTTTGTTTACAAAAAGTTTTCTTTACAATCTTTAATGCATGACGAAAAACTAAAAGGGGGATTCAAAATGAAAACTTACAAAGGGCATCTTGAAAACAAAGGAGGATTCAAGTTGAAAAACCTAAAAGGCAGCTCGAATATAGAAATATTGATGAAAACATTCTCCCTTTATGGTGCTTGTCTTTCCTACGAAGATAATAACTGATTATGTGATAAGGTGATGAGTGCTTGTCTATACTGGACATTTGATTTCAGAAACTCTGCCAAAATGGACGAATTCTGCAAGTTTTTTTTTTTTGGAATCATGGCTGGACCAGCATGGGCATGACTTTGCTAACGTGGCGACGAGTCAACATCTTCTAGAAGGTCCAGTCAACATTTTCGTGAACTTTTAGGAGTTATTTTTATTTTTGGTATTTATTTCAAATAATTAAGGGAATTATCTTTTGTAATTTTTTAGGAATTGATAAGTGCCTTATTTAGCTATTATTTTGCTTTTAAATTGCTCTGTAATTATTAGTTTTTGTGACTTATTTGTTCATTTTGATTCATTTTATGTGTAGGTAGCTAGATTCTAGAAATTGCACTAAAAGGACAGAATTATGTGATTTTCTTTTATTTTTGGAATCAAAGCTGGATTAGTGGGTACGACTTTGGGCATGAATTATCTGACAAGGCGATGACATCGGCACCTTCTAGAAGGTCCAGTCAGCGCTTCTAGAAGAACCAATGGATCAACCGCACATTTCTACAATTCAGATTTGAATTAAACTCATGTTTTAGGATATTATTTAAATATTATATTTTATCTTTGTTTTAGGTATTTTAGTTTAAATAGTTTTAAGTGTTTTAATTAGGATTTAAGATATTATTTTAAATATATTTTATCTTATCTTTGTTTTAGGTATTTTAGTTTAAATAGTTTTAATTATTTTAATTAGGATTTATTTCTTTATTTTAGGAATTATCTTTAGCTTGTTTTTAGGATTTTGAAGGATATAAATACCCTCTTAGGGTAAGCCTAAAAACATATCTCTCAACAACTGAGAATTTACTCTTCTTCTTCTTCTCTTTAGCTTTATAAAATTCTCTCTTTTATTTCCTTCTAAGTTTTTGATTTTTTTATTTTATTTTAAAGTTTTGTTTTCAAATATGCTAAGCATGACTTTAGTCATGCTTAGCTAATTTTCTTTTAAGCGGAAGGCTAAAGAGAAGGCTCAATTCCAAACGTGAGAATTGTAAGGCACTTCAATCACTTCATATTTTTCTCTATGTTTTCTGGGCTTATTTTCAAATCAAAACGATTTTCAAAACCAAAAGCTGGCATTAGTCTGGATGTTGTTATGGTTAATGTGGAAAGGAGGATTGGCTTATTAAAGCATATTCGAATTCCTGTGAACACACTCAGAAAAATTGTTTGCTAAGAGGAAACTGAGATTGAAATCAGTTATTGTTGAAACAACATAATCTGAGTCGGTAGCTTTTTAAACTTCAACGTTTTAAGATCTACAACATTGTTGTGGCTTAGATCAACTCACAAACCAAAATTTAAGAGTGCACTTGGATATTCAGTATACAAAGCATAGTCACAAGGAATTCTCCTTGTAGACAGGTAGCCAACATGAATCTTGGAGGAAAGGACTATTTCGATGATCCGAGGAATTTGAGGCAAAGCTGAATTCTGAGGCTGTTCTTACCATAAATCGTTTTAATCTCAATTTATTTTACTTATTTATTTAATTTTTATCTCATTATATTCCTTTAAAGAATTTAAAAACTTCCCCTTCTTATCTTTATCATTATCTTATAATTATTATTAATTATTTTATCCTTATCTTCCTTCTAAAACAATTTATATTTAATTATTTATTTTACTTTATTATTTTATCTTTTTATCCTTATTTGAAATTTTATATTCTTCTAAATCAAAAAGTCCACTAAATCATAAACACCAGAGTCCCTGTGGATCGACCCTGCTTCTCTATACTACTCTCACTTTTTACTTATTAAGAAGCAGGAATTATTTTGATAGCAAAACGACAGTTATTAAATTTGCGTCATTGTCGGGGACTCACGGCAAGTACTGATTTATTTTTCTCTGTTTTTGATTTATGACCAGAAGAAACCTCGGTAAATTAGTAGATCTTGACCCGGAGATCAAAGCACGAGCACGAAGAATCCACGCACAAACGCTTCGAGAAAAAGAAAAAGAAAAGAAGAGCAATAGCAGAGTTCAGAAACAGAATCAAATTCAGAGACAAACTCTAAAACAGACACATATAACTAAGAACAAATCCTGAGAACAGAAGAAGAAGAACAAATGATCCGAGAGCTAGCCGCAGCTCTTGTCACTTAGACGTCATTATGCATCAATTTTCCCAATGGCGGGAGTTTATTTCAGTTAAAGACAGGGTTTATTATCTTCTTCCGACTTTCCATGGCTTTCCCACTGAAGATCTGTACAAACACTTGTTGCAGTTCCACGTGGTTTGCACTAGCATGAAACCACAGGGAGTTACCGAAGATGAAATTAAATTTAGGGCTTTCCCTTTCTCTTTAGTCGATTTGGCTAAAAATTGGTTAATTTATTTACCTCTAAATTCAGTTAATTCATGGGTTACCATGAGTTAAAAGTTTCTTATCAGGTTCTTCCCAGCAGCTAAAGCAAGCGAGTTACGAAGGAACATTCTTTTCGTTCAGCAAAAGAGTGAATAAAGTCTTTATGACTACTGTGAATGAATTAAAAAACTTTGTGCACGTTGTCCGAAACATAGATTAAGTGAGCGAAAGTTACTCCAATACTTTTATGAAGGTCTTTTACCAATGGAAATGAAAATGGCAGATGTCTCCAGCTTTGAGCATTAGTAAAGAGAATTGATTTCAACCATGGCAACCAACTCTCAACACTTTTCAAGTGAAACCAGTCGACGGGTTCATGAGATAAGTTCATTTTCCCTTGAAAATAAATTAGATAAATTAACTGAAATTTTTGATTCACTCATTGTAGAAAAATCTGGGGTAACAAGGGCATGTGAGATATGCACGAAGCTAGACCATCCGACGAACTACTATCCGATGATACAAGAAGGAGGCAATGCAGAAATCAATGTCGTAGGGAACTTTCAAGACCCTCCACAAAGACCATACAACCCAT
The DNA here is from genome assembly GCF_006381635.1 of Hibiscus syriacus. Lineage (NCBI taxonomy): Eukaryota > Viridiplantae > Streptophyta > Magnoliopsida > Malvales > Malvaceae > Hibiscus > Hibiscus syriacus. Next base: position 2,512,123 of record NW_024063323.1, on the reverse strand, counting down.
ATATCAATACTTATAATCCGGGATGGCGATACCACCCAAATTTCAACTATGCGACGAATCAAAGGTCAACTTATCAACTAAGACATCCTCCTCAACTGCAAATGTAAAAGCCATAATTGGAGGGAATCATAGGAAAGTTAGCAATTTCACAAGAAAATATGGTTACATCCTAGGAAAAGCTAGTTGCATCCCTGGAAAAAAATTCCAAAGTCGAACTGAGACACATCTTCAAGAGTTGGATAACTAAGTGAGCTGACTATCTCAAATTGTGGGGAAATTAGAATCACAAGGAAGACTACCTTCTCAAACGGAGTTAAATATAAGAGAGAATGTTAGTTCCATCACACTCCGAAGTGGAACAGTCATCTCACCTGAAGTTCCAAAAGAAAAAGTCGCACATTAGGAATAACAAGAAGAAATGCCACCTCCAGAAATACAATGTACATCTGAGGAACATCCTCCTTCTTCTTCTCATGAAATCGTACCACCCTTCCCATCAAGTTTTTTAAAGCGTGATAAAAGAGCTGAAGAAAGGGAGACCTTAAAGGTATTTCAAAAAGTTCAAATTAACATACCTCTTCTTAAAGTAATTCGACAAGTACCGAGGTATGCTCGATTTTTAAAGGAGCTTTGCACTAAAAAGAGAAAATTAATGGGGCACGAAATGGTAAATTTGGGAGAACATGTTTCCACAATTTTTTAAAGAAAGCTCCCACCAAAGATTAGGGATCAAGGTATGTTCTCCATACCTTGTAAAGTATGTAATTTTAAAATTAAACGTGCAATGTGTGATTTAGGGGCTTCAATGAACTTTATGTCATTTTTTTTATTTATGAAATGATTACTAATGAACCTTTGAAGGAAACAGGAATAACCATACAGTTGGTTGATCTTTCCGTAATCTATCCAGTGGGAGTAATGGAAACTGTCTTAGTAAAGGTCAATGTATTATCTTTTCCTACATATTTTTATGTCATTGACATGGAACATGATAGGTCGGATACTTATTCCTATGTATATTTAGGTCGACCCTTCCTAAGCGCCGCACATACAAAGATCGATGTTAGAAATGGTATACTAAAAATGGAATTTGATGGTGAGATCGTTGAATTTGATGTTTACAAAGCAATGAAATACTTATATCGTGTTGAAAGAATTAATTATGTTGATGTTATAGATCCTTTAATTGATAAATATATTGAATCTAATTTTTCTTATAATTTCTCCAAGGATCCTGAACTTTGCCACAAAGGGGAAGAAAAGGAGTTTGAAAATATTCATTCAATCAATTCTGATTTATTTTTACCTTCCTCTAAAACTAAAATTTTACCTTCTGATTTGCAGACACCTGAGATAGAATTGAAACAAATGTCAAAACACTTAAATAATGTCTTTTTAGGAGAAGATTATATTTCATTGGTTACTATTTTGGATAAGCTTTCAAAGCTAAAAAAATCTAAAGAAAAGCCTATGAGAAAGCCAAAATCTACAAGAAAAAAAAAGAATTATACGATCGTACAATTTCTCATAAGGAAGTTCTTAGTTGGAAAAAAACGTATGAGGTGGAGGAACTATTTCTCTCAAAACCTATAGTATGAATCAAGTCGTTAAGCTAACGACGTTAAACAATAGCGCTTTATGTGAGGAAACTCATTATTATTTTTATTTTTCGTTTGTTCAATTTTTATTTTTATTTTTATTTTTATTTTCACTTTTACTTTTTATTTTTCTTTATTTTTTAGGTACGCCATTATTCCTACTTGAATTTTAAGCAAGATAGAATAAAAAATTGTTCGAACCAAAAGCAAAAAATTGGTGAAAACCTGACCCCGAGGCGTAAAGAGATTGTGTGGCAACAAACAAAGGAAGAATCATTCGGAAAAAAAAGGAAGCAAAATTTCCAAATACAATGTTCGGATAGTGCAAAAAAACTGATTTGGTTCTAACAGTGCAATAAAGTTAGAACATAACAATACAAAAAAAAATTGGTTTGGTTCGAACAGTGCAAAAAATACATAGAGATTCGAACAATGCAGTGCAGAAAAAAATAGATTTGGTTCGAGTTGTGCAGAAAAATTCGAACAGAACAATACACTGTAAAAAAAAGCAGTACAATTTTGGTTCGAGAAAAAAACACAGCAATACAATTTTGGTTTGAACAATGAAAAAAATGATAAAGCTTGATTGAGTTTTTTTTCTTGAAGTGTACTTCCTTTAGAATAAAATCTTGGAATGATCTATCTTTTCTTGATTTTTGTTTTACAAAAAATTTTAATATATCTTCTGGTGGCTTCTCGATCGGACATTCTACTCTACAACAGCTCGTCTAGACGTTGCTGTAGTCACCACTAGATTGGGGAGTATTCCTTTTCCCTATCTTTGTTTTTAAATTTGATATACGTTTTGGGACAAAACGGATTAAGTGAGGGGGGAATGATAAGCATGTCAAATATTTTCCTTAACTTGTTTGATTGTTTGAAATTGAGATATTCTGATATTGATATATTTGGATCGTTGGTTGCTATTCTTGAACTTCATTTTATACTCTTTTTTCCTTTTGGATTGTGACCATGTTTTGATCGAATTTAATTTGCATGATTGGTAATTGGTATAGCTGGTGAATATTTTGTTGAGTATTTATATTTCATGCTTTTGTTGATAGAGATGAACTTGACTCATTGCATATAAACTTTTCTTGTGAGATTTGAGCCTAACGAGCATACATTTTCTTTATTGCTCATTGTTTGATCTGAGTTAGGATATTCTAGAACTTGTAATCACAATGCATATCGAGACTACATGTTGGGTATAAAGTTTTAATGTGATAGGGGCACCTAGGATAAACCCACTTTTCCCAAAAAAGCATACCCGTTTATATATACACTAGTGAACCACATTTGAGCTTATTTCCCTTTCTTTATTTTACACCTCATAAGTAAAACCGAAGCCTTTCTTTTTATTTTCCTCTCTTTTCACACCCTTATCGAGACTTGAGATCATGTATCATTCTTGTTCCACACAAAAAAGATGAAAAATAATCACTGTTTCGAAAAGAAATCGAAAAAAAAGTTGTTCAATGTTTCAAAAAAATTGAAAAAATAAAACTGTTCACTGTTTCGAACAGCAGAGAAAAAAAGAAAACCCTTCGTTCAAATGAAAAAAGAAGAAGAAGGAAAAATCGATCGTTTCAATTGCCTTTCATCTATTATTTTTCCTTGTTTTATCTTTCATTGTGCTTCATGTTAATTCGTGGATTGTTCTTAATTATTTTGATCTCTTGTTTTGGCATTTTAAACCTTTCTTTTTGGCCTTTTCCCTACCCTAACCTAAGCCCCGTTACACCTTGTTTAAAGACCCCTTGATTATTGCATTATGTTCACTTTTAGTAGCGGAGACTTCATTGGATTCCAAGCCTAATGTAATATTTTGGTTAGTTTCGGTTTGAGCATGTGTGAATCTTTGTGAGGTATTGAGTCATGTTTCATTGAAATTGGAAAGTAATTGGGATATCCTGCTTACTTTAAATTTTCTTGGTTATGTCTTTGCTTGATTGTAACTTGAATTCGACAAATGTCACGGATTTAATTCGATTGGAAGTTTGAGAAATAAATTGAAATTAAAGATAGAAACTTACGATTTTGATATGTTAATTGATGAATGATTGAGAAAAAAGAATTGAATAAGTGAGGGGGAATTGGATAAGTGTTTTATTTAGCTGTTATTTTGCTTTTAAATTGCTCCGTAATCATTGGTTTTTATGGATTATTTGTTTATTTTGATTCATTTTCTGTACAAGACGCTAGATTCTGGAAATTGCACTAAAAGGACAGAATTCTGCAGTTTTTTTATTTTCTGAATCAAAGCTAGATTAGTGGGCATGAAATATCTGATAAGGCAATGATGTCAACACCTTCTAGAAGGTCTAGTCAGCACTTCTAGAAGAACGAATGGATCAGTTGCACGTTTCTGCAATTCGGATTTGAATTAAACTCATATTTTAGGATATTATTTTAAATATTATATTTTATCTTTGTTTTATGTATTTTAGTCTAAATAGTTTTAATTATTTTAATTAGGATTTAGGATATTATTTTAAATATATTTTATCTTAGCTTTGTTTTAGGTATTTTAGTTTAAATAGTTTTAAGTATTTTAATTAGGATTTATTTCTTTATTTTAGGAATTATCTTTAGCTTGTTTTTAGTATTTTGAAGGTTATAAATACATTCTCAAGGTAAGCCTAAAAACATATCTCTCAATAACTGAGAGTTTACTCTTCTTCTTCTCTTTAGCATTATAAAATTAACTCTTTTATTTCCTTTTAAGTTTTCGATTTTTTTTATTTTATTTTAAAGTTTTGTTTTCAAATATGCTAAGTATGACTTTAGTCATGCTTAACTAATTTTCTTTTAAGCGAAGGCTCAATTCCAAGCATGAGAATTGTAAGGCACTTAAATCGCTTCGAATTTTTCTCTCTATTTTTTGGGCTTATTTTCAAATCAAAATGATTTTCAGAAACAAAAACCGACGTTGGTCTGGATGTTGTTATGGTTAACGGGGAAGGAGGATCGGCTTATTGAAGCACATTTGACTTCCTGTGAATACACTTAGCAAAATTGTTTGATAAGAGGAAACTGAGATCGGAATCAGTTATTATTGAAACAACATAATCCGAGTCAATAGCTTTTCGAACTTCAATATTTTAAGATCTACAACATTGTTATTGCTTAGATCAACTCACAAGCCGAAATTTAAGAGTGCACTTGGATATTCGGTATACAAAGCATAGTCACAAGGAATTTGTCCTTGTAGACAAGTAGCCGACGTGAATCATGAAGTAAAGATCTATTTCGATGATCCGATAAATTTGAGACAAAGCTGAAGTCTGAGGTTGTTCTTACCATAAGTCTTATTTATCTCAATTTAATTTATTTGTTTATTTAAATTTTTTTCTCATTATCTTTCTTTAAACAATTTAAAAACTCCCCCTTCTTATCTTTATCATTATCTTAAAAATTATTATTTATTATTTTGTTATTTTATCCTTATATTCCTTTTAAAATAATTTATATTTAATTATTTATTTTATTTTATTATTTTATCCTTTTACCCTTGTATGAAATTATATCTTCTTCTAAATCAAAAAGTCCACTAAATTAGAAACACCAGAGTCTTTGTGGATCGACCCTGCTTCTCTATACTACTCTCACTTTTTCTTTATTAAGAAGTTGAAATTATTTTGTTAGCAAAACGACAATTATCAGGAATTATCTTTTGTGATTTTTAGGAGTTATCTTTGCATTTATTAGGAATTATCTCTTAGGATTTTTAGGGTTTTAAGGACTATAAATACCCTATTGGGGTAAGCCTTAAATCATCATTCTATCTCAAATTCTCTTGCTTTTCATTGTTTTTGTTTTCCATCTTTTATAAAAAGAAATTAACTTCTTTTTTTAGTTTTTACTTTCAAGTTTTTATTTCACTTTTCTTTTAAAATACTAAGTATGATTTCTATCATACTTAGCTAAGTCTTTAACTGCCAAAGGCTGAAGCGATGACTCAATTTCGATCTTGAGAATTTAAAAGCAGTAAATATCCTTCGGGTTACATTCTCATTTTTCTAGAATCAAGGATCGGTATTCGACCATCATTTTATAATCAAAACGCTTTCAAATAAAAACAAATTCATTGGCTTGTTAGTTGTTTCTATTAACAATTGGGATAAAGGATCAGCTTGTAGCACATTCAACTTCCTGTGAACGCACTTAGCGAATGTCCGCTATTGGGAACTGAGATCAAATTCGATTCTCAGCGAGAAACTATCTGAGTGAATTTTTCCAAAGATTTAAAATATAGTGGCGCTAATAACGATTGTTGCAATTAGTACACATAAGGACTTGCAATCAAATATTGTTTTGGATTGTCGGTTCAATTAAGATAAAAATAATTTATAGGGGTTGGGCCCTATAAACTATAACCATCATGAATTCTATGTGAAAAATATATTTCGATGATTGACGCAATTTGAGGGAAATCGAAAGTAAGAGGCTAGTTTTTATAATTAGAATTTTTATTCAACTTTACTTTCTTTCATTTTTTTTCTCTTTATTTTCAATCAAGCAAATCCCCCCAATTTTTTTTATAGTTCGCACCTAGTCCAGAAGCAAGAATCAATTTATCGCTAATTCCATGATCCCTGCGGATTGACACTTACTATCCCTATATTATTATTATTTAATTTTTATTAAGATTAAGGCATATTATATTTGACAATTAAAATAACGTGTTGTCAAATTGACACTGTTGTCTGGGAGTATGGAAAATTTCATATTAAATTGTTTTTTTGTTTTATGACCAGGCAAAACCTGAGCATATTAGAAGCATTCGACCTAGAGATTGAAGGAAGAGCTAGAAGAATTCACGGACAAACGCTTCGAGATAGAATAAGGAGATGACAATAGCAATTAAATTCAAAAGAATATGACGCCACCACCTACGAGGAATTGTCATAGTCCACACAAACCAAATCGCACGACATTCCCGAAGTATCACATACCATACACGACACCGTACTTCAAATCGATTACACCAAACACATCTCTTCTAATGCCTATTGTATAGAATGGCCACAACATATGGACAATCAAACCATTCGCGAGTTAGCCGCAACCCCTACTGTTCAAATGCCCTTTTACATCACCTTTCCTTAAGGAGAAACTCCGTTCTAATTAAAGACTGGGCTGATTCATTTTCTTCCAACAATTCAATGGTTTACCCAATGAAAGTCTGCATAAGCATTTGGCAGAATTTCACTTTGTTTGTTCAAGCATTAAACCACAGGGAGTTTCCGACAACCAAATTAAATTAAGAGCTTTCCCTTTTTCTTTAAATGGAATTTCTAAAGAATGATTATTTTACTTACAGTCGAATTCTATTCATACTTGGAATGATCTAACCAGAATTTTTCTTTACAGGCTTTTCCTAGTAATAAAAGCAATCAAATTAAGGATAAGTTTTTTGGGGATTTAACAAAAAGATGTGGAATCTCTCTACGACTATTGAGAGCAATTTAAAAATCTTTATGCAAGTTTTCTGCAACATGAATGAACTGAGTAAAAGCTTCTTCAATACTTCTATGAAGGGCTTTCTCTTTTAGAGATGAAAATGGTTGATGCAGCCGGTGGAGAAGCTCTAGTAAATATGACGCCACACACAACAATGGAGTTGATTTCAAAGATGGTAGTAAATTCAAAACAATTTTCAAGTGAACCCAGCCGTCAGGTTCATGACAAAAGTTCTATTTCACTTGAATCGAAAATTGATAAATTAACTGACGTAGTTAATTCCCTTATTGTAAGTAAAAATGGCGCAACAAGACTTTGTGGAATATGTGTGATGCCCAATCATCTGATTGATTACTTCCCGATGGTACAAGAAGAGGCGAACACTCAAGTTAATGTTGTGGGTAATTTTCCAAGACCTTCCCAAATGCCATACAACCCACACAGAAATACGTACAATTTAGGGTGGAGAGACCATCCTAACTTTAGTTATAAACAAAATCCAAGGTCGAATCAGGTCTATCAACCGAAGCTACCTCTACCGTAACCATATCATCCCCAAAAGACATCACTCGAGTCCCTCATGGAATGATTAGCTGAAACAAAATAAAAATTTCAGAATCGAACTGAGACACATTTACAAGAAATTGACAAGCAAATTAGCCAATTAACTCAAACTGTTGGACGTCTTGAGTCACAGGGAAAGCTTCCGTTACAAACCCAAATGAAATCAAGAGAGAATGTGAGTGCAATAACTCTCCGAAAAGGAACCGTTGTTCCCGTAGATGGTATCCATGATGTCCATGCGATAAGAGGAAGAAAATAAATCTCAGAAAAAAGATAAAATTGGTGTAGAATCCCCAAAAACTGAATCACAAATTGACTTTGCAACGTCTCTCTATACTATTCCACCACCTTTCCCCTCAAGATTGGTAAAAGGAGACAAACAAGTTTAGGAGAAAGAGATCTTGGATGTATTCCATAAGGTAGAAATCAACATTCCACTTCTTAAAGTTGTCTGGAAGGTTATGATGTATGCCCGGTTCCTTAAACAATTATGTACGACAAAAAGAAAACTTACCGAGTACAATAAAGTTTACTTGGGGGAGAACGTTTCAGCCATTTTTAATGAAAGCTTCCACCAAAGTTGAAGGACCAAGGTATGTTCACTATCCCATGCAAAATCAGTAAGGTTGGAATTAAGCGGGTAATGTGTGATTTGGGTGCATCTATCAACGTTAAGCCATTATATGTTTATAATCTAATTTTTACCAAGTCATTGAATGATACACGAGTTACAATGCAATTAACAGATCGCTCAGTAATTTATTCGAAGGATTATTGGAGAATGTCTTGATAAAGATAAACGAACTTAATGCACTAGCAACGTTTATAGATCTTATGAATAGGGTAATTCAACCATACCTCAATCAGTTCGTTGTTGTCTTCATTGATGATATATTGGTTTATTCAAAGATGAATAAAAAACATGACGCCCATCTTCGAGTGATCCTTCAGATACTTCGAGATAAGAAGTTTTATGCTAAATTGTCTAAGTGTGAGTTTTGGTTACCTGAAGTTGCATTCCCTGGACATGTAGTATCTGTAGAGGGGATTCGGGTGGATCATCAGATGGTTAAAGATATTATAGATTGGGAGGTTCCAAGAAATGTTTCTGAAGTACGAAGTTTTCTTAGGATTAGTTGGATATTATCGAAGGTTTGTAAGGGACTTTTCGATGATTGCTTCCCCAATGCAAAGTTGTTGAGGAAAGATATGCCATTCATTTGGACGGATAAATGCCAAGAGAGTTTTGAATCTTTAAAGAAGGTTTTAACGGAGGCTTCAGTGCTAGTACAACCAAAATCGGGCAAGGACTATACAATTTATAGTGACACTTCTCAGAATGGTCTGGGATGTGTTATGCAATATGGAAAGGTGGTAGCCTATTCTTTGAGATAGCTTAAGTCACATGAAAGGAATTATCGTAACATGATCTTGAGTTAGCACCCGTGGTGTTTGCATTGAAGATATGGCACTAATATTTATATGGTGAGTGATGTTTTATTTACATTGATCACAAAAGTTTAAAGTATTTTCTGACTCAAAAGGAGCTAAACTTGAGACAGAGGAGATGGATCGAGTTACTTAAAGATTATGATGCAATCATAAACTATTACCCAAGGAAGACTAATGTTGTAGTTGATGCATTTAGCTGAAAGACTTTTTCAGCTTTACGAACGTTAGATTCCCGATTAATTTTAAAGGACAGTGGTGCTCTAGTGGCTGAATTAAAGCTAAAACCTTTATTGTTGGAGCGAATAATAGAGTTGCAAAGGATAGATGAAAAGTGTTTAGCAAGAATGGAACAATTGGAAAAATGTAAAATCAAAGATTTTGAAGTAAAGTCTGATGGATGTTTATACTAAATAGATCGAGTTTGTGTTCCAACTAATCAAGAGTTGAAGAAAAATATACTTTTTGAAGTGCATTGTAGTCCATTGACTATGCATCCAGGAGGGAACAAGATGTATCAAGATTTAAAAGGTCGATACTGGTTGCCAGGTATGAAAAGAGCTATCACAAAGTTTGTTGCAAAGTGTTTAACTTGTCAACAAGTAAAAGTTGAGCATCAGGTACCTTCAGAACTTTTACAACCGATCTTCATTCCTCAATGGAAATAGGAGAAAGTTACAATTGATTTCGTAACGGGGCTACCATTAACACTGAATAAAAAGAATTTGATTTGGGTGATAGTTGATAGATTGACTAAGACATCGCATTTTATACCTATTCAAACTAATTAATCGATGAATAAATGTGTTGAATTATATTTCAAGAAGATTGTTCGACTTCATAGAGTGTCGATTTTAGTAGTATCTGACAGAGATCCAAGGTGCACGTCAAGGTTTTTGAAATCTTTACATGAAGCCTTGGGTACTCGATTGAATTTTAGTACATCCTTTCACCCACAGACAGATGGTCAATTTTAGTAGCCTATCCAGGTTTTGGAAGATATGCTAAGGGCATGTGTGATTGATTTCAATGGATGTTGGGAGAAGTATCTTTCGCTCACAGAGTTTACGTACAATAACAGTAATCATCGAGCATTAAAATGGCATTATATGAAGCGCTATGTGGAAGAAAATGTAGAACACCGCTTAATTGGTACAAATTAAAAGATCAAAATGTTCTTGGTCCTGATTTGATTAAAGAAGTAGAAGAAAAGGTTCAGGTGATCCAGCATAATCTTAAAGTAGCAGCATACATACAAAAGTCCTATGCGGATTTGAAAAGAAAGGAGATTGAGTGTCAAGTAGGAGATAAAGTGTTTTTGAAAGTCTCTCCTTGGAAGAAAGTGCTTCTCTTTGGTTGAAAGGGAAAGCTGATTCCTAGATTCATTGGCCCATATGAGATATTAAAGAGAGTGGGATCAGTGGCATATCAGTTAGCATTGCCACCAGAAATGGAGAAGATCCACAATGTTTTTTATGTTTCGATGCTTATAAGATATCAATCAGATCGTTCTCACATCATAACACCGAAAGAGATAGAAGTCCAATCTGACATGACCTATGAGAAAGAACTAGTGCATATTTTAGCACATGAAGTCAAATAACTAAGGAACAAGACGATTTCATTAGTTAAATTTCTTTAAAGAAATCACAAAGTGGAAGAGGCGGCATGGGAGTGTGAAGAGGACATGAGAAGACAATTTCCTCATCTCTGTGTAGTGAAAATTTGAGGACGAATTTTCTTAAGGGGGAGAATTGTAATACCCAAAACATCGGGTCAGTGACTAAAGTGTAAGAATTCAAAATATAGCGATTTGATTTTGATAAATGGAAATGTTCAAGGATTGATTTAGAAAATTTTTGTTTAGGATACATTATCAAAGATTGAAGGATGAAAGGGCAAAATGGTCTCTTGGCATGAAATGAATTTAAAATTAATTTTAAGGTTATATTGACATGTGAGGAACTAGGAGAAAGGGAACGAAAAGCCTAGAGAATTTTTTTCTTCATTTTCTATCGTGAACTCCATTTTCAAGGTGGGTAATTTTTGAAGTTCGTCACTGTATTTTTTAATTGATTTTGAGTTTTGGGTGGTATAGAAGCTTAAGAAAGCTTAAAGATGATTAGAAGCTATGAGATTGATGAGTTAATGGTGATTTGGTAAAGTAGGTTTTTTCTCAGATAATTTTAGAAATATTCGTGCAATAGTTAAGAAAGATGCTCAAAACTTTGATATGTGTTGTGAAAGAAAAAAGGGATTAAAAAGACTCTACAATAATCTTTCAATTTAATTATAATTTTGATATACATTAATGAAAAAATATTTAAAAGATAAAATCTATATAATATTAATGCCAAAAATAAATCATTGCTTTTAATCTTTAATCATTGCGTCTTAAATGCATATGCAAAACAGAGCTGAAAAAAGAAACAATTTTAAAGAAATAAACATTGCAACGATAAGAAATAATATCCCTTAGAAAAGCTATGAATGTGAAAAAAAGATTTTTAAGGAAAGAATAAAGGCAAAGGTAAAAATTAAAGAAAGAGTTATTAAAGCTGCATAGATGGTGTAATTTTGGTAGGATATTAATTGATTGATTTTCTTATGTGTAAATGACATGGAAATAAATAATGATGTGAAATTTTTTAATAGGTTGGGACCATTGATGACATGGTGAAAAACATTCATGAAATAATTTCTCCTTTTTCGCATCACTAACCTTAACGCTTTACTTGGGCCATATTGACTCTGTCATGCTATCTTATTATTTCCTTGATAATAGTCTTACCAAGAAAAAATAAACTTCTAATAAATTTAGGGCTGACCATATCAATTTCGATGTTAAACTTGGGAAATCTATAGACTTCTGAATCAGAATCATGATCACTATGAAGTTCTTTGAATTGTTCGGTATTTAATTCTGATTCAAGATTTAACCACATACCATAAGATTAAAAATAATTCATTTGTCGATAAATTTTAATTCCTCTATTTTCCCACTCTATATCCTCTTCATCAAACCCTAATTCACTACCATTAACTTCAAATTGTTCTACATCTTCATCATCTTTTTTTTTAACTTCATAATCCATTTCTACTTCATTTTCAACTATATTCTCTGCTTCCACTTCTTCCTCAACCTATACTCATTCTCCTCTATCTCTAATTTAAAAAAACATCATGTTTTATCGCACATATGTTTGTATGTATTTATGTATATATTTCTAGGTAGGCTGTTAACTATTTCCATGCACCAAGAATTAGTTTACAATGGCTAACAGAAATTTTAGTTAAAGCAAAACCTGTCAATCACTAATACATTCCAAAAGGGTCAATAAAAAATACATTTTCTACCATGTTGAACACATCAAACGTGAAGATCTCACAATCAACAATGTCATAATATACAATGGATATAAAAGTGTATTTCACTACATTTGAAAACACAAAATTATGGGTGATTAATGAGTTGACCAACTCAAATTCGACTCAGTCAAAACTCGATAAAAACTCAACTCGGGCAGACTTGACTTGAACTCGAGTTCGACTCGAAACCTTAACGAGCTGAGTCGAGCAAAGTCCAACTCGGCTTGATAAGTTAGCGAACAACTCGTAAATTTTTTTTATAACTTTTTAGTAGTTATCGTAAAAAATTATTCATTCAAAAAATTTCTAATTTACTAATAGATAATAAAAAAGATGATAAATTACTAATCTATTAATTTTCTAATAAATAATTAAAAATACTAAATTATTAATTAATAATTATTATTTTGCTACATACAAATATCAAACCCTAATTATTATTTTAATGTATTTATGGATTTTTATTTTAGTGCTTAGACTTTGAATTTGTTTCATACACTCTTGATAACTTTTTTGTTAAATTTATTAATTTATGTTTATATCAAGTTATTTATAGTATTAGTACATTTTACATATGTTAAAAAAAATAAAATAACCTTTTTGGTGAGCTTAGCGAACAATGAGGCGAGCAACGAACTTAATGAGTTTAACGAGTAACGGGTTGAACAACAAATTTTCTTAACGAGCACGAATCGAGCAAAATTTTAACGAGCTTAACGAGAAACGAGTCAAGTCGAACAACAAATGTTTTTAACGAGCACAAGTCGAACACTGCCCAACTTACGATTTACTCGCTCGATAATCACCCCTACTAACAAAACCCCATCCATAATGAATTGTAGAAGTGAATTTATCTGAATCAGAAGTCTAAAAAGTACGTAAGACTGCATTAGTTGATTGCATAATCTTATAATCCTACTTACTATATTAGTTTTTCGAATATATTTCAACAGATTCGATAGCCATACTACACAAAATTACAATTAATTTTAGTAGTAAGGTTTAATATAATGCCTACTTACATTTCATTTTCAGAATTATTTTAGTATTATGGTTGTCATGCATTTTCTATAAGCAATATAGAAATTTCCATTTTTAGTATTATTTCAGTATGATTTAGTATAATTATTTTAGTATTATGGTTGCATTACATTTTAATAAAATTTATAATTATTTTTTTATTAAACTAAGGTGATTACAAAGTAGTATATGTTCTAAATACTCTCAATCATTTGACAATGACTGTTCAATCACCTTGCTGCAACCACTGGTGCTCAAACCTGTGACCTCTAGGAACCAACGATTCCTTTAAACACTGAGGTAAGTTGGTTCATGCAACATTTCTAATTATTTTGGTATTATGGTTCTCATACATTTAGTATTTTCTATAAACAAATTCTTAGTGTTTTAGTACTATGACTAAACACATATTGTACAACTATTATCCATTTTTATTTTTCTAATAAATCTACTATTTTTCTATAAGCAATATATTTTGTATTTAAATCTACACTTTTCAGTGCATTTTAATAAGAAACATTATTACTATGCATTTTTATTGTTCTAATAAATTTATTATATTTTCATTTAATTTTTCCTTTACCGTATTATCTAATTACAATTTACAGTATTTCTCTAAAAGTTTTTCCAATAAATTTACTGTTTTATAAAATTAATATAGATCTCATTGTTTAACCTACTGTTTACAGTGCATTTTAATAAGAAATATAATTTTGACTGTTCTAATACACCTAGTATGTTTTTTGTAAGTTGTTCTTTTAAACAACATTTTTTTTTTTCATTTTTGTAAATTATTTTATTAGTTGTTCAAATAAACATAATTTGTATGATTACAATTTATTTTTAATGTTTTAATAAATCCATTGAGTTTTCTATAAGTTGTTACTTTAACATATTGTGTTTTGATTATTCTAAGTTGATCTATAAGTTGATTAAATAAATATTTTTTTATTACAATTTATTTTGATTGTTCTAAGTTGTTCTACAAATATTTAAATAAATACTCTATCTAATTACAGTTTATTTTGATTTTTTTATTGAATCTACTGTATTTTCTACTAGTTATTCCTTTACCCCATTGTTTGTTTACAACATACACTTAGTGTATTTCTATAATTTTAAGTTTAATAGAAAACAATTGAACAAAATAACAAGATCAACAATTGTAAATTAGCTGTTTAGTAATTCTAGTAGACAAAAAAATTAACAAAAAAGTTTAATTAATATAATATTTAAAAATAATAATTTTGTAATAGTAGACTTAAAAGACAATAATACAATATACCTTACTGTTTTTTTTATACAAAATAGCATATAAATAAAAAATTTCAAAAATATAGCCTACACAAAATATGAGATTTTCTATTAGTTTAATCAACAATATAAAATTTTTGATAAAACATATAATAATAATAATAATAATAATAAATAAATAAATAAACAATGGACCATCCAAGCAAAACAAAAAATACATTAAAAATAGACACTCATCATACTCCATTACATTATCTCCTTACCTCCTCTCAAGCATCTTGTCAAACCTACAGAAAATAAATTCCGATATGGTAAATAACCCCAAACTAAGAACCCTAAGTATTCATCCTTGAGCACTTTAATTTTCCTCTAGGAACTTCCAATTTTACCCCAGAGACGATGAACAATTTTTTTGGACAAAGAATACAACCCCAGATAACGTTCTAATCTAGAAACTTTTGAATTTTCCCTAAGAGCTTTTAATTTTTCCCCCACAGAGAATCATTCTCTGAAATATTTTTCCCAACAAATTAGGAACGGAACTAGAAATTTCAAATTATGATATCATAATTTTGATTTATAATATTTAAATAAAATTATGTAAATTTCTTTAAAAAATACAAGGTCAATTTATTTTCTTAAAGGTGTCAACCCTTTTAAAGGGGTGTCATTTATTTTTATTTTTATTGTACATATAAAAATTACATAGGGAATTTTTTCTTTTAATTTGAACCCCCATCATATGCTGGCTCCGCCATTGCATTGAATGCACAATTCTTTATTTCATGATTAAAAAAGAGTGAAATTATCGTGTCATTTAATTTGATTAGTATTTATGATGTAAGTTAAAAAATATTAGATTAGTTTAATAAAGTCAAACAGTCCGTCAAATAGTCAGTCAAACAGTTCTCATTTTTAATTCATGTATAATCCACATAAAATTAATGTATTTATTTTATATTTTTAATTTCCGTACCAAGTGAATAATCGATTAATGATCTAACGGCAGTTAAAGTCTCAATGAGTAAACTATTAAAATTTAATAAGTTAAATGAACACATCTTAATTAAATCAAAACTAAAATGATTAAATAATAAATTTTTAAAATTTATTAAGAAAAAGTGTTTAAATATTAAACAAAATTATTAATCAATTCTAAAATTTATCATTTAAAAAATACAAAGCCTTTTAATGTGCATCAGTAACGAAAGGACCCACAATATTAAAAAGGGTAAACTAAAAATGATAACCTAACGTACACTTTTGCTCATCAAATCCAAAAATCTAAAGCTTTGGTAGTTTATTTATCGTTTTATTAATCTTTGATCACTCGAACTTCGAATACCATTAGTTAAATGATGTAATACATTAGCAAAAGAGTTTAATTTTTATTTTAACCCTTTAACTTTGGATACAATTTTAATTAAAAGGCATTTTTGTAAACCTAAAGTAGTTTATGGACAAGTTTTTAATTTACCTTCTTTTATTAATATGCTTTTCTTTTTGTTGAAACCCTATATCTGTCACACCCCTAAATTCTCAAAATAATTCTAGTAATATTAAATTGTCTTTCAAGTGATTAATTTGCAAGAATTTAGAATCTGTTATTTTTTCGTGAGCTTCTTGTTAGTTCGAGGACTTGAAGTGGGATTTATCTTTTTTCTCCTTGGTTTTTGATATAAAAAAATTTAGGGGTTTTGATTTATGAACCCGAGTCTTCTTGAAGCTTCCCCTAAGACTTTACCATCTGGACTATGGTTACTTTAGCTAATAGGATTTAATACAATAATTTTCTTAAACATGCTTAAGCTAGATCCAAAACCCATAGTTTCCCTTTTGCACTCAGATCAGTATCTTCCACGTGTAATAACAAGATTCCAGAAATTTCCATTTCTCCCCAAAACCAAGCTATCGTCGTTTGTCGATCTCCGGCCAGAGGTGGCGTACACCGCCACCGCCGTGACGTTCCCTACCGTCCCCTGATAAAAATCCATATGTTATTTTATCGTAAAACGTCGTCAGCTGCCGTAAATCGACATTTGAAGACTCGTCAAGATCCCTAACTCCAGCTGCTATTTTTCTTTGATTCTCGTCAATTTCGTCGTCGAGATACCTCATAGTACCACCATTGAAGTTCCCTCCCTCATCTGACCAAACCCCGGCCAAACTCGTTGTGTGAAACGTCGTCGTTATCCCGGTTGAGACGTTCAGAATCTCGTCAAAAATTGTAACGACCTCAACGTTGTTTTCATCGATTTTAAGTTGATCCCAAGCTCGGTTGGCCACACCGCTGCAACTGTCGAGTCCCCCTTATTGTTCCGATGAAAACTGGATCGGTGTTGCTTCCCACAACCTTCGTTTTATCTGACAACCATTAGGTAAGCTTTCGATTCTTTTTTGGTTATTTCATAGTATTTTGGGTTTGATTTCTGGATTGTTTTTGGTTAGATTGGTGAGAAAATGAAGCAGGAGTGACCGGACCGCCTAGATGGTCCCTATTGCTACCGCACGTGCCACCACACGCCGTCACCGTGTGTGGGGCTTATTCTCCAGCTGAGTCTTCTAGAAACCAAGTCAACTCATGAGTTAACCCACTAAGTCAACTCACACTGAGTCAACTCAGGCCAATCAAACAGTTGATCTGATAATTGACCAGACCCATTGACTTTTACTTTGACTTTGACTGTTGACTTGACAAAAAAAGTAACTTCTTCGAAAAAATCATATTTTATATTTTTCGACGTCTAGAGTCTTAATCTAAAGTCTATTTTTCCAAATTCTAACTCGAGATCGTCCAAATTTACCTTCAATACAATTAGTTAAATGATGTGACACCTTAGCAAAAGAGTTTAATTTTTATTTTAATCCCTAAAATTTAGATACAATTTTAATTAATGGGTATTTTTGGTAAACTTAAACCAGTTTAGGGACAAGTTTTTAATTTACCCTTTCTTTATTAATATGTTTTTTTTCGAAACCCTAGATTTACCACACCCTTAAATTCTCGAAATAATTCTAGTAATATTAAATTGTCTTTCGAGTGATTAATTTGTAAGAATTTGGAATCTGTTATTTTTTATGCGAGCTTCTGTTAGTTCAAGGACTTAAAGTGGGATTTACCCTTTTTTCTTAATTTTTGAAATAAAATAAAATTAGTGGTTTTGGGTTTTAAACCCAAGTCTTCTTGAAGCTTCCCCTAAGAATTTACTATCTACACTATTAATACTATAGCTGATGGGATCCGATAAAACAATTTTCTTAAACAGACTTAAGTTAGATCCAAAACCCATTGTTTTCCTTATGCACTCTTATCAGTCTCTTCCTTATGTAATAACAAGATTCCAGAAGTTCCCATTTCTCCCCAAAACCAAGTTGTCACCGTTTGTTGATAATCGGTCAGCGGTACCGTGCACCGCCACCACCGAAACGTTCCCCACCATCCCCTGATCAAAAACCCCTTTAGTATTTTACCGTTAAACATCATCAGTTGCCATGAATTACCATTTGAAGAACCGTAGAGAACCCTAACTCCCATCGCTATTTTCTCCAATTTTCGTCGATTTCATCTCTAAGTTACCTCATAGTCACTACCGTTGAAGTCCCTTCCATCCTTCGACCAAACCTTAGTCGACCTCGCTGTATGAAACGTCATCGTTTGCCCAGTTGAGGCGTTCAAAATCTTGTCAAAAATTATTGCAACCTCCACGCTATTTTTGTCAATTTTACACTAACCTTGAGCTCGGTTGGCCTCACCACCATTTGTCGAGTCCCCCTTATCGTTCTAACTAAAACTCGACCAGCCACCACATTCGTTTTCTATTACCGCTGTTAGGTAATCTTCTGATTCTTTTTTCGGTTATTTCATCATATTTTGGGCTTGATTTATGAATTATTTTGGGTTGGATTGGTGAGAAAATGAATCAGGGGAGACTAGAACACCTAGACAGACCCCATCACCGCCGTACGCGCCGCCATACAATGCCACCACACGTGGGGCTCGTTCTCCAGCTGAAGCTTCTAGAAAATGAGTCAACTCATAAGTCAGCCCACTGAGTCAACTTAAACTAGTTCCACTCATGCCGAGTCAACTCAGGCTAGTCAAACCATTGACCTTTGGCCTTTAATTTGATCGTTAACCAGCCTGTTGACTTTGACTTTGACTTTAATCGTATTGACCGTTAACTTTGAAAAAAAAAGTACAATTTGATGTATTTCGTGTCTTGAGTCTGAATTTGAAGTCCCTTTTACCAAATTCTAACTTTAAACCTAAACTTGCGTAGTTATTTTAATTAAATTGGTTAAGAAAATAAAAAGGAAGAATGAGAACTGATTTATGACTTTGGTTATGATAGGTACCCGTGATTATTATGACTGTAAGATTGCTCGACCTAGATCCTCTGGATCCGTCTAGTCGCATGAGCCGTGATTAAATGTATAACTCTATAACTCTATTAAATACTTCGTTTAATACATTACTCTGATAGTAACCTTATTTTGATCTAATTTAGGATCATGTAATGCTTTTGATCGTAGTATGACTGGTACTTAGTAGATCTCTCAGACCGACCCGTTACGCGAGGTGTGTTATTTGTGTGTTATATTTTTCTGATATATGTGTGTGTGTGTGTGAACTACCATGTACTTATTATTGTTTTAACTGATTTTGAAAGCATGATTCTGTTTACTGATTTTTCTTATTTCTATTTTTACTTATATGAATTTATGACTAATACGTGTTCTTTGGGTTATTGTTACTGTAAAATGTATTATTTATGTTCTCCTGATTTTACCAGTGCTATCTGAAATTGTTTATTGAGCTACTGTCTGGGTAGGTTATGGAGTTATGAGGTTTAGCTAGCTCATAAATCCTTTATGTTCTGATAATTTTCATTGCACTCCTAGATCCTATAGGTCTAGGGTAAGTCCTTATGGATGTAGTTTTGAGGAATTGCATTTAGTAAACGATTAGAGGGTAACTTTATGTTTTAAATAAAAACTTGATTGTAATTTTTATTCTGTGATTTCTGAAACCATATTTGAAATATATTAGTATGTTTTATTCTGCAATTTTGGAACACACTAAGCTCCCTAGCTCACTCCCCTTCGTTTCCCCTTTAAGATATTTTGGGACAGGCACCCCAGACTTGACACTTGGAGGATCGACACATTCCGTAAAATATCTTTTTTGTAATGTTTGAATCTTCCGAACTGTCTTTATTTTGGTGACATGTGCCTATTATTTTGATATATTGGTTTATGGCCTATTTACTTTCACCTATGATGTATGGATTATTTTGTCACTAGTTATTGATATTTTGTTTTACTCGTGATAATTCATGTTTTATAATACCCGATTTGAGTTTTACTATTATAATTATGTCTTTTAAGGGGTTTGATTTTTAAAGTTTGGAAAAATATTTTTGTAAATTTTTATTTCAATCCGCTAGATCTGGTCATAACACATAAGATGGGTCTAAAGGGTTACAATTAGTTGGTATCAGAGCTTTTGGTTTTTAAAACCTCAGACTGTGGATGGGTTCAAAACAAAAATATAATTTTGAAATATTTTATAAAACAAGTTTTATCTTATGCTTTTACAAGTTTTTACTGTGTATGAGACTCTAAGCGGTGACTCTAATTCATGTGGATGGGTTCAAAACAAAAACATAATTCATGTGGATGGGTCTAAGGCCATATGATCATGTTTTTAAAATTTTACTGTGTATGAGACTTTAAGCGCTGACTCGAATCCTAGGTTTAATCTTATGTAGTGAACCTTGAGGCCCTTCGAGATGAGTATTAGATCAGGCCGTCGACCTCACTGTGGGTGAGTTCGAACAACTAGGTTTGCTGACCCGTTAGATGATACACGTGTAGATCCCCTACCTCTGATAGATTCTTCAGGTCCCCAGTATCATGCGACCCTGATGGATTCGTATTCTACCCATGGTATAGGTTTGACTACCCCGATTAGAGGAGCATCAGATTCTAGCACCGAGCCTATTAGCGTTGTTCTAGATGAGAATTTCTGTAGACAGTTTCTCCAACTGATTCAGGGTGCGGTTAGAGCTAAATACGTTACACCCGAGTTGCCTATTTCTCAAACCCTTATTGTGAATGGAGTTAGGACCTTTGCAAGCCATATTGGTGGAACTCCGACTGAGGCTGATGATTAACTTTACAATACCGAGAGGCATATGGATCAGTTATGTTTATATCCACGTAAGATATATTTAGGAGTTATATCTAGGGGTGTTAAAAAATACCTGACCCAGATGACCCGGATAATCTGACCCACCGATTCGATAAAAAATTTGAGTTCTTTTAAAAAATCAAGTTTAGGGTTGGGTACCGTACCTGACCCGATATTTCCTTGGTTAGGCTGTGGTCACAAAA
Source organism: Hibiscus syriacus (assembly GCF_006381635.1). Lineage (NCBI taxonomy): Eukaryota > Viridiplantae > Streptophyta > Magnoliopsida > Malvales > Malvaceae > Hibiscus > Hibiscus syriacus. The sequence continues at coordinate 2,491,007 of NW_024063323.1, read as the reverse complement.
TTTAATTTTTTAGGGTACCCGGTTACTAGTGTGATTTGGTCAAATGCATTTTATGCTACGCCTTTAAACCAGTTAAATATATGGAAAATTTTGCTCCTTCCATTGCATTTTACGGTGGAACATCCACCATTGTAGTGCTTTGTACCTTTCAACTTTCTTTTGGGTGGTGATTATAAAACATATATTTATTTAGAAATTCATGAAAGTTGAATTATTTGTTTTGATTTTTAATGTTGTTTGATTATTACATAAATGATTTGTAAAAATTCAAAACTTTTCTTTATTTATAGTCTATCATCTATGTTAGTTTGATTAATGATAGAATGCTAAATATAGGAATTCCTTTGACATGAATATATTATTTTTCATATATTTAATTTACAAATGTATTCATACATAAGAACTGGGAAAAATTATGAGTTAGATCATCTCATGGATTTTTTATTTAAAAAAATTAATAATTTCAAAATGACAAAAAATTGGATACCTGATTACCCGAATTATGGGTACTCACAAAGTTCGGGTACTCGCAACAACTGGGATGGGACACGGGTCGACTAATCAACTACCCGAAGACCCAAGTACCCAGAAATTCGGGTACCTGGAAACCTGGGTACCCAAATATGAACACCCCTAGTTGTATCTATGTTGGATGGGAATGGCCACACTTGGTGGGAGTCCGTAGTAAATAGTGTTACGACCGACCGCCTGACATGGGACTTCTTTAGGGAGTTCTTCATGAAATGTTTCCTTGGAAAATATTATTTGGCTGAGAGATGACAATATTTTTAGGATTTAGTATAGGGAGATATGACAGTATCCAAGTATGAGATGTAGTTTTTGAAGCTAATAAAGTTTGGTGAAAGTATGTTTCTTACTGATATGGACAAGTGTCATAAGTTTGCTTGAGAACTGAGTGTGAGCTGTGTAGGCAAGTGGTGACTCATCAAGATGATGTACTTGATGCTTTGGTGGATAGATAAAAAGAAATTGAGGAGGTTGAGGTCATGGCTTTTGATAGAGACCGAGTAGATTGAGAGCTATCTAGGAGGTCTTCTGGCGCGACTGAGTCTTCTGCATGCCCTGGGAAAAGGAATTATACTTCTACTCCCAGAGGAGTAATTCTGGTTCAAGCTCCTCTACCCTCAGTTGTTAGTTGAGGTGATTCATCAGATTTTCCTTATGTACCTATTTGTGAGTATTGTGGTAATCGACATGAAGGAGAGTGTAAGAAAAAGATAGGTGCTTGTTATCGTTGTGGGTCTAGTGAACATTTCCTTAGGAATTGTCCCTACTATGCCTCTTCTGAGTGCACATATACTCTGACCCCTGTCTGTTATCAGGCTTCCGTTCAGACCCCAACTAGGAGTCAGAATTAGGGTAGGACTTCTGGATTTACTTCTAAGACTGATGGTAGAGCCTGATCACAGTAGAGTGGAGGACCAGTTTTATCTAAGGCGAGACAGCCTATTCTGGTCTACGCTACTACGATTAGGATGAGCTTGAGATATCTGCAGGTATATTTATTGGTACTTATATTTCCTTATCATGCATTACTAGGAAATGCCCATATATGCCCTTCCTATGCTTTGAGTTATGTGTTATTAGGCACCCAAATTCTAGTTGAATTTAAATTTTGATATTTGTTACCGTATTGAGTCTAGTGTCTGTTTTAGTGAGTAGAGTGCTTAGACTATACCCTGAAGGAAATATCGTTACAGAGACTTAATTATGTACCTATTTGATTGGGTGAATTTCGAGGATGAAAATCTTTTAAGGGAGGAGAGTTGTCACACCCCTAAATTCTTAGAATAATTTTAGTAATATTAAATTGTTTTCGAGGGTGTTAATTTGCAAGAATTTGGAATTTGTTATTTTTTTCGTGAGCTTCTGGTTAGTTCAAGGACTTGAAGTGGGATTTACCCTTCTTTCCTTGGTTTTTGAAATAAAATAAAATTAGTTGTTATGGGTTTTACTCCTAAGTCTTCATGAAGCTTCCCCTAAGACTTTACCATACAAACTATGATTATTGTAGCTGATGGGATCCAATAAAATAATTTACTTAAAAAGACTTAAGTTAGATCCAAAAGCCATAGTGTCCCTTATACACTAAGATCAGCCTCTTCTCCGTATAATTACAAGATTCCAGAAATTTCCATTCTTCCCCAAAACCAACTTATTATTGTTCATTGATCTATAGCTAGTGGTGGCGTACACTATCACCACCGCAACGTTCCCCACCATCCCACGATCAAAACCCCTTTGGTATTTTACCATAAGACCTCATCAGCTGGTGTGAATCCCCATTTGAAGATCGTCGATAACCCTAACTCCCACCGCTATTTTTCTCCGATTCTCATCAATTTTGTCTTTGAGTTACCTCATAATCACCACCGTTGAAATCTTCTCACTCCTCTGATGAAACGTTAACTAACCCCTCTGTGTGAAATATTGCCATACACCTAGTTGAGGCTTTCGAAATCTTATTAAAAATTTTAGCAACCTCAACATTGTTTTCATAAATTTTATGTTGATACCGAGCTCGGTTGCCTCACCACTGCAACTATCGAATCCCCCTTAACATTCCGATGAAAGCCCTACCGATGTTGCTTCCCACTACATTCGTTTTCTCTTACAGTTGTCAGGTAAGCTTCCAATTATTTTTTTGGTTATTTTATCGTATTTTAGGGTTGATTTATGAATTGTTTTTTGTTGGATTGGAGAGAAAATGAAATAGGAGCGACTGGACCACCTAGACGGCTCTATCGCCACCATATACGCTGCCACTCATCTCCGCCGCTCGTGAGGCATGTCCTCCAGTCGAGTCTTCTAGAAACCTTATCAACTCGTGAGTCAACCCACTGATTCAACTCACACTGAGTCAACTCAGGTTGAGTCAACACATGCTAGCCAAACCATTGACCGTTGGCCTTTGACCTGATTGTTGACGAGACCCGTTAATTTTGACTTTGATCGCATTAACTGTTGACTTTGACCAAAAAGTCAAATTTTTGAAAAGTCATATTTTATTGTTAATTAACTTGGTTTAGCCAAATTTGAAGTCTGTTTAGCCAAATTCTAACCCGAAAGCCTCCAAATTGACATTCAAACCTAAACTTGCATAGTTATCTTAATTAAATTGGTTTAGGGAATAAAAAGGAAGGACAAGAACTGATTTATGACTTTGGTTATGATAGGTACCCATGATTCTTTTGACCATAGGATTGCTCGACCCAGCTCTTCTCGATCCGTCTGGTCTCATGAGTTGTGATTACTCGTGTAACTCTGTAACTTTGTTGAATACTCTGTTTAATACATTACTCCGATAATAACCATGTTTTGATCTAATTTAGGATCATGTACTGCTTTTGATCGTAGCGGGACAAATGTTCAGTAGACCACTCAAACTGACCCATTTCATGAGGTGTGTTCCTTGTGTACTATATTTTTCTGTTTACTACCATGTGTATATGATTGTTTTAATTGACTTTGAAAGCATGATTCTATTTACTAATTTCCCAAGTTCTATTTTTACTGATGTTAAATTTTTGTTTTGTCTGATACGTGTTCTATAAGTTACGGTTACAGTAAAATGTCTGATTTATGACCTCCTAATTTTACCAGTGCTATTTGAAATTGTTTATAGGGGTATTGTCTGGGTAGGTGTCTGAAGTTCCGAGGTTCAGCTAACTCATAAATCCTTTATGTTCTGATCCTTTTTACTGGACTCATAGATCCAATGGGTATAGGGTAAGTCCTTATGGATGTAGTTCTGGGGAATTGCATTTGGTGTACGGTTAGAGGGTAACTTTATGTTTTAAATAAAAACTAGATTGTCATTTTACTCTGTGATTTCTGAAATCAGATTTGAAATGTATCAACCTAGACTCGGCACTTGGGATAGGCACTCTAGACTCGGCACTTGGAGGATCGACACATTCCGTACAATGTCTTTTGTTGTAATGTTTCAATATTCCAAACTATCTTTATTTTGGTGACATGTGCCTATTATTTTGATATACTGGTTTATGGCCCATTTACTTTCACCTCTGATGTATGGATTATTTTTTCACAGTTATTGATATTTTGTTTCACTTTTAATATTTAATGTTTTATATTACCCGATTTGAGTTTTACTATTATAATTATGTTTTTAAGAGGTTTATTTTTAAAGTGTGGAAAATTATTTGGGTAAATTTTTATTGTAATCCGCTAGATCTGGTCGTAACGTGTTGAACTATGTTTTGATATAACAATTTAAGACAAAATGTTTTTGGACTTGAATTGAATTTGCAAAATGTTTTTGGATTTGAATTGAATTTATTCAAAGTTTTCAAAAGGTTTCAAAAATAATTCAAAGTCCATTAAATTCGGATTTGAACAAAAATGCTAAAGGGTGTCAAAGTGCATCCATGCATCCATGCATCCCTGCAGTGCATCCATGCATCCCTGTAATGCATCCATGCATCTGCACTAATGCATCGATGCATCAGGCAATGCATCCATGCATCCAAACATCGAATGCAATTAGTGCATCGATGCATCCTTGCCATGCATCGATGCATCCTGCCATGCATCGATGCATCCTGCCATGCATCCATGCATCAAGGCTGCAACGGCTAGTTTATTTGAATTTAATGAAGGGGTATCGATGCACCTTGATCATGCATCGATGCATCATGTTATGGGCAGCCTTTTTGAGTAGAAAAATAATCCCCAAACGACTGTAAAACATCCCCAACGGATATATACAACATCAAACATATTCCAAGCTATAAATACAAGCTAAGGACACTTGAAGAAGCAAGAGAACAACTATCCAAGCAATCAATCATAAGAGAAGAAGTTTTTCATTATCTCTTGTAAATATTGTTCTTGTGAGCTAAATTCTTGTAAACACCTACGTTTGAGAGGTTTATTTGTTTACTTCTTTTATCCTTTTGTAAAGGGGAAATGTTCTAGCTTATCCCTTGTAAAAGCTAAGGAAAGGTTCTAGTTTAGTCCGGAAAAACTAGGGAGATTGTAAGGTTACTCTTTATCCTCAAAAAGAAAGAACAAATTAGTGAATTTGTTGGAAAATCCTTGGAGAGGAGCTAAGGTAGTGGACGTAGACTTTGATTGAGAAAGTCGAACCACTATAAATCGCTGTGCAATTCTCTATCTTTCAATCTCCTTACTCCCTAAACATAAAACCGTCCCGACCCCTCTTTGCAAACCGTTCCGGTTGTCGATTCGAGCTTCCGAAAATCCTAACATAATGCATAGGTTGGGTCTAGGGGGTTGCAAGATCTCCCAACTTATGTCGCACATCCCATCCTACTTTGTTATACCTCAAGCTGGTCACCAGGGTTGACGACGATGGAGTTTAATGGAGGTGTCACAAGGTTTGTTAAAACTCTTGCCGTTGATAATGTTTAGTTATGATTATTTCAATTATGCTCAACCATTCAGCTATGTTAAAATTCAACCATAAGGCATAGATTGATGATGATTGTTTTATTTGGTTAATATTTTGTTAATAGTTAATCCGTGTTACCTACCTTTATAGTGCTAATTTGGGTTATTTATGTTTGAATTTGTGTAACACTCCATTTTCCATGAAACAACAATAAAAGGCAAATTAAACATATTTTCCTATTTTTGGGAGAAGTCGGCGCCAATTCAGAATGAAATCTCGATCTAGGCGTAAGCTCTTATTAAATAATCCAAGTAGTAAGATCAAAGGAGGAAACCAAGACAAGCCACAATTCTTTAGGAATTAAATGTTGTAATTAAATTTAAACATATGAGATTTTATTATTTTATTATAAATTTAATTTGCAAAGAATTATTAGTTTACTATTATTTAGGATTTTTTATTTGGATTTTTAGTTTCTTAGAATAAAGAGTTTGATTACTCTTAAGAGTTAGTATTCTATTTTCATTATATTAACTCAAAGCTATAAATACCCTCTAGGGGTGAATCTTGAAAGATGTACAAGTTCATAATTCAGTATAGAACTGGTTATGGCATTTTCTTTTGTTTTAGGTTTCCAGTTTAATAAAAATATTTCTCTTATTCATCTTCTTTCTTTCCACATGCCAAGCATAATCTCTACCATGTTTGGCTAAATTTTTCTTTAGCTGACATCTAAACAAAGACTCGGTCCATTCTCGTGAGAATTGCAAAAGCGCTTCATATCTTCATATTTTTTTCTTGATCTTCGGCAGACAAGAAGAGGCAATCGACCCTTCTTTAAACATCTCAATATCTTCAATCTAAAGAGTGCATATTGGCTTGATCAACATTGTGATCTATAGTTCGAAAAGAGAGTCGACTTGTAGCAAATTTATTTCCCTAAGAACAAACTTAGCAGTGGTCCGCTAAGCAAAATCAAGATCGGGTTCGATTCTCATTGAGACACCATAATCATACCACGAGCTTTTCCAGTTCCAAACCATCGTTGGTGTTAATATCGATAGTCGATATTAATCCAAACAAAGGCTAAATTTCAAGGATTGGCTTTGGAAATTAGTTCACCAGAAAGAAGAGCAAGTTACAAGGGTTGGGCCGTGTAGACTGAAACCGGCAAGTATCTGAAGTTAAATATATTTCAGTGATCGAGATAGATTGAGGCGAAGCGAAGTCGGGGGATATCTCTCATCTTAATTATTTCTTTACAATTTACTCCTCTTATTTTTTATTTTATTTTATTTATTTAGTTTTCTTGATTATTTTAAAACCCCTTTCTTTTTAATTTTCTTGTTTTATGGATTTCTAGGTTAAAGATCAATTTAGATTGATATTAGAAATTTTTGAATCCCTATGGACCGACGACCCCTTCTTTCTTATTCTGCGTTTTTAGCATAATTATCCAAAAAATGATTAATTTGACAATTACGATGCTTGTTAATGGGTGTAGGGGTGGATGCACTAAGCTCTATGAGGACCAAGTGCATCTCCATTATTTAAGAAAAAAATGTGAAATTTAGTTTAATATGATAAGGTAAAACTTAAAAAAAATTGTATACCCATTATTTGAGACCCATTCTTAAATTTCTAGATCGTCCACTGGTTGGATGTTATACATGAAGTCTGGGACAACGGTTGCAAGAAGGAAGAGTAAGGCAGGAATGGTTTGTTTAAAGCCAAAACCAAACACATTTACTGTAACCAATTGGATGTATTTGTTTTTTTAACTGTAATTGTTGCTCCATTTTTTTTAATCACCATACTCGTGTTATTAATTTCTCCTTGTCATGTTCGTGCTTCTCGAGGATGATTTTTGAATCAACTCATGCAATTTCAATTTATCTTGGTAAACATTTTGGTAGTTTACCCTATGAAAAAACACAACTCAATTTTAGGAGATTTTCAATTGAAAATACAAAAAAATATCTAAAATAAATAGGAATTTGAAATTTTTAAGGATGACTACCCTCACCCACCCCTCTCTCGACCCATCCCTAGCCATGGGTGTTAACTTTTGAGAAATTATATTAAAAAATAGGGATGTAAAATTAAGTCGGCAACGTAAAATACATGAAAAAAACATATAAACTGTATGAGAATTTAAAATTTTAAAGGGTTTGACTATCCTGATCACCTATCGACCAACATAATCACGTACCATTTCAAGAAGTCTCTTTGACTACAACATGAAGCTTGGAACATCAACCTGCATCTCAACATGAAGCTTGGAATCATCAACCTTCATCCAAGAGATGCAAGAATCACATCCATAATCAGACCATCTATTTCCCAATCTATGAATCCCAACTTTCTTTCTGTATTTAAAATCACCATAGACAGCTTCAAAAAATCTGGATGATATGACTCACCTTTTTCTTGACAGGTTTTTCCCTACAGCGAAAGTGAGTAAATTAAGAAAAAAAAATCTTAGGAGTACAACAAATAAATGGAGAATTGTTATATGATTACTGGGAACGATTCAATAAACATTATGCTAGCTCTCAACAACATGACTGTCGGAGCAAACTGCAATACTTTTACGAAGGACTACTTCCCTTGTAGATGAAGATGATTGACACAGCTAGCAGAAGAGCACTCGTTAACATGACTCCATGCAACCAAAAATCTAATTTCAAGTGTGGCTTCTAAGTCTCAACAATTTGGCTCTGTGAGTGGACCCACTCGATGGGTTCACGAGATAAGTACAATTTCTTTGGAAAGTAAAATTCATAAATTGGCTAATATTGTTCAATCTCTTGTTGCAGGCGAAATAGGTACCGTTAGACTTTCCTTTCCTATGTTACAAGACGATAATGCCGTACAAGTTAATGCAACTGGAAATTTTCTAAGACATCCCTAGAGACAATATAATCCTAACGCAGATACATATAATCTGAATAGAAGGACCATCCAAATTTCAGCTATGTGCAAAATCGAGGCCTAATCAAGCCTATCAACTAAGGCCACCTCCAACTTAGACATATCAACCACCAAAATCATTATTGGAGTCCATCATTGAATGGTTGGCACTGTCTCAAGAATAATTTTAGAATAGAACTAAAGCTCACTTTCAAGAGCTCGAAAAACAAATAGTTCAATTGGCTCAGACCATGGGATGAATGGAAACACAGGGAAAACTAGCATCTCAAATTGAGGTGAATCCACATGAAAACTTTAGTTCCATCACCCTTCATAGTGGCACTATTATCGCACCAATCCCTAAGGAAGTTACCATAGAATCAAAGAAAGAAAAAGAAGAATCAAGATACTAGAAAGAAAAGGAAGAAGTTGACGTAAAATCCCATAGGGAAAAAAAAGATGACTCATAACTTCTTTCCATGGCATCTACCTATGCAATGCCACCTCCCTTTCCCTCAAGGTTATTAAAATGTGACAAACAATTCAAGGAAACTGAGATTCTTGATGTTTTGCAAATGTGGAGATTAATATACCGTTTCTTGAAATACTCCAAAAAGTATTGTGGTATGCCAGATTTTTAAAAGATCTTTGCACAAACAAAAAGAAACTTACCAATAATCAAAAGGTAAATTTAGGTAAATTGTCTCCGCTGTTTTTCAACGCAAGCTTCTAACAAAATTAAAGGATCAAGGTATGTTTGCTATACCTTGTAAAATTGGTAAGGTAGGAATTAAATGTGCTATATGTGATCTTGGTGCTTCTATAAATGTTATGTCACTTTCTATTTACAACTCACTTTCTGTTGTACCTTTGAAGGTAACTAGAGTAACCATTCAGATCACTGAAAGATCCGTCATCTATCCCGAATGACTTCTTGAAAATGTACTAGTTAAGGTAAATGAATTAATTTTTCGGCAGATTTCTATGTCATCGACATGGAAATTGACCGAACCAAACACCTCCTCTGAAATCCTTCTTGGCCGCCCATTCTTAAGCATGACTAACACTAAAATTGATGTTAGAAGTGGAACTCTCACCATGTAGTTTGACGCTGAAGTGGTGAAATTTTATGTTTATAATACAATGAAACATCCTGACTCTATGACTAAAGTTAGCTTTATAATTAAACATTATGTGAATGAACATGTTGATCATAATTTTTTTTTGATAAGTTTTACAGAAATTCAAAGGTTGAAATTGATATCGCTTCTAAGGTGGACTCGCAGTCATCAGGCGAAAAGCTAGATAAGAATTTAAATTTGATGTCTTCTCAATCTAAATTTTTTCCTTCTGTTTTGCAGGCATTAAAGTTGGAATTAACATCATTTTCGAAACATTTAAAGAATACATTTTTGGGTGAAGTAGATAATGTTTCTATTTCAGACAAACTTTCAAAGCTGAAAAATATCCAAAGGAAAGCATATGGGAATATCTACAAGGATAAAAAGAAAAAAAATATATGATTGTATAATTTATTATAAGGAATTTCTCAGTTGATGACTAGTGTCTATTTTGTGCAATATTTCATGGTTAAATGCTCCTTGTTTATTCATCTTTATTATTGATTTTGTCATTTTTATATGATTTCTATGCAGAGCAATGACTTATAAAAAATAGACCTAAAAGGCCTAAAAACTGTACTTTTTGTTCTGGAATCAAGGCTGGAACAATTGGCATGAAATTGAGCATGAAATGCTGATGTGGCAGTGGGTTAGCAACTTCTAGAATGTCCAATCAACAGTGTCTAGTCAGCACTTCTAGAAGATGGATGGGCTGGAGCATTTCAAACAATTTAAAATTCATGTTTTTAGTATTTATTTTTTTATTTTTAGGATTTAAGTTTAAACAATTATCTTTTATTTTCAGCCTATTTTTAGGTTTTTTAAAAGGCTTTAAATATTCCCTTAAGTTAAGCCTAATGGATTCATCCTTTTTTTAGTTTAATAAAAAATATTTTATTCTATTTTCGTTTTCTTTAATTTTCTTTCAAGTTGAGGGCTAAAGCGATGACTCAATTCCAACGTGAGAATTGAAAAACACTTGAATAACTTTGGAATATCTCTCTCAATCTCTGTGCTTTATTTTCAAAATCAAAATAGTTTTCAAAATCAAAAATTGACTTTGGTCAAGATGTTGTTGAGATTAAATGTGGGAGGAAGTATCAGCTTATTGAAAGCACATTCAACTTCTTGGGATCACACTTGGCAAAATTGTCTTGCTAAGAGGGAATTGAGATCGAAATTAGTAGTTATTGAAACAACAATCCGAGTTGGTCTTCACGAACTTAAACGGTTATTGATCTACGACAATTTATATTGATCAGATCAATTTCTAAGTTATAATCAAAGATTGCCTTGGATATTCGGTATACAAAAAAGAGACACAAGTATTTCCCTTGTAGACAAAGTAACCGACGTGAATCCCGAAGGGAAAATCTAATTCGATGATCCGAAGGAAATTGAGTCAAAGCGAAAGCCTAAGGTTGATTTTACCATATTGAATTTTCTTTTAAACTTTTTTTTAATTTCTTTTTAATCTTCTTCGAAATCTTTTTATTTTTATTTCTTCTATTTTATTTTTCTTAATCTATAAATCCTTACCATTACTCAAATTCTATTATATCCACTTCTTGGCTCAAAGATTAAACAAAGCATAAATAAATCTGGAAGTTTCCTTAATCTCTGTGGGATCGACCCTTACTTCTCTTTTACTACGTTAAATTTCCTTTATTTATTAATTGAGAAGAAGGAATTATTTTGACACAAAAAATGACGTGCGTTAGTTGGAAATTGCGTATGAAATGGAGGAAGTATCTCTCGCGGAACATATAGTCGGAACCAGATCGTCGAGCGAACGACGTTAAATAAAAGCACTCTAATGGGAGCCAACCCATTTTTACTATTTACTCTATTTTTTTATTTTTTTTATTTTTATTGTTTATTTTTCTTTATATATATAGTTATTTAAGGAATTTGTGAATTCGTCCGTCACTAAACACGAGGAGAATCTCTATTCCTTATCCTATGCTTTAATTTTACATATTAGGACAATATGTTTTAAGTGAGGGGGTAGAGAACTTAGAGAACACTTGCATCGAATTATCGCTCACATGTTTATATGGTTGAAATTGAGTTGCCTTGATTGATTTGTTGAAATATATTATTATTAATTTTGAATCTTGCTTTGTCTCATGATCGTTCTTTTATCATATTTAGGGTGCATGATCGTAAAAACAACATGATTAGTATTTTCCTTAAAAATTTTCACTTGATGTTCCATGAATATGTTAGCTGATATGTTTCTTGGCTCGATAAGCATTACCCCTTCTTTTGAGATTTGAGCCTAAACGAGTATACATTCTTATTCTTGCTTATTTGTTTGATTGAGTATGTCGGATTAATCTTGACATTCTAGAACTTGTGATTAAATGCATATCAAGACCACATGTTGAAACTTGATGCTTTAAGATGATTAAGACACTTAGGATTAACCCACTTCTCTACCCAAATTGCCTACCCATTTATTTACATCAACTAATGAACCAACTTTGAGCCTTTACCCTTTTCTTTGTTTTTACCACATTATAAAACCCGAAACTTTTCAATTTTATTTTAACCCTCTCTTGTTACCCTTGTCGAGACATTAGATAGATTTGTTCCATGGACGAAAAATCAAAAGAAGAAAGAGGAAGCATTCAAAAAGATGAAACAAAAAAAGATGAAAAATAGCTGAAAAACAGCAAGGAAAATTGAAACAAGAAAAATGAAGAAAAATGAAAGATCATATTGTTTGATTATACTTCTTCAAGTGTGTTTACTTTGTTGAATTCGTGGCTTGAACTTATATATTCTACATCCATTGTCTCAACATTTTAACCCAAATTTTCGGCCTTATCCCTACCCCAAACTAAGACCCTTTACAACTTTCTTAAAAGACCCTTTGATTAAATGCATCTTGTTCGGACAAGTGGTGGAGACTTGATTTTCTTACAAGCCTATTGTAATGTCTTCATTAATCCCAACTTTGAGTGATTTCTTTACCCTAAATACTTTGAGCAATATTGAGTGAACCCTTGTGAGGTATTGAGTCTTGTTACATTGAAATTGATGGATAATTGGGATATCTTGCATTTTACTTAAAATTCTTACTAGTTATGTCTATTTGCTTAATTGTTACCTTGTTTCCGATAATTGATGTGATCATTAGCTTGTTTGGTTTTTCCCTCGTACATTTTGAGATGAAAGATTAATAATTTGAGATTTTGATAATTTATTATGACATGCTTGAAGACAAGCATTTAATAAGTGAGGGAGAATTTGATGATTGTTTTATTTGGTTAATATTTTGTTATTAATTAATCCATGTTACCTTCTTTTATAGTGCTAATTTGGGTTATTTATGTTTTTGAATCTGTGCAACACTCTATTTTCCAAGAAACAACAATTAAAAGGCAAATTAAACATATTTTCCTATTTTTTGGGAGAAGACGATGTCAACTCAGAATCAAAGCTCGATCCAGGTGCAAACTCTAATTAAATAATCCAAGTAGCAAGATCAAAGGAGGAAAGCAAGGCAAACCACAATTCTTTAGGAATTAAAAGTTGTAATTAAATTTAAACAGTTGATATTTTATTATTTTATTAGGAATTTAGTTTGCATAGAATTATTAGTTTACTATTATTTAGGATTTTTTATTAGGATTTTTAGTTTGTTAGAATAAAGAGTTTGAATACTCGTAAGAGTTAGTATTTTATTTTCATTATATTAACTCAAAGTTATAAATACCCTCTAGGAGTGAAGCTTGAGAGATATACAAGTTCAGAATTCAATATAGAACTGATTATGGCCTTTTCTTTTGGTTTAGGTTTCTAGTTTAATAAAAATATTTCTCTTCTTCATGTTCTTTCTATCCACTGGCCAATCATGATCTCTGTCATGCTTGGCTAAATTTTTCTTTAGCTGACAGTTAATAAAAGACTCGATCCATTCTCGTGAGAATTTCAAAAGCGCTTCATATCTTCATATTTCTTTCTTGATTTTCGGCAGACAAGAAGAGGCAATCGACCGTTCTTCAAACATCTCGATATATTCAATCCAAAGAGTGCACATTGGCTTGATCGACGCTGTGATCTATAGTTCGGAAGGAGAATCCGGTAAGGGAAATCAAGACCGGGATCGATTCTTATTGAGACACCATAATCCGAGCACGAGCTTTTCCAGTTCCAAACCAACGTTGGTGTTAATATCGATACTCGATATTAATCCAAACAAGGGATAAATTTCAAGGATTGGCTATGGAAATTAGTTCACCATAAAGAAGAGCAAGTTACAAGGGTTGAGCCTTGTAGACTGTAACTGGCAAGTATCCGAAGTAAAATATATTTCAATGATTGAGACAGATTGAGGCAAAGTGAAGTTGGGGACTATCTCTCATCTTAACTATTTCTTTACAATTTACTCCTCTTATTTTTTTATTTAATTTATTTAGTTTACTTGATTATTTTAAAACACATTTCTTTTAAATTTTCTTGTTTTACGGATTTCTAGGTTAAACATCAATTTAGATTGATATTAGAAATATTTGAATCCATGTGGACCGACCCCTTCTTTCCTATTTTGCTTTTTTATCATAATTATCCAAGAAAAAAGATTCATTATTTGATAATTACGACACTTGTTAATGAATGTAAGGGCGGATGCACTAAGCCCTATGGGGCCAAGTGCATCTCCATTATTTAGGGGAAAAATGTGAAATTTAGTTTAATATGACACAGAAAAACATAAAAAGAAAATATGTATATCCATTATTTTTTTAAAAAAATATTATTAAAATTTTGGACCAAATTCTTAAATTTCTGGATCTTCCACTGGTTAGATGGGTATACATGAAGTCTGGGACAACGGTTGCAATAAGGAAGAACAAGGCAGGAATGGTTTGTTTAAAAGCCAGAACCAAGCACATTTACTGTAACCGACCGGATGTATTTGTTTTTTAACTGCAATTTCAATTTATCTTGGTAAGCATTTTGGTAGTTTACCCTATGAAAACCGCTTTTAGGGGATCACTCTAAAAACCAGTTATATCGATTTCGTGAGCAGTGGAAGGATCGTCTAACTGGCTTTGTGTTTCACTTAAAGCTGTGGAAGACTAATGAGATAAATTTTCATATTTTTGAATAGTTACATGAACTATATCATTATATTTGCATTTTTTTTTATGAAAAAAAGAAGTAAAGTCCCTTTTCTAAAAGAATTCTTTGATTTTAAGACCCTTTAAAATTCAATATAAGAATGAATAGGAACTGTTATTTTCTCCATAAAAATGGGGACTAATTACAATTAACAATTCCATTTAAGATTGAAGATGAGGTGGAATTATTCCAAATTTGAAATAAATCGTGAGCAAGAACATCCTCTCTGTTAAACAGAACGGATCGGTGGCCAGCGTCAGGGATGTTATTAACTTCAACTTGTGGGAATTTGTTCTTCATTTTATCCCCACCATCTGGTGGAACAGATCTGTCTCGAGTTCCCATAAAGACATGCACTTTTTTCCTTAATTTCATCAAAATCTCAAGGTTTTTGTCCATCTGTTTCACTCCCCTGTATAGCACATTGTGTGCTGTGTGCCACCCTGAATGATGGGTAATCTTTATCATGTCCAAAAACATGAAATTCACGTCCCTAACACAAAAAAAATATTTCTCATTAATATTTCTTGTTATATGTATAGAAAACAAGAAAGAAAAAAAGTTGATGAGATAATTTGAGAGATTTACCTTGCACCAGTGACTCGCTTAACAAGAGATTCCCAAGTGCGATGGTTTCTGCATAGAATGAAACATACGGATCGGCTCAAGTGTTCATACCATGTCATCACCGACGAGAGAAACGCCTCCGGCGGCCACAATCTCTTCGGTGTTAGACTGTTTATCACCGTGAACTCCACTCCATCCTTTGAAGGAAAGTATGGCTGAAACCATATTCAAAACAAATAATTTAGAATTTAAAAAATTTAGAAAAAAGGGTAAACTACACATCTAATATCCCAACTATCACTTTTGTTCCGTTTTGCTCACCCAACTATTTTTTGTTTCAAAATCATGCCTGACGTTATATTTTGGTTTCATTTTGATCACCCAGTTAAAAATTACTGATGAAACCGACGAGTTACCATAAGATAATCTCATGTCATCATTGATTTTTTTAAATGCCACATTAACAGTTTTGTTAATTTTTAACAGTAGGTGGTCCAAATGAAATCAAAACATAATGTTAAGTATGATATTGAAAAAAAATAGTTGGGTTACCAAAAAGAATGAAATTGTGTTTATACATACAGGGGCTACAAGGGTGATGGATTTTACGGATTTGGAGTGCTTTGCAGCTAAGGCCAATGCAATGATGGAACCCATTGAGTGAGCGATTAAATGGAAAGAATTTAATCCAAATTGGGACACCACAGATTTCTCAATCCATTCCACATGATCTCTTAATGTGTATAAATTGTCCCTTGGCTTTGGACTTCTTCCATGTCCCAACAGGTCAACTGCAAACATGTTGTAGTTATCTGCTTTTCCGGATTCAGACATCTTTGGAAAAAGAGTTTTTGTCCAAAACGATGAAGAACTCAGAATTCCATGTATGAATATCACGTTTTCACTTGAGTTAGTTTTTGTGTTTTCCTTTGAATCTTCTCCCATTGCTGTCACAAAAGTAATTGAAGTAAACAAAAAAATGTTAGTTTAAGACCTTTAAAATTATGGTTTCGTCCTTGCTTCATATATTAGAAGTGTTCGTGAGTTAGTCAAGGACGAGTGTATAATTTTATGTCCGAAACAGGGATGTATGCAAAATTTTATATCAGCGGACGGATTTATAAAATTTTAAGAGATGGAGAACTTATAAAATTTTAGGTGAAGAAAATAGATTTTCAATTGAAAGAACAAAGAAAAATATCTAAAATAAATAGGAATTTGAAAATTTTAAGGACGACTGCCTTCACCCACCCCTCTCTCGATCCATCCCTCGTCAGGGATGTTAACTTTTGAGAAATTATTTTAAAAAATAGGGGTGTAAAATTAAGTCGGCAACGTAAAATACATGAAAAAAATATATAAACTATATGATAATTTAAAATTTTAAAGGGTTTGACTATCCCGAGCACCTATCGACTAATTCACGTACCATTTGAAGAAGCCTCTTTGACGACAACATGAAGCTTGGGATCATCAACCTTCATCCAAGAGATGCAAGAATCACATCCACAATCGGACCATCTATTTCCCAATCTATGAATCCCAACTTTCTTTCTGTAGTTAAAATCACCATAGCCAGCTTCAAAACCTTTGTTTCTGTTCAACAATTTTTCCACAAACTCGATCAAATCAATCATTTCTTTAAGCTTCTTTTGCCTACCATGCAAAGTCTCCGAAATCCCATTTTCCTCATCGTCATTGATGGTCTCACTCTTGTTCTTGCTTCTGCAATAACATGGAGATGCCTCTCCTTCCAACAACAGATCAAGGTATCTGTAAACTACGCAGAAAACGGAATCTATAAAGTCCAGATATGAAAATACAAGGAAATTTGGAGCTGAGATTAGGTTTTTGGTGCATTTCCTCGTCCATTTTCTCAGGAAAAATGAGGTGGAAAGTGGAAGAGAAGTGGTGTTCATGTCTGCAACAACCATGGTTGATAAAAAAAAAAGCTAATTACGACGTTAAGGCTTAAAGACTATAGCTTGGGATAGGAAGGGTTTTTATACTCGAATATTTTAACTCCTGGATCTGTAAATTATTTTATTAAATTTCTGATTAAATCATATATTCATTTTTGAAATTAGAAAGGATGGACGAGAATGTGAACAAATAAAAAAACAGGGGGGATTTAAATGATACCTGCTACAACTAAAACTAGAAGTAAAATAAAGGTTTGCGTATTGGCATCAAAGATAAAAAATTAAAGAAGACTAGCATGTGAGCCATACATGATAAGAAATTAATTTGGCATCATATATTTCTTGCAATATTTCCTAGTTGACTCGAGTATTTTATAATGCACGTTGTATGAGAGAAATATTGAACATAATGAACACTAGAAATTAGGTAAATTTTAAAATTTCTAAATAATAATAATATACCAATTTCATTTATTCATTGTTTTGCATTTCGATTGCAACTTATATCAAAACAAGTGTTTGAGAAAAAGTAATTAGTGTCTAGTATATGCTTTAATAAATTCTTAACTTAATTTTATTCCTTCGTTTGAAATAAAGGTTTATTTTTTTTCAAAACTAAAACAAGAGTTTATTAACAGACACATACAATTAAATTGGAATATTATAGCCATTTTATTTTCCTTTTCATAAAGAGAAACGTGGAGATCTTTTGAAACTTCAAACAAAAATCAAATCTAAATAATCGTTGGCATATATCTATCTAATATATATATATATATATATATATATATATATATTTTTTTTTTTAAAAATGTACATGTTTTAACAATAACGTATAGGGATCTCTTGTCTAGAGGATCCAAAAAAAATACAGATCTTGTTACATCCACATGTTGGGATAGTGAATGTTGTGATACGTCTATCTTTGGTTAAAGAATTTAAAAATCCATTAACCTAATTTAATTTTTAAAGTCTTTATTTTAGTATTTATATTTAAATAACTCATTTTCAGAATTAAAAACATGTTTATGATAAATAACCATTTAACATAATAATACAATATCAAAATTTAAATTTTATATAGTTTTAATATCCATTGATTATCTGCACGAACCAAATGAGTTTAGTGATTAAAGAGATAGTTGTTACCCCTAGATGTCACACCCCAATTTAGGGGTTAAATCTTTCAAGGACTAAATTGAAATCTTTATTAAATTTTAAATCGAATTCATAAAGTGAAGAAAACTCAAGGACTCGAAGGATGATTTTATCTTTCTATTTTATGGTTGAGTTATAAACCCCTAATCTGGAAAGTCATTCATACTTTCCAAATTTATAAAGTTTTCTCTTTATCCACTTTTAAAATTTTCTCTCTCTTTAGGAGAGTTTCCACTGTCGTTTCACCGTCGATCAGACCTTCGTTTGCTAAACCGTCAGAACCATCGTGTTCTTTGAGCTGTGAGGAGTCGACCGATGTGTTTGGAATCTTGATCATCATCGACATGTGAGTGGGTGAGAAGAGTAAAGATTTGACCATTTGTGTTTTGGTATTTCCACCGTCCTCCATCGTAAAACAACACCTGCAAGTGACTCCCCTACCTTTAAAATTTAATTCTATAAATTTTGGTGGCAGTCTGACCACAATAAACCACCGCTCACGCAACCTCTTTCGTGTGGGCTTCGTCTTCCGTCTAGGGAGTTCTATGAATCGGATGGACTGGTCTGAGCTGAGTCGAGCCAAGCTGTTGAGCCGACTCACTGAGCTGAGCCGAACCGCCACATTGAGACGTCGACCGACAACTGACTTTTCTTGTGACCACCTATCCTGACATTTTTTGATGTTTTGAGTCCGTTCTTGCAATCTGTTTTTTCAATTTCAAACATGGTAAGCTATTTTTAGTGTTCTATTTTCTTATTCAATCCGATTTTCACATTTAAGCTCTGTTTCTGATGCAATTCTTTTTGCCATGTGTCTGAGACATTATAGGACATCAAATTCAAGTTCAAGAGTTATCGAGTAGTGTTAAAACAATGAATAATGTAGCACAAAAATCTCTGTAATACTTTACTACCCTATACATGCTTTATGGTATATGTTGGTAATTGGTCAGTGCATGAATAAATATAAGGTGGATAGGTGTTATGGTTGGTTATTCTGAACTTAATATGATTTCGATATAATGTTAATAAAATGATTAAGAATTGAATGACCCGTATAAGGAACTAGAGGACCAGTATAATTTTTAGTTGTGTAAAGCTAGCCTCTGAACCATAAATTCTGATTTTTTTCCTATTAAGAGTTTTTATACTGTAAATATTTGGATAAGATATGGCAAAAATACTCTTGAGGTTTAAAAAGGACGTGGATTTCTTCTAGTGGTGGAATTAATTTAAGAATTAAGATTTGATTCCATAGAAATACCGATTTATCTATTAAACATAAAAACTTTTTGAGTTTTGAGCAACTCCTGAAGATTATTTTATCGAAAGCACTCTTTATGATTAAATTTATTAAAATGAAAAAAATACATAGAAATTTAAAATAAATGAAATACTCTTGAGTTCTAAAATGACCTAAATACCCACATGACTTGAATTAAGTGAACTACTTTGGATAAGTTATGAAAATATTGATAAATCTTTAAATGTTGCAATGGCCTCAAGGATTATGTAGTACGACCTAGTTATGTCAGCTATTCCTAATACACATGCAATACAAAAATAAAGTAAAATAAATGATGTACGATTACACATGAATCTCCTTGGGATATGTGTAAGAAATTTAAGAAGACAAATTGTTTAATTTCAAGGTGTAGTTAGAATTAAGTAATCAACATCTGTGAAGTGTTTCTGTCGGAGTTATGGGTATTTACCACAATGATGACACCTATGCAGTTCAACTGGACTTGGGAGTCGATTAAGTTATTAGAAATCTCGAATACTGCAAATTTTTGTTTATTCTTATTAAGTTGTTTTGCCAAAATTTCTTCAAGAATTAAAGTGACTAAAATGTCCCTTTATGTCTGAATATCGGAACCTTTTTATGATATAACTAGAATCGTGAATAACAATAATGACATAGTTCTTGAATACTCTGTTGATGTATTTGAATCCTAAATTATCGATGTATCATCTCTCGAATGTCTGATTTGATACGTTAGCTATCGAGCCCTTTAATAGAGATCTCACTCATGAAATCAATTCGAAATCTATATTAAGTTCTGCCTCTCATTTTTTTATAACTCTCAAGTACTCCAGAGAAATAAATTGGGCCCTCTAGTATGTTCCATGGTTATTTGATTTTCTACGATTTAAAAATGAGACTATTTTCTCTGATTTTAAATGTATAATCCTATTATCTGAAATTAAAACACAACCTCTGATTTTTGTTTTCTAATACAATTATGTTTGGATCGTAATTTTTCTGATATTATTGTTTTACTGTTCTGGGGTTGATTATTGGAGGAAGTGTCTCATGCATATTCTATGACTTATAAGACCTTACCACAGGCTTTTTTACTTTGTGCACTGGTAAGTATGTACCATATGCTTCTTTGCTTTGTGCATAGAATAAGTCCTTAACACAGGCTCCTCTGCTTTGTGCACTGAGTGAACACACTAAACTCTTCAACTCAACCTCTGAGATATATCTCTATCTGACATATTTCTATATGGGTATTTTCCGACTGTTACCTTGAGGATTGATAAATAAAATTACAATTTGGAGCTTGTAGATACCAATATCACTAAGGAAATGTTTTTTGTATGATCATATAACTCTTTGTCCTTTAAAATATTTTGGTAGTTCCATATTACTGAGCTTTCTCAAAGTTCACTCTGTCACTTAGCATTTCAGGTTAGAGGAAATGATTTTTTGATCTTATTGACATCAGTTGGGAGTTCCTCCGGCTGTACTTTATGTCATTAGAGGGTATAGGTTACAGTTGTTTTAATATCAGTCTGAATCTTGTTTTTACATTTTGTATTACTGAATTTGTTTCAATGTCTGAATTTATTTATATATTAAGACTAATTTATGATTTCAAAATTTGATTGGTTAAAGTTTTTTGTCTCAAATTTTCAGAGTGGGTCGATCTGATGGCTCTAATGTGGTAACTTGGATCGGATTGGATCACTCGTATCAATCTGAAGGTGTTACATTTAGTGGTATCAGATCTTAGAGTTGAGTCTTTCTGAATAGATCGGTTGATCGTTTGATGTAAGATGTCTGGTCAGTACATGTCCCTAAATTATAACCATACTCTTCTGAGCTTGAACTCTAATGTCAAGTACTTATTCTATAATAAGTGTAGCTCATTATTCTGACCGATAAGGTTCAATCTGTGAATGAAAATAACGTCATTAACGTTCAGTCCAATTTGCAAACGGTCTCGAGAGTTGTTTATGGATTACTTGTTAGAGAATTCTGACATGACTGTCGATATGAATTTGAGTTAGGTTACCTTAAAAGGCTCTGTAATTATAAGTCCGTACTCAAACTTTATAAGTGGAACTTCGAAGTTACTCTTTGGTACATTGTGTGATGGTTGAAAATAGCTAATTCAATTTTCAAAGGAATCGAGTACTAATGAAGCATTGTCAAGTGAGATTCTAAAATATGCAGTCCCTTACAAGTTAGATACATGATGTAGAAGTACACTTAAGTTGGATTTATAGATGTTTAAATTTCAAGGATATAAATTTCGTCATAAATTGATGAAAATATAATGGTTGCAAACCGCTAAAAAGTTTGGACTAACGTATTGGATTCGAATTAGAATAAAGTATTCGAATTGGTTAAATTTTATGAAATTCAATCTGATTCAGATTCAGATTCAGAATAATGGTTTGACTGTGGGAGATAAGGAAGCATAATAGATTTTATCAAGATTTCAAGTTGAATCCGATTTGGTTTTGGAAGTTATATAGATGAACGTATCTTGTTTAAAGCTAAAATAAAATGGTATCATTCTTAAGTTTTGCTCTCGTAAATCGAAATAGAGAAACTCTGGAATAAATATGAGAGTAAAGGAATGTGTTCATGCACATGATAAAGTTATGAATCTCAAGGTGATTATGTTATGTCTGAAAGAAGCAATTATGTCCATAGTTGCACAAAAAAAGTTACCTGACCAAAATTATGATTATATTTTTTGACACTCATGCATGAGAACTTTCTTTGCAAACGAGGTGTATAATATAGAAACTGTAAAGGTAATTATATGTGGATGAGTAAGTTATTCCCTACTATCCGATGGATTAAGGATTGTCGGTGATTATTTAAGTGAGGCTTCCGATGAACAAAGGTCTTATGTTGATCTGAAGGTTATGTCATCGAGTTCAATGTTGAAGATTATGTATTATTCAACTATCACCATGGAAGAAAGTATTGAGGCTGGGGATAAAGGAGAATTTGAGTCATGAATTATTAAAACTATTGTGGATATTTAAGATAATAAGATCAGTTGTTTAACAACTGAAGTTGATTATGAAAATTTGAATGCATTATGGATGTCTTTTAAATGTTTGCATTGAGATGATACCGTTCTACCTTCTGATTAGGGACATTTAAGTGAAGTATGATTCTACTAGTAGAAGTCTATTCAATCTTTTGGGTATTGATACAAAAGAGTCCTCATGAGTAAACACATTATGATGGATAAGGTTTAGTAAGTTAAAGAAGCCCTCACCGAGGTAATATTAAGGAGTTATTGAACTCAATCTCCACCTATGTTGGATTCAGATGAATTTCAAGGATGAAACTTCTTGTAAGGGGGTAGAGTTGTCACACCCCAATTTAGGGGTTAAAATTTTCAAGTACTAAATTGAAATTTTTCTTAAATTTTAAATTAAATTCATAAAGTGAAGAAAACTCTAGGACTTAAAGGATGATTTTACCTTTTTCTTTTATGATTGGGTTATAAACTCTTAATCTAGAGTGTCATTCATACTTTCAAAATTTAGAAAGTTTTCTCTGTTTCTCAACTTTTAGAATTTTCTATCTTGTCAAGAAAACTTCCATCGTTATTTCGTCGCCGATCAAACCTCCATTTGCTACACTGTCAGCACTATCATGTTTTTTGAGTTGCGAGGAGTTAGTTGGTGTCCTTGGAATCTTTATCGTCATCGGCGTGTGAGAGGGTGAGAAGATTAAATCTTCGGGCATTTGTTTTTTGGTATTTCTACCATTCTTCGAAGAAAAACAACACCTGTAAGAGACTCCCCGACCATTAAAAATTAATTCTACAAATTTTGGTGGCATTCCAATCACTGTAGACTATCGCACTCACCACACGTGTCGTCCGCTGCACGTGGGCTTTCCATTGTCACCTAGGTAGTTCTATTAACCAAATGGACATGTCCGAGTCGAGATGAGTCACAAAGTGGAGCCAGTGAGCTGAGTCGATTCACTGAGCCAAACTGTTAAGATGAGATGAGCCGCCACATCGAACCATTGTCTAGCCGTTGACCGTTGACAGGGTGTTGACTGGTTGTAACCCCCTCAGACCAATACGGGTAACCCGATTCGATCTAAGGTGTCACATTAGGGCCATCAGAGCGACCCACTGTAAAAATCTCAAAAAAGTTAAAATTTTTATTAAAACATGTAACTCATAAAATGATTTATCAGTATGCATAAATAAAACAGATTTTTAGACTCATATATAAAACAAAATACAATTACATGCCCCTTAATCACATGTACCATTCTCTGCAAGCAACACGAGAAGAACTCCCTTACTGATATCGATAGATACACTGGTACTACTCTTTTAACATGTAATTGTGTAAGGTATGCTGAATTACATAAAAGAAATCTGTTGCATGGTGTTAAAAGCTGTAAGCTCGATTTTTGCAAGTATTGTGTTCTTGGTAAACAAACTAAAGTTCGTTTCAAGACTGCGAAGCACACAACTGAAGGGATTCTTGATTATGTACATTCTGATGTATGGGGGCCTTCCATGACATCGTCTTTGGGTGGATCTAGGTATTATGTTACTTTCATTGATGATTTTTCACTGAAATTTTGGGTGTATTTTTTGAAACATAAGTCCGACGTTTTTTTTAGAAGTTCAAGCTGTGAAAAGCTGAGGTAGAAAACCAAACAGGATGAAAAATCAAGTGTTTGTGATCTGACAATGGTACAGAGTACACATATACACAGTTTATAAACTTTTATAAGGAGGAAGGGATTAAGAGACATTTTACAGTACGCAAGACACCACAACAGAATGGTGTTGCGGAACGGATGAACAAGTCATTGAATGAAAGAGCCAGATGTGTGCGATTGAATGTGGGGCTTCCCAAACACTTCTGGGATGAGGCTGTTAACATGGTGTGTTATCTTATTAATATATCGCCAAGGGCATCATTGGCTGGGAAAGTTGCAGAAGAGGTATGGACTGGTCATGAAGTTAGTTTTGATCACTTACGGATTTTTGGTTATCCTGCTTATGTGCATGTACCTGCTGATGAGAGATCCAAACTTGATGAAAAATTGAAGGAGTGCATTTTTCTGGGTTATAAGAAAGGTGTCAAAGGATTCAAGATCTGGGATCCAGTTGCGAAGAAAATTTTGATCAATAGAGATGTTGTTTTTGATGAACAGTCCATGTTGCAGCAGAAGACAGGCACGATAGTGGTGGATTTTTTAGCAGTTTCCAGTTGAGAAAACAGAAACTTCTCAACTGACTTCTGATGGTTCCACTACGGATGATTTTTAAGATTATAGTCTCTCCAGAGACATGGTAAGACGGACGAATATAAAGCCTCCGAACAGATTGGGTTTTGAAGACTTGGTCTCTTTTGCACTTACTGTTAGCAGTGATGATCCTGTTACTTTTCATGATGCTATGACTAGTCAGGAAAATGACAAGTGGATGATAGCCATGGTTGAGGAGATGGAGTCTTTGAATCACAATCGTACATGGGAGTTAGTTCCCCTTCCTGAGGGTAAGAAGCCGATTGGTTGCAAATGGGTATATAAGAAGAAACCAGCAGTAACAGAAAAAGAGGGGGAGAAGTTCAAGGCTCGCTTGGTAGCAAAGGTTTTTTCACAACAGAAAAGAGTTGATTATGATGAATTTTTTTCTCCTATGGTCAGGCACAATTCAATCCGAACAGTACTTGCATTGGTGGCTAGTTGGGATTTGCATTTAGATCAGATGGATTTTAAAATTACTTTTTTGCATTGTGATTTAGAGGACCAGATCTACATGCAGCAGCCTGAAGGTTTCACTCAACCTGGAAACAAGCATTTAGTTTCAGATTGAAGAAATCTTTGTACGGGTTGAAACAGCCTCCGAGACAGTGGTATAAACAGTTTGACTCCTATATGATCACGATTGGCTACAATCGATGTGAGTATGATTGTTGTGTCTATGTTAAGAGCCTTGATGATGGTTCTTTTATTTTTCTGTTACTGTATGTTAATGATATGTTGATTGCTGCGAAGAACATGGATGTTGTTATCGATTTGAAAACCTTATTGAGTCAGGAATTTGATATGAAAGATTTAGGTGCTGCAAAGAAAATTCTTGGAATGGAAATTTGCAGAGATTGAGACTCAAAGAAACTGTGGCTATCTCAACGGGGTTATGTTAAGAAAATGCTAGAAAGGTTTGCTATGAGTAGCGCAAAACCAGTTAGCACTCCATTGGCGAATCACTTTAAGCTCTCATTAGAATAGTGCCCGAAGACAGATAAGGAAGCTGAAGATATGGAAAAAGTTTCGTATTCTAATGTTGTTAGTTGTTTGATGTATGCAATGGTATGTACTCGTCATGATTTAGCTCATGCTGTTAGTAAAGTTTGTAAGTACATGTCTAAACCGGGTAAGTAACATTGGGAAGCAGTCAAGTGGATCTTTCGATACTTAAAGGGTAATGTGGGACATGGTATTGTTTTTGGTAGTCAGCGGGATAATCTTTTGGTTATAGGATATGTGGATTCAGACTATGCAGGTGACTTGGATAATAGAAGATCTACGATAGGGTATGTTTTTACTCTTGGTGGAGGACCTATTTGTTGGAAGTCTGTTGTTCAATCTGTTGTGGCATTATTTACAACTGAAGCTGAATACATGGCAGCGGCTGAAGCTGCAAAAGAAGCTTTATGGCTCACTGGTTTAGCGAATGAGTTGGGTGTTCAGCAAGGTGAAGTTCAATTGCTTTGCGACAATCAAAGTGCTATTCACTTGGCTAAGAATCATGTATATCCTGCTAGAACTAAGCACATTGATGTACGTTTTCACAAGATCAGAGAGTTGGTTGCATGTGGAGAGATTTTGTTTCAGAAGGTACATACTGATGAGAATGCCACTGATATGTTCACCAAGCCAGTTACGACAGACAAGTTCAAGCATTTCTTGGACTTGTTGAATGTTTCGAGTTGTTAAAGAAGTAAGGTAACCCAACCCACATTGAATGTTTCCTAAGGGACAGGATATTCGCCAAGGTGGAGATTTGTAAGGTATACCTAATAAATATACCGGTAAAGAGGACATTATTAATTTTGTAATTATGTACCAGGGTTTTCTATTATAAATAGAGATGTAACCTAAACCTAAGAGATATTAAATAAAATTTTTAGCGCCGCCTAGGCACCAAGGACGTAAGCACATTGCCGAACCTCGTTAAAATTCTTGTGTTCTTTCGTTTACTTTCCCCGATTTTTCAACAAATTGTGAGTAATAGAGTGAGCTTTGGAAAGCTCACTAATACATAACTACTAGATGATGCAAAAGAATGTGCAGATACAAATAAACATATATTTCCTTATTAATCCATACATCTACAGATCTTTTTGTTGAGCGGATATCCTACTGATATTTCATATAGTAACAGATAGTAAGCTTTCAGTTTAGAGGGAAATATTTCATTGATTTGGTTCAGGAGATTAAAATAGGATATCTAGTGTGTTCCCGTAAAACCAGTAAAAGATGCAGATCTTTTTAAAAATATTTTTAAAATTCAAAAACCATAGTAATTCCCCCAACTGTACATGTCCAAATGTGTAGGTTCCCCAGAACCATACAACCCCGTCACGTCAGTAAGGCCCTAAGCACAAAGTCGAGGAGTCTGCAAGTATTCTTCCTCCAACAATATCCCCAAGTAAAACATGTTCCGTCCGTAAACGGATATATCAAAAATCAAAACATAATTCAGGTCAGAAATCATAACAGAATCCAGGTCAAGTATCAGATCAATCCATGTCAAGTATCAGATCAGAATATAGGCTAGATATCATAACAGAATTCAAATCAGAAATCAGATAAAATATTCATGTGATTAGGTAACACACCAGAGTTTATAGATATTATACAGAGGTACTGGATAATCTTATTGGGTAGAAAAACACGGATCTTCAGTATACCGATAGAATAACGGAATTAGAATCACTATTGGAAGAGTTCAATAATTGATGAAATCATCAGTTATTCAGAATGAGACTTAAGCTGATAAGGAAGAAATGAAGGTTCAGGACATTTACAGTCTGTGTTTATCCATTGGATTATCGAAATAACTCAAGTTGAACAACTCCCATAACTAATGCATGTTGATCGGTCCATTCGTTGCCCTTCCAGGTTTTCACTCTTTAATACCAACAATTCTTATCCATAAATCATCTTCTGAGTCATCTTTGAATGGATCTTAAGAAGACGAACATATATTCTAATGGTCTTTATTTCATTTCCATGTTTCAACTATATCAGGAAATGTCGACAAACTTGATTTGTGGTACATAACCCATAGGGATGATACATCATGTAAGTTCATCCGAGTTTCCAACTTATCCCAATCACTTACTTAATCCTTAGTCATTGAGGTTACTTAATTCATTTAGTAGACAAATATATCCCAATTACTCTAGAGTTTTCCAGAGTAATTAACGTTTCTAAATTTCGGATACATATTGTACTTTCGTTCAGTTCAATTTGGTCTTCGTGGTTGATTTGTCTAATGAATATCAAATTCTTAATACCGAATGCGATCTAGAGTTGAGCTGAGCTAAATACTTCCAAAATTATCATCGAGCCAAACTTGAGAAGATGAACACGTATTCAAGTGATATATACCGTTCAGGTACTGACATATCATTGGGGTTGATCGGCTCACTTAAGTTGTGTTCCATAACTTTTAAAGGTAGTACAACACCCATGTTTATTTGTATTCCTTAATTAATCCAAGACAATTATTTATTCTAGGGTATAAGAATATTTTGGTCATTTTGATGCCCAATGTTATCCCAATTATTTTAAAGTTGAAAGATATCCAATCATTCCTGGTCTTGCTATTATTCTTGGGTCATTTCTATTCCCGCGATAATTTGGTCATTTTAATGATCCAACGTATTTCAATCATTTCCTTCCACCTGATCTTATTATTTAATTCAAACGTATCATCTATTCTAGTCATTTCGAACAATTCTGACAAAAGAGCACCCTCGATAATTTATTCTTAACTCAGAAATGTTTAGGTCAATTGCCTTCTCAAAAGTTACTAATAGGTTATCTGGAATTTTTATGTACAAAGACATGATCTTAACAATTAAATCCATAATTAATTTAGTTAAGTACGAATTCTCAAAGAACTTTCTCATTCAGGGTCAACTCAAACTATTTTTACCTCTCAAGGGCATTTTCATAATTTTTTAACCAGATAATTTCGATATTAATTCTTAACAAAAATAATTACAATTTAGAGATCCTATGGTTAAAAACTGGATTATCCTGCATTATCGTAGGTTAATTGCTTTACCGCACATTCTTTAATCTTGAAATGATTCCTTAATAGACTTCTAGTATCCTGCATTAACCATATCATGGTTAAAAACTGGTTATCCATATTTTCTAAGTAAAACTATCATTTCTTATGCACATCTGTAGTTTTATTAGATCAATATGTCTTTTTAGAGTTATTAATCAACTTCCAGGGATAATTCTTGTCATTTTACCACATAAGGGTATTTTCGTTATTTTACCAAACCGGAGTATTTTCATAATTCATCATCCAAGTACCTTTAACATTTAACCTTTGATGAAATAAATATAAGTCATATCCAGGGCTGATTCCTTTATCACTAATAACAGAACTTGTAATTTAATCCTAACAATCTCTCAATTTCTTATTTTAGTCATCCGAGCCATATTCAGTTACCGAATTTTTACCGCATTCATATCGAGTGTTTGAATTAATTAAATACCCAAATGAGACCAACCATGCTCATTCATGCATTTACCAATATCAAATATTCCATAAAGTATGAAAATGTAGTAATGTATTACCTCGATTTTCATGCAATACTGATCAACCATTTAAATTCCATTCGAACGCCCTTGATCTTTATTCAACTTCCAATAATTCCTCAAATACATAACAATATAAATTTAATAAAAAACGAGACTTAATTCTGAAAAACGGATAGAATCAACTGATAAATCAGTTAAAAACAACATACAAGGTTCGAATATGGCGAAATAGACCCCAAAAAAGGACTCAAGACATCAAAAAATGTCAAGATAGGTGTACCCAGAAAAAGTCAACGGTCGGTCAACGCCGATTAAAGTTCTTGTCAACGGCGATCAACGATCAACGGTCGGTCAACGCGTCAGGTCAGGCTGTCGGGTCGGGTTGGGTCAACGGGTTGGTTCGGGTCAAAACTGGGTCAAACTGCCCCAACAGTTTACGAAGCTCGCCCACTCGTAGGAGCGGCGCATGGGGCCACGTGAACAGTGCTACGGTGTCCGAAAAATTCCCGAACAATTTCTAAAAATTATTTTATGGCATTTTGAGACACTTACCAAGAACGATTCACAATTTTGAACGGTGGAGAGCTCGATTCTAAAACGTTGAAAACTTTGACTTCCTCACCCCTCCACGCGCCGACGACGACGGACACACGGATGACACCGGTGGACTCGGAATGATGCAAAGAACACGATGGTATGGAAGGTGTAAAAAATGGGTGGCCAGATCGACGTGAATCGATGAAAAACCAATGAAGATTGTGTTAAAACGATGATAATACCGATTTAAATTTACGAAAAACGACACCGATTCATAATGAAAGGTTTGGGGGGTTTCGTTCTTCGGTCGACAATGAACACGATGATGGTTTCGGTTTGTCGAACGGTGGCTAGATAGTGAATAGATTGAAGCTCAAAGGAGGGTCAACGGGGAGGGAAAATGCGAAAAATATGTAGAAAACATACGGGAAAAAGGGGTTTATAATTCATCATATAAAAAATAGGTAAACTATGAGTTAGTCACTGAATTTCCTTTACTTCTTAAAATGGTATTCTAACTTTGCGATTTTACACTTTAATCCCTTTCTTTCAAAATACAACTTTAAATCCAATCCTTTATAATTTCTAAAATTTAGCCCCTAAATTGGGGTGTTACAATTCTCCATCCTTAAAAGAATTTCGTCCTCGAAATTCATTCATGTCACAGAATTGCATAAATGAAACTTCCATCAGTTCTTTCATATCTTTTAGTAGCTTTTACAGAAGTAAGAGTCCTCTACTAATCCTTAACCAGCGAGTATACATTCTCATTAGAACTCTCCCTTATTCCAATAAAAGAATCATAATATATTTATCCTTATGGAATAAATTCAGCCTTCGTTACGGGAATAGGTTCATAGAGCAGTAACATATCCAAATTTTCATTTCCGGAGTCAGGTTATATTTCTCAGATAAGTAACTCTCACATGCCTCGTTAGGTACTTTACAGAATTCAGATAGACGTTACTCGTATTCCTTTATGCAAAGGTAGAGCCTTAACGGATAAAAACTTAGATTTGTTCGTTACAGATAGGGACTCAACCTTGGAGTTCCAGCTCAGAGTAGTACGACTGTAGTCTAGGGGCATGTACTGATCAGACATATTTTGACATTCGACCGGCCAGTCTATTTGGAAAATTTTTGACTCAAACCTAAGCTGATACCACTAAATGTAACCCCCTTAGACCAATGCGGGTAATCTGATCCGATCTGATGTGTCACATTAGGGTCACCAGAGGACCCACTGTAAAATTCTCGAAAATTTAAATTTTTTATTAAAACATGTAACTCATAAAATGATTTATCAATATGAAAAAATAAAATAGATTTTCATACTCATATATAAAACAAAATACAATTACATGCCCCTTAATCACATGTACCATTCTCTGCAAGCAATGCCAGAAGAACTCCCTTACTGATGTTGATAGATACATTGGTATTAATCTTTTAACCTGCAATTGTGAGTAATAGAGTGAGCTTTGGAAAGCTCAGTAATACAAAACTACCAGATGATGCAGAAGAATGTGCAGATACAGATAAACATATATTTCCTTATTGATCCATACATCTACAGATCTTTATGTTGAGCGGATATCCTGCTGATATTTTCAGATAGTAACAGATAGTAAGCTTTCAGTTCATAGGGAAATATTTCATTGATTTGGTTTAGGAGATTAGAATAGGATATCTAGTGTGTTCCCGTAAAACCAGTAAAAAGATACAGATCTTTTTAAAAATATTTTTAAAATTCAAAAACCATAGTAATTCCCCCAACCGAAATTGTCCAAATGTGTAGGTTCCCCAGAACCATATAACCCCGTCACGTCCAGTAAGGCCCTGAGCACAAAGCCGAGGAGCCTGCAAGTATTCTTCCTCCAACAATATCCCCAAGTAAAACATGTTTCGTCCCTAAACGAATATATAAAAAATCAAAACATAATTCAGGTCAGAAATTATAACAGAATCCAGGTCAAGTATCAGATCAATCCATGTCAAGTATCAGATCATAATATAGGCTAGGTATCATAACAGAATTTAAATCAGAAATCAGATAAAATATTCATGTGATTAGGGAACACACCAGAGTTTACAAATATTATTTAGAGGTACTGGATAATCTCATCGGGAAGAAAAGCATAGATCTTTAGTATACCGATAGAATAACGGAATTTAGAATAACTATTGGAAGAGTTCAATAATTGATGAAATCATCAGTTATTCAGAATGAGACTTAAGCTGATAAGGAAGAAATGAAGGTTCAGGACATTTACAGTCTGTGTTTATCCATTGGATTATCGAAATAACTCAAGCTGAACAACTCCCATAACTAATGCATGTTGATCGGTCAATTCCTTGCCCTTCCAAGTATTCGCTTTTTAATACCAATAATTCTTATCCATAAATCATCTTCTGAGTCATCGTTGAATGGATCTTAAGAAGTCGAAAAGATATTCTAATGATCTTTATTTCATTTCCATGTTTCAACTATATCAGGAAATACCGACATACTTGATTTATGGTACATAACCCATTGGGATGATACATCATGTAAGTTCATCCGAGTTTCCAGACTTATCCCAATCACTTACTTAATCCTCAGTCATTGAGGTTACTTAATTCATTTAGTAGACAAATCTATTCCGATTACTCCAGAGTTTTCCAGAGTAATTCGGACGTTTCTGAATTTCGGATACATATTG
Organism: Hibiscus syriacus; assembly: GCF_006381635.1. Taxonomy (NCBI): domain Eukaryota; kingdom Viridiplantae; phylum Streptophyta; class Magnoliopsida; order Malvales; family Malvaceae; genus Hibiscus; species Hibiscus syriacus. The sequence goes on along the minus strand of NW_024063323.1, from coordinate 2,458,467 downwards.
TACTTTCGTTTAGTTCAATTTGGTCTTCATGGTTGATTTGTCTAATGAATATCCACTTCTTAATATCGAATGTGATCTAGAGTTGAGTTGAGCTGAATACTTCCAAAATTATCATCGAGCCAAACTTGAGTAGACGAACACGTATTCAAGTGATATATATACCGTTCAGGTACTGACATATCATTGGGGTTGATCGGCTCACTTAAGTTATGTTCCATAACTTTAAAGGGTAGTACAACACCCATGTTTATTTGGATTCCTTAATTAATCCAAGACAATTACTTATTCTAGGTTATAAGGGTATTTTGGTAATTTTAATGCCCAATATTATCCCAGTTATTTCATAGTTGAAGGATATCCAATCACTCTTGGGCTTGGTGTTATTCTTGGGTCATTTCTATTCCAGGGGTGATTTTGTCATTTTACTGATCCAACGTATTTCAATCATTTCCTTCCACCTGATCTTATTATTTAATTCAAATGTATCATCTATTCCAGTTATTTAGAACAATTCTTACAAAAGAGCACCCTCGATAATTTATTCTTAACTCGAAGATTTTCAGGTCAATTGCCTTCTCAAAAGTTACTAATAGGTTATCTGGAATTTTTATATAGAAAGGAATGATCTTAACAATTAAATCCATAATTCATCGACTTAAGTACGAATCCTCAAAGTACTTTCTCATTCAGGGTCAACTCGGACTATTTTTACCTCTCAAGGGCATTTTCGTAATTTTGAACCAGATAATTTCGATATTAATTCTTAACAAAATAATTACAATTTAGAGATCCTATGGTTAATTGTTTTCCCGCACATTCTCTGATCTTGAAATGATTCCTTAACAAACTTCTAGTATCCTGCATAAACCTTATTAGGGTTAAAAACCAGTTATCCATATTTTCTAAGTAAAACTATCATTTCTTGTGCACATCTATAGTTATATCAGATCAATATGTATTTTTAGAGTTATTAATCAACTTTCACGGACAATTATTATCATTTTACCTCATAAGGGTATTTTTATAATTTTACCAAACCGGAGTATTCTCATAATTCCTCATCCAAGTACCTTGAACATTTAAACTTTGATGATATATATATAAGTCTATCTAGGGCTGATTCCTTTATCACTAATCACAGAACTTGTAATTTAATCCTAACAATCCCTCAATTTCTTATATTAGTCATCCAAGCCATATTCAGTTACCGATTTTTTACCGTATTCATATCAAATATATGAATTAATTGAATACCCAAATGATACCAAACATGTTCATTCATGCATTTACCAATACCAACATGTTCTATAAAGCATGAAAATGTAGTAATGTATTACCTCAATTTCCGTGCAATACTGATCGACCATTCAAATTCCATTCGAACGCCCTCGATCTTTATTCAACTTCCAAAAATTCCTCAAATAAATAACAATATAAATTTCATCAAAAATGGGATTTAATTATGAAAAACGGATCGAATCGTTTGATAAATCAGTGAAAAACAGTATATCGGGTTCGGATTTGGTGAAACGGACCCCAAAAATGGACTCAAGACATCAAAAAACATCAGGATAGGTGTACCTGGGAAAAGTCAATGGCTGGTCAATGCCGGTAAAAGTTCTGCTCAACGGCGATCAACGCAGTTAATGGTCAACGGCCAATGGGTCAGGACGGGTCGGGCAGTCGGGTCGGGTGGGTCAACGAGTCAGGTCGGGTCGGGTAAATCGGGTCAAACGGGTCGGGTCAAAACCGGGCCAAACTACCCCACTAATTTTCGATGCTCCCCCACTCATAAGAGCAGTGCGTGGGGGTGCGTGAACAATGTTACGGTGTCCGAAAAATTCTAAAAATTATTTTATGGCATTTTGAGACACTTACCAAGCTCGGTTCACAATTTTGAACGGAGGACACCGGTGGACTCGAAACGATGCAAGGAACATGATGGTGTGGGAGGTGTAAAAATGGGTGGTCGAATCGATGTGAATCGATGAAAAACCAATGGAGATTGAGTTAAAACTGACCATACTTCTGGTTAAAATTTACGACAAACGATGTGATTCATAATGAAAGGTTTTGGGGTTTTGTTCTTTAGTTGACAACGAACACAATGGTGGTTTCGGTTCGTCGAACGGTGGCCGGATGGTGAATAGATCGGAGCTCAAATGAGGGTCAACGAGGAGGAAAAATGGGAAAAATCTGTAGAAAACATACGGGGAAAGGGGGTTTATAATTCATCATATAAAAATGGGTAAACTATGAGTTTAGTCACTGAATTTCCTACACTTCTTAAAATGATATTCTAACTTTGCATTTTACACTTTAATCCCCAATTTCTTCCAAAATACCACTTTAAATCCAATACTTTATAATTTCTAAAATTTAGCCCCTAAATTGAGGTGTTACACCGGTCGTTAAAGTTTTTCAAAACCACTTATCCCGATATTTTTTGACAACCTGAGTTCATTTCGACGATTCCTTTTTCCAAATTCAAACATGGTGAGTTGTTTTTCAATGTTTTATTTCCTCATTTGATCTGATTTTCGTGTTTAAACATTGTTTCTGATGTAATTCTTTTTGCCATGTGTCCGAAACATTGTGGCAAATCAAATTCAAGTTCAAGAGTGATGAGTAGTGTTAAATAAACGATCGATGTAGCACAAAAATCGAGGGAATACTTTACTAACCTATGCATAATGTATGATATATATTGGTAATTGGTTAGTGCATTATTAAATATGAGTTGGATATGTGTTATGGTTGGTTATTCTAAACTTACTCTGATTTCGATATAATGTTAGTGATCTGAATAAGACTTGAATGAAACGTATAAGAACTCGAAGACCAATATAATTTTAAGTTGAATAAAGTTAGCCTCTGAACCATAAATTATGATTTTTTTCCTATTGATATTTTTTATACGATAAATATTTGGATGAGATATGACAAAATTACCTTTGAGGTTTAAAAAGGATGTTGATTTCTTCTAATGGTGGAATTAATCTAAGAACTAAGATTTGATTTGAGAGGACTACCAATTTACTTATTAAACTCCTAATATGTCTGAGAAATTTCTGATATTGACTTTTTAACCTCTAAAAAGGTTCGATCCAAATTTTTATTTTTGAGCAACTCCTAAATACTATTTTACCAAAAGCACTCTATATGACTGAATTTATTAAAAATGATAGAAATACCCTGAGATTTAAAATGAATAACATACCCTCAATTTATGAAATGATCTAAATACCCTCACGACTTGGATTAAGTCAATTACTTTGGATAAGTTATGCAAATGTCAGCAAAGCTTTAAGTATTGCAATGGCCACAAATATTATGTAGTACGACCTAGTTATGTCAGCTATTCCTAATATCCATGCAATACGAGTGTAAAGTAAAATTAATGATGTATGAATACACATGAATCTCGACATCTGTGTAAGGAATTTAAAAAGGTAAATTGTTCAACTTTAAGGTACAATTGGAATTGAGGAATCAACATCCGTGAAGTGTTTATGTCAGAGTTATGGGAATGAGACCTATGTAGTTTGATTGGACTTGGGATTGGATCCAGTTATTAGAAATCTTGTATACTGCAAATTTTTATTTATCCTTATTAAGTCATTTTGCCAAAATTTCTTCAAGAATTAAAGTGACTAAAATTCCCCTTCATGCCTGAATATCAAAACCTTTTTCTGATATATCTAAACCCATGAATAACCCTAATTTCATAGTTCCTGAATATTATACTAATGTATATGAATCTTAAATATCGATGTATCAACTTTTGAATATCTGATTTGATCTGTTAGCTATTGAGCCCTTTAATAGAGATAATAGTAGTGAAATCAGTTCAAATATATATTAAGTTCTACCTCCCATTTTCTTATAACTATCAAGTACTTTTGAGAAATAAATTGGTCCCTCTGGTGTGTTCCATGCTCATTTGATTTTCTCCAATTTAAAAATGAGATTTTTTATCTGATTTTTAACGCATGACCCTGTTAACAAAAATAAAAGTACAATATCTGATTTATGTTTTCTTATACAATTATGTCTGGATCATGATTTTTCTGATATTACCATTTTACTATTTTGGGGTTCATTATTGGAGGAAGTGTCTCAAGCACAGTTTATGACTAATGAGATCTTATCGCAGGTTCCTTTGCTTTGTGCATAGGGAAAATCCTTATTGTATGCTCCTCTTCCTTGTGCACAGGACAAGTCATTACTGTAGACCCTTATGTTATCAATATAAGGTCTTTACTGAGTGTACATGTAAGTGAATTGTTTCAAGAAACCTACACTTTCTAGTGTTTGGATGGAGGGCAGTCAGATATTTTCAGCTAAATTTATCGTCTCTTTAAAAGTTTGTTTTGCTGAAATAAATTATATGCACATTATTCTTTATACTAAGCGAACACACTAAATTTTTCAACTCAGCCTCTGACAATATCTATGTCTGACATCTTTCGATCTAGATACTTTCTGACTGTTACTTTGAGGATTAATAAATAAATTTACAAGACTTTTCTGTAGGCTGTAGATACCAATATCACAATGGACTTTTTCTTGTATTACTATATAATTATATGTCTTTTAGCATCTTTTGGTAGTTCTATTTTTCTAAGCTTTCCCAGAGCTCACTATGTCAGTTAATATTTTAGGTTAGAGTAAATGATTAGTGCTCTTATCCACATCAGTTGGGAGTTCATTTGGCATTGCTTGTGGAGTAGGGCGTATGTAATTAGCGAACATGTAGGTTACAATTGTTTTCGTATCAGTCTGAAAATTGTTTTACACTATGTATTACTGAATTTTGTTTTAATGTCTAAATTTTTTTATATATTAAGATTAATTTATGATTTCAAAATTTTATTGGTTAAAGTTTTGTTTTGCTCAGATTTTCATAGTGGGTCGCTCTGGTGGCCTTAATCTGGCACCTTAGATTAGATTGGGCCACCCGTATTGATCTGATGGACCTACATTTAGTGGTATCAGAGCTTAGATTTAAGTTTTTCCATGTAGATCTATCAATTGTTTTACGTAGGATGTCTAGTCAGTACATACCTCTAGATTATAACCATACTCTTCTAAGTCGAAACTCTGATGTCAAATCCTTCTTCTATAATAAGTGTACCTCAATATTCTGACCGTTAAAGTTCAAGCTATGAAGGAAAATAATGTCATTAAAATCCATCCTAATTTTGGAAACTAGCTCACAAGTAGTATGTGGATTACTTCTTTGAGTACTCTAACATGACTCCTGACATGATTCTGAGGAGGTTACCCCAAGATCCTCTGTAATTATAAGTTTGTACTCAAGCTTAACAAGTGGAATTTCAAAGTTGCTTTTTAGTAGATATTGTGACAGTTGAAAATAGATATTTCAGTTTTCAGAGGATTCGAGTAATAATTAAGCATTGACAAGTGGGATTCTAAGAGATGTGCTCTCCTATCAATTGGATCCATGATTGTAAAAGTACCCTTGAATTGGATTTCTAGTGGTTAAATTTCAAGGATATTAATGTCTTCATAAATCGATGACATGTATAAGGGATTCAAACCCTAAGAAGGTTAGACCAATGTATTGAATTCGAATTCGAATAAAGTACTTGAACTGTTTCAAATTTATGAAATTCAACATCTCATTCAAATTCAGAATAAAGGTTTGACTGTGGGAGATGAGGAAGCATAACATATTTTATCAAGATTTCAAGTTGAATATGATTTGGTTTTGGAGTTCATGTACATGGTAAAGGTATAAATATCAAGGTGATTTTGTTATGTTTAAAAGAAGCAATTATGTCCATAGTTGCAAAAAAAATCATCAACACAAAATTCTGATAATATTTTTTACACTAATGTATGAGAACTTGATTTGAAAATGAGATGTATAATACAGAGTTCGTAATGGTAATTATGTGTGGATGAGAAAGTCATTCCTTACTATCCGATGGATTAAGAAATATCGGTGATTATCTAAGAAAGGCTTCTGATGAAAAAAGGTCTTATGTTGATTTGAAGGTTTGTGTCACTGAGTTCAATGGTGAAAATTATGTATTATCCAACATGATGGAGGAAAGTATTGATGTTGGGGATAAAGGAAAATTTGAGTCATGGATTCTTTAAACTAGTGTGGATATTTAAGATAATAATATAAGTTGTTTACTACTTAAATTGATTATGAAAATTTGAATGTACTCTAGATGTATTTTAAATGTCTGGATTGAGATGATACAATTTTGACTTTCGATAAGGGTCATTTAAGTGAAGTCAAATTCTACTAGTAGAAGTTTATTCAAATTTTTTGGTATTGATGCAATAGAATCCTTATGAGTAAACATGTTTTGGTGGATAAGGTTTAGTAAGTTAAAGAAGCCCTCACCAAGGTAATATTAAGAAGTTTTCTAACTCAATCTCCACATCTGTTTGATTCAAGTAAATTTGGAGGACAAATTTATTTAAAGGGGAGAGTTGTCACACCTCAATTTAGGGGTTAATTTTCAAGGAATAATTTTTTTTTTAAATTTTAAATTGATTTCATAAATAGTAAAAACTTAAGGACTCGAAAGATGATTTTACGTTTTATTTTCAAATTTAGAAAGTTTTCTCACTCTTGAAGAAAGCTTCCACTATCGTTTCGCTACTAATTAGACCTCCGTTTGCTACATTGTCGGCACCATCGTGTTCTTTGAGCCATGAATAGTCGACTGGTGTCCTTGGAATCTTCATCGTCACTGGCTTGTGGGGGTGAGAATAGTAAATATCGACCATTTACTTTTTGGTATTTATACCATTCTCCGTTGTAAAACAAGATCTGTAACAAACACCCCAACCTTTAAAATTTAATTTTGCAAATTTTGGTGGTTGTCCTACCACCGTAAACTATCGCAAGCGCCACACGCGCCGCTCCTTGTTCGTGGGTTTCGTCTGTCGCCTATGGTGTTATCGGAATATACTGGACCAATCCGAGTTGAGACCGAGTCAAGCCTAGACATACTTTTAATACGAGTCAAGCAATTGAGCTATTAAACTGGGTCATTGAACCAAGTCGCTTAGTTGAACCGTTGAATTTTTTGAGACTACCTGTCATGAGATTTCATGATGTTCTAAGTTTGTTATTTCGTTTCCTTTTTCTAAATTTTAACCCGATAGGTTGTTTTTCAATGTTTTATCTTTTGATTCAAACTAATTTTAGAATTTAAGCTCTCTTTCTGATGTAATTCTTTTTTTCCAAGTGTCTGAGACATTATGGGACGTCAAATTCAAGTTCAAAAGTGATCGAGTAGTGTTAAATAAACGAACAATGTAGCAAAAAAATTGAGGTAATACTTTACTACACTATACATGTTTTATGGTATATGTTGGTAATTGGTCAGTGCATGAATAAAAATGAGTTGGATAGGTGTTATGGTTGGTTATTCTGAACTTACTCTGATTTCGGTATAATGTCAGTGAACTGATTAAGACCTGAATGATCCGAGTAAGAACTGGAAGACCATTATAATTTTAAGTTGAATGAAGTTAGCCTTTGAACCATAAATTCTAATTTTTTTCCTATTAAGAGTTTTTACGTTGTAAATATATCGATGACATATGATTAAAATACCCTTAAGGTTTAAAAGGGACACAAATTTCTTCTAGTGACGGAATTAATCTAAGGATTAAAATTTGATCGGAAAAGATTACCGATTTACATGTTAAACTCCTGATTTGTCTCGAAAATTCTGGTAGTAACATTTTAAACTCTGAGTTGGTACGATCCAAATTTCTAATTTTTGAGCAACTTTTAAAGACTATTTTACGAAAAGAACTTTATATGATTGAATTTATTAAAAATTAAAAAAAATACCCCGAGCTTTAAAATAAATGAAATACCCTCAAGTTTTGAAATGATTTAAATACCCTCATGACTTCGATTGAGTAAATTACTTTGGATAAGTTTTGGAAATATCGGTAAAGCTTTAAATGTTGCAATGGCCACAAGGATTATGTAGTACGACCTAGTTATGTCATCTATTCCTAATACCCATACAATACGGGAATAAAGTTAAATAATTGATATATGAATACACATGAATATTGTTGGGCTCTGTATAAGGTATTTAAGAAGATAAATTGTTCAACTTCAAGGTGCAATTGAAATTAAGGAATCAATATACATGATGTGTTTCTGTCGGGGTTCTGGGTTTATACCATAATGTTAAGACTTATGTAGTTTGATTGGAAATGGGAGTCAATTAAGCTATTAAAAGTCTCGAATACTACAAATTTTGTTTATCCTTATTAAGTCATTTTGCCAAAATTTCTTCAAGAATCAAAGTCACTAAAATGCCTCATCGTGCCCGAATATTGAAACCTTTTTCCGATATATCTAAAATTGTTAGTAGCCCTAATGTCACAGTTCCTGAATACTCTGTTGATGTATCTGAATCCTAAATTACTGATGTATCAGGTCTCGAATATCTAATTTGATCTATTAGCTACCGATTCCTTCAATACAGATCCCACTCTTGAAATTAATTCGAAATCTATATTAAGTTCTACCTCCTATTTTCATATAACTATCAAGTACTCCTGAGAAATAAATTAGGTCTTCTAGTGTATTCCATGCTCATTTCTTTTTCTCCAATTTAAAAATGAGATTGTTTTCTATGATTTTAAATGCATGAAACTATTATTTGAAATAAAAGCACAATCTCTTATTTATGCTTTCAGATGTGTCACAGTCTAATAATTAGAGCTCAAATTAAATTGTTTTAATTTCCTTCTATGGATCAAATTGTAAATTTTGTCAAATCTTGAGTTGTTTCGTAGGCCTCTAAACAGTTTAAGGACTTGAAGCATGATTTTTCCATCATTATTTTGCTACAAAAAATGAGTGAAATGAATAAATTAGGCTACAGGGGTTTGAACCCATAACCTTAGGGTAAAGGATCTCATGCCTTAACAATTTAGACTAGGTGTTATTGTTGAATAAACCAAGTAAAATATATTTTACTTGTTTAAGACACTGGTTATAACCCAAACTTTTTCCCCCATTTTCAGAACCAATAACCAAAACCCCTCTTCGTTAAATCCCAAACCCCAAACCAAGCTATCCCCGTCTCCACCATCAAATCACCCCACTCCAACCCCCGTTATTGTGCCCCACCACCATCATCAGAACTAGTGTCCTTCAGTGACTCGTCCCCAATCTACAAAAACTTCAAAGTGACCAAGTTTTGGCTTGAATCGAGAACAAGTCGTTCGAACTCCTCACTGTCAAATCATCTTCGTTCGGCCTCCTTTACCGTCACAACCCTACCAGCGTGACCGACGGCCTCCCGTGACCAAATCTCCTCTATTCTCTTATCGGGGATCACTTTCGTTCGTCATGAATTGGCTCTACGTAATCGTAGTTGGGTTCTTCGCCTTTGTACGCTCGAAACCTGATTGAGACAGTCGTCCATCATCATTCCATTATCGATCGCTAATTTGGGTGGGTTTTGAATATTTTTCAGGTTGATTTAAATTATATTGGGTTGAATATTGGGATATTATTGCTTAATTTTGGTTCGTTGAAGCTGTTGGGGTACTCGATCATTGTCCCTGACCTCATCACCATTGCCACAGCTACCACATGCGTGTGGGGCTCCTTTCCCAGCCTTGGTCCCTTCTATTTGACCTGACTGAGTCCACCCAAATCGATCAAGCTCAGTCAACTCATTGAGTCAAACCGATTGAGTCAACTCGAACACAGTCAACTCATTGACTTTGATTGACTATTGACTTGACCGTTGAATTTGACCAGAGTTGACTTTAACTTTGATCAGTGTTGACCTTGACTTTGACCAAACAGCCCAATTTCCCAAAAAGTTATTTTTTAAGCATTTTATCTAACAGTTCAATACAAATTTTCACGTTTAAGTTCTGTTTCTAATGTAATTGGTTTTTTCATTTATCCGATACATTATGGAACGTGGAACTAAAGTTTGAGGGAGATCAAATGGAGTTTAATTGGTTAACTGATATGGCTCAAAAATCGATGTAATATTTTATTACCTTATGTATGCTTTATGGAACATGTTGGTATTGTTAATGTATGGATGAATATATTTTGTCACACGTATGTAGTTAATCATCTCTAAACTTATTCAAAGTACCATAAAAAGTATGTAAATTAATAAGACTCAAATAAATATCATAAATTATAAGTCTGGTAATAAAATAAAATAATAATAATTCCAAGTTCGGTGATTAATTAGTGCAGCGATTAACCACATAAACCTTAAATTTAATTATTCCCTTTAAAAGTTGTAATACCAAAAATATATGGATAAGAAATTATAAAATAGCCCCTAAGATGTATAAATGACATGGAATTGCTCTTGTTAGTGGATTTTACGTGAGAATTGGTTTTCAATCCGATAAAATTACTGATTCACATGTTAATTTCATGATTTGTTCGGAGAATCATTGATAATCAGTTCATAACCTCCGTAAAGGCTCAAAACCTAGGATTTATGATTTATGAGCAAGTACTTAAAGACTAACACCATGGAAGTACTTTTATGTCTAAATTATTTGAAATGATTGAATTAAATGGAAAAAATGTATGAAAGAAAAAAACTGAAATGTCCTTGTATTGTAAAAAGACCAAGATTGCCCCTGATGGTGAAAAATAGCCCAGAAAAGACATACTTGGCCAATTGCAAGAAAAAGTGCATATGTTTGGATTGAAAAGAATTACCGAAATGATATCGACCTGCGAAATAACTAAAATAACCTATGATATTCAAATGATTGAAATACCCCTGAACCTTAAAAAGATTAGAATACCTTGAACTCAAAGATGACTAAAGTAACCTCGAGTGTTGAAGTGACCTAAATATCCTAACGACTTGGAATAAGTGAATGTCTTTGGATAAATTATAGAAACACCAATAAACTTATGTTGTATCATCCCTAATGGTTATGGAGCATAACTCAAGTATGTTGAGTATTCTTGATATTGATACTTCACATAAATATATAATACCATCAAATATCTAATTGTCTCCTCTAGTTCTTTTTAGTTGTGATTATAAAAGGACCAGTTTAATCAATATTAAAAAGTGATTATTCGTGAAGTATATCAGTTTGGATTATTGACAAGTTTTATAGGGTGGAGATCAGTTAGTAAGATTTGATTTGAATTCATGATAATTCGGTATAAATTCAGAATAATGCAAACTATTATTTTACCCTTATTTGATTAAGTTACTAAGAATCCATAAAAAAATAAAATGTATGAAATACATATATTTTCCTGAATAATAAAAACACTCATGTTATATCTAGATCTTCAATAATTCTTATGAAAAGGTTCCTGAGTACCTTTTTAATACACTCGAATCTTAAATGTTTTTTGAAACATCAATTTTTTTAATGTTAATTAGATCTGCTAATGAACGAACCCTTTTTATAGGGACCTCAATTCTGAATTTCGTCCAATATGCAAAAGTTTTACATTTTTCCTTCCTGATAACGATCAAATGCCTCCGAAAAATAACTGAATCTTCTAGTGTGTTCCCTATATGCTACATGACCATTTTATTTGCATTGAAATTATAAATGGGTATCTGGTTGACTTATGATTTTTTACTGATTGATTTAATGATTTATCGTTTACTTGTTTTATTGGAAAAATAAAATATGCCTAAAGTTTGGATCTTGGAACTACTAGTTACTTCTTGAACTATTTTATTGGGACACTATCTGGGTAGGTTGGAGTATGAAAGTTCAGCTCTGATCAAGCTAGTAATTCCTTACGGACCTAAGGTGACCTTTGGGTAGGCTCTAAGGCCCCAAGGTACTCCCTTAGGGTGGCTCCTTTGTTTTGTTCTTAGGGTAAATCCTTATGGATACAGTTCTGGGGGACTGCATATGGAGAATTCAAGTGAAGGGTATTATAATGATTTTAAAACCTGTTTTACTGAAATAAACTATTATTAGTTTTAAACTATGATTTTATTTATTCTAGTTTAGAGGGAACACACTAGACTCTTCATCTTAATCTCCTGAATCTCTCCCCTCTCTGAATATTTCTTTCGGATTTTTATTTTCTGACTGTTACCTAAAGAAATGATTAATGAAATATGAGCTCGTCGCTAGAACTTGATGATGTATGTATCGTTAAAAAATTCATGTTTTACTTATATTTGACGGCCTATTGCATTCATCTGGTATTTTTATATTACTGAGCTTTCCAATGCTCACTCTTTACTCACCATTTCAGGTTAAAAGAATTGATACATTGCTGCTAACAACTTTAGTATTGGGAGTTCCTTTGGCTTTGCTTGCAGAGTATGGTGCAATGTGTAATTAGGAGCATGTAGGTCACTTTTAATTTTTGTATACTAAGTCTGGAAGTTGTATGATTTTTGTAATATATGAATGATTTTTGTAATATATGAATGATTTTCTAAACTTGTATTTTATTTATAAATTGTTTTATGATTTTACATGTTTTAATAAAAAAATTAATTTTTCCTATATTTTTACCGTGGGTCACTTTTGTGGCCCTAATGTGACACCTCAGATCAAATCGGGTCACCCGCATCAGTCTGAGGGTGTTACAAGATGCATTTATGTCCGGGTCATGATTTTTTTGATATGGTAGTTTTATTGTTCTATGGTTGGTTATTGAAGGAACTGTCTCTAGCATAGTCTATAACTTGTAAAACCTTACCACAAGCTTCTCTGCTTTTTGTATAGGGTAAGTCCTAACGTAGGTGATAACTCCTTAAAAAACTATATTTAGAGCATTTTCACTAAAGTTATTGACGATCTTAAGGCACATGTAGGAGCCTATAGATACATTTAGAAGCATATTATTGCATTTTGTGGATTCCCATTGTCGTGGCGTTTTATTTTGAAAATGGTGCTACTTAATGGGGAAGGTAGTGTTAGTTGATGCTGTTCAAGTTTATGGAGCCAAGGATGAGCTAGAATAATTGTTGCAACAAATTGGGATGATGAGACAATCACAAATGTTGTAGCATTTTGGACAACATTTCTGGGCACAGAAAAAGACAAAAGAGTAAAGCTTTTTCATCAAAAACAAGCTGTCTAGACCTCACGTGATTTCTGTTGGCATCCACCTAGGAGGGGACCACTTGCCCCCTTAATACAACTTTCATATTAGGGGAATGTACCCTAGAGTAATAAGGGAATTTTGGCACAAAACCCTAGTATAAAAAGAAAATTATGCCATACAAAAAGAGGATTATTTTTGGGAAGGAATGAGGTAGAAAGAGTGAAAGATAGGCTGAAAGTTTCCATTTTCTTCCCATTTTCATCTTTTTTGTGGTGTCCTCCATTTTCAATCTCAAAGGAGTGGTGAGCCAAGCATTCAAAAGGAGTCAGCATCGCTAAGGTGGTTCGTGGTGGCCGATGGAGCTCACAGCAACACGCGTTGGGAGTCTTTCCTCCACCTTTATGCTTTCTTTACATTTATATTTTCTGGGTTGTTATGGAAAAATTATTTTCTTGGATGATTTGAACCCTACCATGAACTAAACCTTATTTGGGGTGTGATATTATGGTTAATTAAGTGTTTGTTTTAATAAATGGTTTAAGTTTTTATGTTTATTATTTGTTTTGCTCATTGTATTTATTTAGTTAGGAGAGTAAGAGCTATAAGAGTAGCCATTTCTTAGGTTAATTACTTAGTGTTGGAGAGAAACTAATTGAAGATCCTTAGTGTTTGAGAGAAACTAAGTGAAGATCAATAAGAGCAATGGGTTTTAGCTACTAAATAAGACCTAATTCACCTTAGAGATAAGGATAAGGTTTCAACTACTAAAAAGAGTATTGCTTAAGTGATAGGTTTTATGCTACTGTTCACGCTGAGAGGGATTGTCGTGGCATTTTTTATCTGTCAGGTTCCATGACTAGAGATAGCATAGGGATACTTTTTGTAAACTCTGTCAAGCAAATATACCATATAAGCTTCAATAATTCTAAAAGGAAAGCTTAGGTTTCCTTAGTAACCCTACCATTTAGTCCATTTGTAGCTTGTTTTGAAATGATTGTCAAGTTATCTTACTTATCCCCGAATTCTCAATCTAGTTTGCTTTAACATTTTTAATTGGTTATACTTAAAACATCTCATTTTACCATAACATTTCCATTTACTACTAATCCACACTATCATTGAGACTTCACCTCCATACATTTCATCTTCTAACAACATAATCATCTATTCATACCATCATACTAACTATACATAGATAATTTATACTAGAGACGTAGCTTTACTTGCAATTTCCTCCAATACTTGTGGAAACAATACTCACTCATCATTACTTGTTCGACATTATACTTACACAATTTGGGCATCAAATTTAGTACATCTATGCGCACGATCAAGTGTTTGGCATCGTTGCATGGGATTGTGAAACGGAAGCCTAACAATTTTGTTATAGTACTTTTATTTTACTTCTTTATTTTTTGTTTATAGTTTTACTTGTTAATTTTGTTTACTTTTTCAGTTTTTTACTATTGTATGACCAAAAGGACTGTTGAAGAACCACTGTATCCTCTAGTACCTGAGATTGATCACTTATTCTGTCGAAGACGATGTGCTCAACGTGCTAATAGAGTCATGAACAATAATCAAAGCCAAGGTGTTTAGAAAGTAAAAGATCATGCAGATCCAAATGCTATATCATTTCGGAATGATGGACTTGTACCTCAACTGAGAACTATTAAAGATCACTTAGCTACTATCTTGGATGATCTCAACCGTGGGATTGTAGCTCTCGAGATATAGGCATCCCACTTTGAGCTTAAACCAGTTATGTTCATCACGTAGAACTCAATAGGATAATTTGGTTGCATGCCTCATGAAGATGCAAGGTAAAACATTCGTGCTTTCTTGGTGGTATGTGATTCTTTTAGGCAAGAATGAGTGCATGAAGATGTGATGAAGCTTAAATTATTTATGTATTCTTTGTGAGACCTAGGAAGAACTTGGTTGAGTGGAGTTTTATCCTGCTCAATGGAATCATGGTCGGATTTGTGCAAAAACTTTTTCTACTGTATATTATGCCCAACATGAACACTCAACTCAGTAATGACATAGCATATTTCGATCAAGTTGATGACCAATCAATGTATAGGTGTTGGGATCTATATAAGGGATTATTTTGCAAGTGAACTAATCATGGATTCCATAACTGGACTCAAGTTGTAATGTTTTATAATGGAGTTAATGCACCATCCAGGATGATGTTGGATGCGTTGGAAATGGCACTTTGCTAGAAAAATCACCTGGAGAAGCTTTTGACATTCTTAATAGGATAACAAACAATGATTACCAGTTTCCCTATTTAAGGCTTGGAACAGGAAGGAAGACAATAGGGACATTTTAGCTAGATACTAAGGATTCAATCTCAGCCCAACTCTTCGCTATCACAAATATGTTGAAGAACTTGTAATGTTCCAATGAGGTTAAGGAAGTAAATATGGCTAGATCAGCATGTTTTTAGCTAGATACTAAGGATTCAATCTCAGCCCAACTCTTTGCTATCACAAATATGTTGAAGAACTTGTAATGTTCCAATGAGGTTAAGGAAGTAAAGATGGCTAGCTCAGCATGTTTTTATATCATTGAAATCACGATGAAAGTGAATTCCCATACAATCAATAATCCATCAACTATGTGGGGAATTTTAACTGAGGCAGCAACAACAACCCCAACTTCAATACGTACAACCCAGATTGGCATCAATATCCTAATATTTCATGGGGAAATCAGGGAGCCACTAATGCTAATCACTCCAATTGGTAGTAGAATGTAAATGATCCCCCAAGTTTTCAAACGAATATTCTATGGAAGAATTCTAACAGGGGGCAATGTCTTCGTCTAATACCAACTCGCTGGAGGCTATAATGTAAGATTTTATAGCAACCAAAAGGCCTATAGTGTAAGAACATTCTAAATCTATGAAGAATCAAGGAGCTTTACTACAAAGTCAAGGAACATTGTTGCAAAGCCATAGCTCATCCTAAGAGCTCTAGAAAGTCAAGTAGGAAAAATTATTGTAACATTACAAGAACATCAACTAGGTCGTCTGCCTTGTGACACTGAAGTCACTAAAGCTCATGGAAAAAGCAATGTAGTGTACTTATACTAAGGAGTGGAACCCAAATAAACCAACAAGATAAGTTTAGGGGAAGAAAGACTGATGATTCCAACCCCATGATTGAGCCATTAGAACCTGAGTTGCAAGAAGAATCACTTATGGAGAAGGAAAAATATGATGGTTAAAATAGTGCACATACTAAGGGATCAAATAAAAATGCCACAGCAAAAGTTGTTCCCACACCATTAGTAGAAGAAGTCAGACCCCTAGCATCCTTCTCAAAGGCTGAAGAAACGTAATGATGCATTCAATTCAAGAAGTTTGTACACATCCTTGATCAGCTATATATTAATGTCCCACTCCTGGAAGAGATTGAACAAATGCCCACATATGCCAAATTTCTCAAGGAAATTGTCACCAAGAAGAGAAAAGTTGAGAAGTATAAGACAATTGGCACGAAAAAGAATTCTGCTTGATCTTGAGCAAGTTACCAACTGAGAAAAAAGATCCAGAAAATTTTATTATTACATATTCTTTAGGAGATAACTATCTTGGGAAGGAAATATGTAGCCTTGGATCAAGTGTGTATCTAATGCCCAAGTCAATATTCTTGAAGCTTGGGATGGGAGATGCAAGGCATACCTTCGTTATTTTAAAATTGGCTGACCAATCCGATGTTCGTCTCGAGGGACGGATCGTAGATATCATAATGAGGATGGATAAATTTGTGTTCTCAACTGACTTTCTTATACTTGATTACGAGGTTGATGCCAATGCACCCAAACCTTTAGGGAGACCTTTCCTAGCCATGGGTCACATTCTTATTGATTGTGAGAAAGGTGAACTTACTATGCGAGTAGCCAATCAAAGTGTGATTGTGAATGTTTTTCGTTCTCTCAATTATGTGGATGATTCTGAAGAATGTCAGGCACTCTGAAAATATACTCGATGATAAGAGGGAAGCAACACAACTTTTTTCATATAGATGAAAGACTATGAGAAACTCATTGAATAGGAAACCATAGAGGATCTCGATAAGTTTCCATTGGAGGTGCAATATTCTAGATTACTTTTATCTAGACCATGTATGCAATTTAAACCTCTTGGTTTTGATGAATTTATTCCTCCAAAACCCTCATTACAGTATACACCCAACTTAGAACTAAAAACTTTGCCAACGCATTTTAAAAATGCTTACTTGGGTAATGATAACACTTTACCTGTGATTATTTCTTCTAGTCTTAAGCCCAACCAAGAACGTATCTGCAAAATGTTTTATCATAACATAAGAAAGTGTTAGGTTGGACTATGGCTGATTTCAAATGGATAAGCCCTACTATTTGTATGACAAAATTTTGCTAGATGAATGCCACATCAATTCCATTGAGCAACAAAGAAGGCTCAACCCTCTTATAAAGAAAATAGTGATGAAAGAGATCATAAAGTGGCTTGATGTTAGATTTATCTACCCAATATCCAATAGTTCATAGGTAAGCCCAGTGTAATGCGTCCCCAATAAAGGATGCATGACCGTGGTGAGTAATGAGGACAATGAGCTCTTACCCATGCGCATTATCACCAGATGGAGGATTTGCATAGACTATAACAAGCTCAACGAGGAGACCAAGAAATACCATTTTTCCTTTACATTTCTTTGATCAAATATTGGGTCGATTGGCGGGCAAGACATATTATTGCTTTCTAGATGGATATTTTGGGTATAATCAAATTGCCATAGTACTAGAGGACCAAGAGAATACAACATTCACATGTCCGTATGGTACTTATGCTTTAAGGTGGATGCTCTTTGCACTCTGCAATGCTCCAACAACTTTTCAAAGATGCATGCAAGCCATTGTCTCACACATGGTTGAGGATTTCTTGGAAATATTCATGGATAATTTCTCCCTCTAGGGAGACAGCTTCGAAAAATACCTTGGCAATCTGGAAAGGGTACTTAAGTGATGTGAAGAGGTTTACCTTGTGCTAAACTGGGAAAAGTGTCACTTCATGGTGATCGAAGGCTTTGTTCTACACCACAAGATATCACATAAGGGTATTGAGGTGGACAAAGACAAGGTCGAGGTGATAGAGAAGCTACCTCCACCAACCACTGTAAATAAAACCTTTCTTAGACATGTTGCCTTCTATAGGAGATTTATTAAGGACTACTCTAAAATCTCCAAGCCATTTTTCATTTTTCTACAGTAAAATCAACCCGTCGTGTTTGATAAATTTTTCCATGGCGCATTCACAAAGATAAAATAAAGAATTATCTCGACACCCATAGTTGTTCCCCCTGATTGCACTTCACCATTTGAGCTATTGTATGATGCAAGCGGCTATGTCGTGGGAGAAGTGCTTGGTCAGCGCCAAGGTAAGATCTTTCATGTTATTTATTATGCTAGTCGTACCTTGAATGATGCACAACCTAACTACACAACCACTAACAAAGAATTACTTGTCGTGGTATTTACGTTTGAAGTTTAGCCATACTTGATAGGCATTAAATTTATTGTTTACACTGATCACTCAGTTATCAAATACTTAGTGAATAAAATGGATGTCAAACCCATACTTATTAGGTGGATTCTACTTTTGCAAGAATTTGACTTAGAGTTTAAGGATAAAAAAGGTATTGATAACCAAGTTGTTGATCATCTTTCTAGGCTAGAGAACAATATATAATTCCAAGCCAATTTAGAAATCAAAGAAGAATTCCCTGATGAGAAGATTTTATTTGCTGCAGCAATTCCGTGGTATGCTGACATTGTTAACTTCCTTGTTAGAGGAATTTTGCCGTATGATTTAAGCAACCAGGGTAAGAAGAAATTCAAGCATGATGCATGATTTTATTTTTAAGATGATCCATATGTGTTTAAGTAATGTACTGGCCAGATGATATGATGATGTTTCCCTGAAGAATGAGAAAATGACATTTTACACCATTGTCATACAGCTTCGTGTGGCGGCCATTTCAGAGGTGTAAGGACTGCTGCCAAGGTCTTCAATCAGGCTTCTATTGGCCTACTCTCTTCAAGGATGCTCATTAATTTTGCAAGGCTTGTTATAGATGCCAGCGCACATGAAACATCTCTAGGCGACATGAAATGTCATTGTAAAACATTTTGGAGATAAAGTGTTTTGATTTGTGGGGCATAGACTTTATGGGACCCTTTCCATCTTCGTTTAGAGACCTTTACATTCTGCTAGCCATGGACTACGTCTCTAAGTGGGTCGAGGCAATTACAACACTGAGGAATGACTCTAAGACCTTACTCAAGTTCCTTCACAAAAATATCTTTACTAGATTTGAAGAACATAGAGCCATCATCAATGAAAAAGGCACCCACTTCGATAACAAGTTAATTTCCAAGGCATTGTAGATGTATGGGCTGAGACTCAAAATTACCACGTCATATCATTCCCAGACAAATGGACAAGTTAAAGTATATAATAGTGAGATCAAGCAAATCCTTGAGAAGATAGTGAACCCCAAGAGGAATAACTGGTCCCCTAAGCTTGATGAAACACTTTGGGCATATTGCACAGCGTTTAAGACCCACTCAGTATGTCACCTTTCAATTTGGTATATGGAAAGGCATGCCATCTTCCTGTTGAGCTGGAACATAAAGCATATTTGACCGTTAAGAAGATCAATTTTGATGCCCAAATAGCCGGTGAAAGAATACTACTAGAGCTGAACGAGATGGAAGAGTTTCAAGCCCAAGCTTATGAAAATGCCAGGCTACACAAAGAAAAAACCAAATGGTGGCATGACCAAAATATTTTTTCGTGACATTTTCATAATTATCAGCAAGTGCTCATTTATAACTCAAGGTTGAGACTCTTTCCTGGCAAACTCAAGTCGAGATGGTTTGGACCTTTTGAGGTGCGCCAAGTATACCCCCACAAAGCTGTAGACATTAAAAACCTAGATCATGGGACCATTTTCAATGTCAATGGCCAGGGGTTGAAGGCATACATTCGAGTCCTCATATTGCGTGACAAGCCAACGCTCTACCTGTAGGATTCATGAGTTTGCTTCTCTAACCCTTTAAACTTGTCACAATATTTTTAGTTTGCTACTGTGCATAAATAATACATGCGTTTTTTAAATTATTTCAGTGTTTCAGTTATTTTTTATTATTTTTTACATTTTTTAAGAATTTATTTTATTTCATTAATGATAAGAGGCGGATGAAGGAATTAGAACAAAAAGAAGGACAAAACCCTACTTTTCAGCTTTTTTAGCGAAAAAGAAAAAAATGAATGAGTAGTTATTTCTTTTCAATTTTCAAGTACCATATTTATTTTTATTATTTATCTCACTCACTTTTCACCCCTCCTTTATTACTTTTTATCTTCTCAAAACCCCCACAATACGTTACCACTAATAAAAACCACCTATTATTTTCTTTAAAACCCTTTTTACTCTCTTTATTTTTACTTTCTCCCCATCAATCATTTTCACTTCTTCATTCTCTCTCAAGGCCATGTACTCTATAGCCAAAAACTTCAAACTTTTCATTTTATTCTTCGTCCTCTAAAGAAAGCATGGTGCGATCTCGTTCAGCAAATGGAAACCCTCCCTTCCCACAACAGTTAAAGATGAAGAAGCCGATGAATACTTCCAAAGCATCAAAGGCGAAAGGTTTTCTTCGAACAAGGCTTCATCTTCTCCAATGAAAACGATATTGATCTAGGGTTGAACGTGATAGACGTGGTCACTAGGCATAAATGGTAATATTTCACAGGACACCCAAACAATGTAAATGCTTCTCTTGTCAGAGTTCTATGCTAACATCTCCGACCCGATACATCGCTCCATCTACGTGGAAGGTAAAAATATCCACTTTAGAACTTCTACGATTAATCGATATTTTAAGCTTGAAGGTGTTGTCGATCAACATGCAAAGTTTGATAAATATTCTGATTACGAGACATATCAAGGTGTGTTGGAGGATTTATGTTTTCAAAACTCCAAGTGGAATGGCAAGCAACTGAGTCAACGCAAGGTGGACAGAAATTGACTTCAACCTAAGGCTAAGTTGTGGAACCATTTCATGAAGACCAAGTTGATGCCTACGTCCCATAATACGATGGTGTCGCTAACCTGAATGATGTTACTACACTCGATACTCGTGGGACACGCGATATACGTTGGGCAGGTATCCTGGAACAAACACAGGCATGCTTGAAATGACCGGAAAGTTCTTTGGTCTTTCAAAATTCATCACCGTACTTTGCTAAAATAAGGGATTTATTGAGGATAAATTTGATTAAATGTTACATGGGTTGACTGGCACCACAAAGCCAAAGTTGCATGTGCTATTAAGATTAAATGAGGACAAGCCTGAGGACTTTTTGGAAGCTTGTACAAAGATAAATGTTACGACAAGATTAGTTGTTGTTGTCGACTCTTCCAGGTAAATAAAAGAACAACTTGAGGCATTATTAGATGATCTTCTAACATTCTTTGCTTATGTCAAGCAACAAGATGAGGTGTTATAATCATACTTCAATGAGATACTCCCTCAATTTGCCATTGATATCCCCATTTTCCAGGATTGCATCTTGCCAGCATATGAAGATGCCTCGGCATTCCAAAATGGCACGCCACCTGAGCCACAAGATGTTGACCAATCCACCATGAGGCCTGAGGAAGAGAAGCGAGATCTAGACCCCCAGTCGCAAACCCATGATAAGCTAGAACAGTCCTGAAGACATTCACTACTGCTGAGGAACCACACGGGGAGATGCTCAAGTAAATAGAATATCCACAATAATCTCCCATGCACAAAACTAAACGACGCTTGAAGAAATCTATGGGTCGTGTGGAAATTCCAACCGCCAAGGAACCTGAATGCACTCAATCCCTACCCGCTGAACCAACAACGAACTTAGAGCCGAGCCCCCCATTGACCCGCCGCAACGTAGCCTACATGACACCACCACCTTAGGAAGTCAAGTTACCTTACATTGCATTGCATGAAATTTAGTATAGTTTTAACTTAGTTTTTTTTCATGCATTGGGGACAATGCATCCCTCAAGTTTGGGGAAGGTATTGTTTGTATTTAGTATTGCATTCATGATAGTCAATAGTTTTTCCTATATCATATTTTTTTTTATTTTTAGACGGTTAGTGGAATAAATTAAGGATGCTCGATGATGATTATAATTTTTATGGCTATCATGAACTGAATGTACATAACTATTGAGTTGGATAGGATTTACTTTAGGACTTTCTTGTTTATGCTTTAAATTGCTACACGATTGTATGCTCTCTATGTTTAGGAATTTTAGAAATCTTTTAGGAAAGGAAACTCAAATGCCTTAGTGTATATTATTGATAATGGAATTAATGTCTTAAATTAAACTCCCTTATATATTTTGAATTATGTTTAGAGCGACACTCTCTTTGTTATGGAATTGCCCAGATATTGCGTTTCAATTAAATGGAACCTATAGCATACAAGTGAATTAAAGTAGTCACGGGATGACTCTGTCTGACTAGCTCGGGGATGAAATGTTTGCTCCAATTCATTTAGAGTGTGTGATGGTAGTTGTAATAGGCTGACTCAACTCGTAGTAGTGTTAAGGAAATATGAGTGAATCTTGTCCTTAATTGAATAATAAATGCTATAGCAAAACAATAGTGCTTGATTAGAAACTTTCTAGCTTCGTTAAGTATAGATTAGATACAATCACACACACCTCTGCAAAGGATGTTTCCCTATAGAACACTACTTGATTTATCCACCAGTCTAGCATGTTGAAGATAATTAGTCTAAGGGCTAAAATTTTAACCCATATGAATGTCCTGAAACTGAACTTTACCGTGAAATTTTTCTTTTGCTAACTACTATCCATTGCTTGAGGAGAAGAAATAGATTACATTTGGGGGTGTGATAACTCCGTAAAATGGCTTATTTAGATCATTTTCACTTAAGTTATTAATGATCTTAAGGTACGTGTAGGAGCATATAGACTTATTTAGAGGCATATTATTATATTTGGTAGATTCTGATTGATGTGGCCTTTTATTTTGAAAATGATGCTACTTAACGGGGAATGTAATGTTGGCTAATGATGTGCAGGTTTATGGAGCCAAGGATGGGCTAAGAGAATTGTCGTAGGAAATTAGGATGATGAGGCAACCGCAAATACCATGGCATTTCAGACAACATTTATGGGTATAAAAAAAGACAAAAGAGCTGAATATTTTTCATCAAAATGCCAGTTGTCTAGACCTCACGTGATTTCTATTACCAGCCACCTAGGTAGGGATCACTTCCACCTTTTTACCCACTTTCACGTGAGAGGAATGTACACTAGGGTACTAAGGAATTTTGGAATAAAACCTTAAAATATTCCCCTAGTATAAATAGGAAATGATGCCACAAAAAAAGAGGATTCTTTTTGGGAAAAAGTGAGGTATGCAAGAGTAAAATGACAACTGAAAGTTTCTATTTCCTTACCCATTTTATATTTTTCGTTGTGTCCTCCATTTTCAAACTCAAGAGAGTAGCGAGCTTAGCATCCGAGAGGAGTCGATGTCGCTAAGGTAGTTCATGGTGGCTGAGGGAGCTCACGGCAGTGTACGTTGGGAGTCTTTTCTCCACCATTGTGTTTTTTTTGTTACTTTTATATTTTGTGTGTTGTTATGGAACAAATTATTTTCTTGGATGATTGAACCCTAGCATGAACTAAACCTTATTTCGTGTGGGTTGTTATGGATGATTAAGTGTTTGTTTTAATGAATGGTTTAAGTTTTTATTTCTATTATTTTCTTTAATCATTGTATTTATTTACTTAAGATTGTAAGAGCTATGAGAGTAGCCATTTATTAGGTTCAATACTTAATGTTCAAGAGCGACTGAGTGAAGATCCTTAGTGTTCGAAAGAAACTAAGTGAAGATCAATGTGAGCAATGGGTTTTAGCTGCTAACTAAGACCTAATCTACCATAGAGATAAGGATAGGGTTTAAATGACTAAAAGGAGTAGTGCTTAAGTGATAGGTTTTATGCTACTGTTCAAGCTGAGAGGTATTGTCGTGGCATTTTATCTGCTAGGTTCCATGACTAGAGTTAGCATAGGGACACTTTTAGTAAACTTTGTTGAGCAAATAGTCCATAAAAGCTTGAATCATTCTAAAAGGTAAGGCTTAGGATTACTTAGTAACCCCACCATTCATTCCCATTGTACCTTGTTTGTGTGAGGATTGTCAAGTTATCTTACTTATCCATGAATTCTCAATCTAGTTTGATTTAACATTTTTTATTGGTTATACTTCAAACATCTCATTTTTTTTCATAACATTTCCATTTGCTACTCATCCACACTACCACTGAGATTCTACCTCCATACATTTCATCTTGTCACAACATAATCATTTGTTCATATCGTCATACTAACTATACTTAGATAATTTATACTAGTGTTATAACTTAACTTGCAATTTCCTTCAATCCCCGTGGAATGATACTCACTTATCACTTTATTACTTGTTCGACGTCTATACTTGCACATTTTGCACATCGAATTTAGTACATCTACGAGATCAAGTTTTTATATCCAATTTATGCTTAGTCAGGTTAGAATAATTCTAAAGAAGTCTATTATCCTACCATAGCATATGTTCAAATTTGATGCACATAGGGTAAGTACTTAACGTAGGCTCCTCTGTTTTGTGTACAGGATAAGTCTTTACCATATGCTCCTCTGCTTTGTACACATGGTAAGTCCTTACTGCAAGATTCTTTGCATTGTACACACGATAAGTACTTATTGCAGGCCCTTATGCTATCAGTATAAAGTCCTTACCTGGTGTACATGTGGGTGTATGGTTTCAGAAAACCAACACTTTCTGGTGTTTGGATGGAGGGCAGTCAGATATTTTCAACTAAAGTTACCTTCTCTATAAAAGTCTATTTTACTGAAATAAATTATATGTACATTCTTCTTTGTAATGAGGGAGAACACTAAACTCTTCAACTCAGCCTCTGAGATATATCTGTGTATGACATCTTTCGATCTAGGTACTTTTCGACTGCTACTTTTAGGATTAATAAATAAATTTACAAGACTTTTCTAAAGCATATAGATACCAGTATCACTAAAGAAATTTTCTTGCATTACTATATAGTTGTTTTCCTTTAGCATCTTTTGGTAGTTCTGTATTACTGAGCTTTTCCAAATCTCACTCTGTCACTTACTAATTCAGGTTAAAGAAAATTATTTTATGTTCTTATCGACATCAGTTGGGAGTTCCTTCGTCGTTGCTTGTGGAGTACGACGTATGTAATTAGAAGGAATGTAGGTTACAGTTGTTTTTATATCAGTTTAAAACTTGTTTTTACACTATCTATTACTGAATTCTATTTTAATGTATGAATTTATTTATATATTAAGATTAATTTTCAATTTCAAAATTTGATTGGTTAAAGTTTTTTTCTTGAATTTTCAGAGTGGGTCGCTCTAGTGGCCCTAATGTGACACCTTGGATCAAATCGGGTCACCCGTATCAATCTGATGGTGTTACACTAGAAGTCTCGAGTTCGAGCATCTACTGCAGGGTATATGAGCTTTCATTGTCAAATGGTTGAATCTTTAGAGAATATACTACCACTTGTAATTATCCTAGATTAATTCAAAACAATATCCTTTGATTACCTGAATTTAATGGTTGAGATTATAACTTATATATAAGAGCTAGAATCCACCAATACAATATAAACTTTGATTTAGTTATTGTGATTTTAAATGAGGATAATTCACTTTTTTCCTTAAAAATCATCTCATTTTCTGTTATTAATTTCAATAATCCATTTTCACTCATCCAAATAGCTATAGAACATAAAAGTTAAAAGTTTTACAAGATATCTAGATCGTTTGATTAATTGAGTTTAATGTATAAGATTAAAATTTATAAATTAAAAATAATCTGCATAATTTCCCCTAAAAATCTACTCATTTTTCTATTGTTAATCTTGATCGTCTACTTTCTTTAACTAATTATCCTTCAACTAACTAACATAATATACAAACTTTTAAATTTTACACTGTGTAAATGAGTCTTATTGTTTAAATTTTGGGAATATTGTGGGAGAATTTTTTTTTGTGCGTGTGAAAAATGGGGGGGTTTTGAGAAATATTTTGGGATCTAGGTCATTTACTACATTGTACGTGTCATGAGGGGTGAAGAGTTTAATAAAATATATTAAAAAATAAAACTCATCATATGAATTGGAACAAAATTGTCATTTCCTCATGACGCGTTCTAATTTTTTAATATATTTTATGGAACTTGTCATTCCCTCGTAATATGTTTTACGTGCACTATAGCAAATGACCTAAATTCTAAAATAATTATCAAACACATGTATTTAAAAAAAAAAAGCTTGCATTTTTAGCCAAAGAAGTCAATCTTACCTCTTATATGTGCACTAGAAACTTTTTTTAAAAAAATCACTTGCATGCAAGAAAAAAATAGATCAACAACGTTTTTGAAACACCAAAACTACAAAAGCAAGAGAAAGAGAGAAAAACCCTTAGCTTTGGTCATCGAAAATCGAACGCTTGCCAAAGAAGGTAAGAAAGCTGAGACCTTTCTTTTTAGATATGCGTCGTAGAGCTCATTGTATGGTGATTTAGGATCGGTGTATAAAAACTTTCGAAAAAGGCAAGGGTTCAATTTCACGGCCACTGTGGGTGGTGGCTAGAGTGACAGTTAGGTGGCGAGTGGACGGTGATCCAGTGGGGGTTTGGTCGGATTCAGGGATTGAGGTTGAGAGTGTTTTGAGGGTGAGAGTTTTGGGAAAGTTGACACAAATTAAAGAAAATGGGTTTTGGGCGATTTTAAATACGAAGGAGCTCCCTATAATTACTAAATTTTTAAATCATGCATGTGGTCCATGAAGCTTTGAAGTGTAATCCGATTTGGTCACCTACTATAAATTGGTCACCAAATTTTGATTTAATTCAATTTAATCATTTTTATATTTTTATTTGTTTATAAATTGGTGCCTTGACTTACTTTTTTTACAACATTTATTATTGTTATTATTTAATTTTTATTATTTATTTCATCATCATTATTATTATTATTATTATTAACTTTAATTTTATTTTTTTTCAAAGGGGATCCAATTAAAATTAAAGTTTGTCAAACGTGAATAATTTCGAATCGAATCTAAATTCTTATTTAAATTTCAATATTCACAATCAAGACAACAGAGTAATCAATTCGTACCGAAAGGACGATTCGGGGGTGCTCATCCTTCCTTGATCGTAAACAACTCTCAAATCCGACTATGGTAAAACGCAGACTCAGTAAATGACAAGTGTTTGATCTACCTAATTAAAAAATGATCGGTGGGGACTCCATCACAATTCCAAGTTGGAACTTGAACCCGAGACCACCTGAAGAACCGTTGCAAGGTCCTAAAGGAAGAATTAGGGATTGACAAAGGTGGAATTAGAAAATTGAAAGGAGGATGAGGAATTTCAAAAGATGAAAAGAGAAAGTGAGAAATGTTGAAGGGAAAGGTTTATTATCTGATGAAGCGCTCATGATGGAAAAAGTTGATGAGCAGCTGGTGATGGAGCAAGCCAAAGCAATGGACAAACAGTTAGGCCAAGGAACAGAAGATCCATCCAGCTAGGAAATCTAGACGAGTGAGGCGCAATATCAACGGTCGAGGAGGGCATCAATTCTCTTAAGAACGTACGTGCAACTACCACTAAATAATTTGTACAACCAATATGAGATAAACAGATTATCATGGATGTTTTTGAAGTTTTATGAATGAAAAATCTGAAGTACTCTATTTCTGTAAACCCAAATTTCTTCTTTTTCTTAAATCCCTTCTTTATAAATCAAGTTAAATCCTGATAAATTATTACAACATAATATCTATTCATAACTTTTTTTAGTCTATTGACAAAACAAGCATGCTTAACAGACAATTGCTAAAATCAAGGCCCCTAAAAAATTATCTCTTTTACCATTAAAATAAAAACACTTTGATGCGTTCATTAAAGATCTATATTTATGCTGATAAGTGTACGGCCAAACTCATTGGATAGCTTTTTTAATGGTCAGAATGGATAGAAGGGAATGAAATGTTGACCAATTTCCGGGGGGGGGGGGGGGGGAATTTCAAGCACCTAACGAAAATAACTACTTATTTTTCAAATAATCCTAATAATAATAACTAAAACCTAACTTCAATCTCAATAAGAATTTCTTCTGCAATTGTTCAGAGTTCACACAAAGTAAAGAAATATGTTGAAACGGTACACCTTTCTGGTGGAAAAGACCCACTCTAATGAATAATTGCTACAAAGAGCATGATGGGATTTTTCAAAAAAAATGTATCATGTATAAATACAAAGTTGCGTTTATTACCTTAGTTATTATTAGTTTCCTTTTTTCCCCGGACCCGAATTAACATCTGGAAGATTTCTACGATACTGCTGAGATGTCAACCTTCTCTCCAGCGGCGATTTCCGTTTGCTTACAACAAACCTATTCACCCCTTTCCTCATTGGCATTATAGATGGGAAATCCTCGTCGGGGATCTGGCTGAGCTCTGAAATGTCCTTTATCTGAGCAACACGGCGAAACCACCGCTCAGCTTTGGCCTCTTCCGACATGTCCAGAGGATCTGGTTCCTTCACCGCTGAACCTTCCAAACTCTTTCCACTCCAACTACTCCGAACATTCTGATGCCCGGACTGTGGGGTTGAACTTCCAGGAAAATCGGTCACCTGTTTCCTACTGGCATTAGTACTTGTTCGGGGTTTGAGAGAACTTGGTTTTGAATATCCACTAGTCTGTTCCGGATAAGCTGCGTCTCTCCTCGTCTCACTTGAGTTTCCTCCAGAAGGTTTCAAGGTCCAGCTTTGCATCTGTTGATTTTGCGTTGACTGCATATCATCTGTAACAGACATCTCGGATAACTTATGTGAAGGCTGCCCTGGTGTCACAGAGTTGAAGTTTCTCCAGCTGCTTTTGCACTAGAATCTGTTCCATTTGTCTGCAGTTTATCCTTCTTAGCAAAGTAGTCAGGTGGGAAGGGGACAAAGGGAACATAATTGGTATTGCTAGCTTGCTCGGTTGCCACAAGTCTCTTGTAAGTCGGAGAAGTCAAAGAACGGTCTTTCTTTCTGCTAACAACAAATTTATTCTCTCCTTTGCGCATAGGCATGATTTTGGGGAAGTCCTTACCAGGAATTGCAGTGGCAAGATCGGTAACATTGTGGAGCTCCGCAACCTTCTTAAACCATCCCTCAGATTGTTCAGCTTGGTCTACCTCTTCATCGAGGTTTTCTTTCTCCGAATGTTGCTGAGTTCCTAGAGACCTCAGCAAATCCTCACTCCCAGAAACAGCATCCACTTGTCCAACTGCATTTGAAACATCAGTGTTGTGTTCATTCGATACATCTTTTCGACTATCCTGCATCTCCAAATTTTCAGATTTCTTCGCAAACATATCCGCTGGTAATGGCACAAATGGAACGTTATTAGACTTGGCTACTCTAGGATGACCGTCCTGAATTGTAGTAGAAACAGGAGCATTCTCTGCTCCAGTATTGATGCTAGCATCATTAGATGGACGACCAAGAATCTCATCTAAACTCCGATTAACTTGGGCATCCAGGGTCTTATTTACTTCCCCAGTCTGAAAATTGTTACGACCAGGAATGCCATCATTATCCATGTTTCTACGGTACTGAGCATCAGCCAACCTCCTCTCCAGAGGTGATTTCCTTGTACTCACAACGAATCTATTAACACCTCTCCTCAAAGGCATGATTTCTGGGAAATCTTCATCTGCTATGGCAGAGCTCATATCGGTACAGTCGAGCTGAGAAACCTTACTAAACCATCGTCGCGCCTTCTCTTCATTGGCAGCTAAGCGCCTATCAAGATCAGCCTTATTTGAAGAAGTCTGATTGCTGTATGCTAAAGCCGGCCTAGAGTACGCATTACCAACTGAGATCTGTCCTGGACGTTTGCAAGCACACCTCAAGCATACTGTATTCCTCCCATAATTAAAGAAATTACATCTGTAACAAAAAATTAAAAACATTAAAATTACAATATTAATTCCCAAAAAGAAAAGAGAGAAAAAAGCAATGCTCACTGGGGACACTCCCACTCTCCACCAGTCAATTGCCGCTTGGGCCGTTCTTCCTCGCACTCGAGGCATTTCACATTTCTTGCAAAGTTCATAAAATTACATCTGCACAAAGAATAAAACATTATGCCTCCATAACTCTTTAGCGCCAATCAATCACAGGTAACATGGAGCACATGCGATAGGCAACCCTCGTTTACGAATACATATAGTAACTGATATCCTTGATAACGTTATCCATACAAAGTATTCCAATTCAGGATTGGATCTAATCAGACGGACACAGTTCTTTCAAAACAAAAGGCACCCACTAGGTATAGTCTCTGCTAATTATTTCATTAAGAAAAGATTTCTACAGACGTATTGGTCGTGAAGTTCCAAGAATGCACATATGCTCGGTGCTTGTACAGAAGAGTAGAAAGTATAAAATCCTTGGCTTCTCTGACGATTACAAAAAAGGGATATAACACTAGACTACCTATGCAGATGATAAAAAAATGGAGACCTACCTCGGGCAAATCCAGTCACCTCTTTTCATTTCAATATTTGGCCCAAAAGACCTTGCCATTTGTCCATTTTGCTCATGTTCGGAATAGTTTGAAACTGGAAGACTGTCACTCAGTTTTGCCAACTCGCCCAGCAAATGACGGACAGAAGATTCAACAAGATCTGTGTTGTAGAGACTGGTTCTATCCAACGAAGAGGTAACATTGCTTGCATAACTCAATAAAAACCTCATTAAATCAACCGTGTTCGCTTTATCGACATCTGCAACCTAAAAACTGAAAAACATTCAGAAACATAGAACATACTAGTTTCAAGGGTATGGATTCAACAGCATCAGTGATAGAAAAAGAAGGGACTTCATTTTTACTTTATCTCGAAAAGAACATATACAACCACACAAGATTCATACATATAAACACTTATTGGAGGCCGTACGACGCAAGAATCATCCTATAGGAACCATTTCACATACAAATTAGAATACAAGGTTAACGGACTAAACCCCTTAATTTCTAACATAGAATCAACAATAAGCAACAACCAAAACCCTATACTTTTTTATACTTCGGTTTAAAAGGAAGTTTGAATAACAAGAGTTTTTGTGAAGAGCCCCTGTTCTGTACTACTCGTGTTAGGGGTGAACAAAACTCAACTGGACTCAAAAAAAAAAAATACTCGACTCATTTTAATTTCAAGTCATAATTTCATAAACTCAACTCGAAAAAATTTCAAATTTGAGTCAAGTAATAAATTAGAACTCGAATAACTCAAAATTTTTCAGTAATTAGTGGTTTAATTTTCAAATTTGAGTCGAGTCACTCAACTTTGTACCAGATATGTATATCACATGTGAAATATATATATATATATATATATTGCTCATGGTTATAGAAAACTGTTTAAATTAAAATCAATTAGTACCACAATATGATAAATATTTATAATTAAAGTTAAACAGAAGGTCGAACAATTCCACTCAAATTTTATAAACTTGTCCAAACTCAAATAAAATTAGAGTTACAAAATAAGACTCAACTCAACCCTATAAGTAGTTTCAATTGCCCTTCTAGCACCCGTATATATACTCTTAAACAAAATAAACGATACTTACATTGCATTCACCGCTATTTAGGAACACCGTCAACCTCCTTGCGGACTCCTCCTCATCCTTGAACAAAAAAGGCTTCCCGTTTTGCACCACCACCTCAATCTCCTTCCTCGAAAGCAATCTGATCATAAACCCCAATGCAAAACGAGGGGAAAACACTTAAAAATGAAGAAATCGACATGATGTAAGCAAAATTTTAATTTGAACTTCCATTATTGGTACCTTAGAAGGTCCGTTTTATCACGCGCGAAAGCCAAGCAGGCATTCAACACAACTAGAAACTCTTCTGGCAACTGGGAAGCATCCGCCGCAAGCTCATTGGAGGTATGATGGGAATTGAAGTAGCCTGCGGCCGATATGTTGTTAAGAAGAGCGGAGAATTCGGGCCATGAAAGATTGGGTGGAGCCAATAAGGAGGAATTGGCGAAATTTGAGGAGGCGGTTTGGGCGTGGAAATGGCGTGGTGAAGGTCTGGGAAGAAACAAGAACGAGTCTTTTTTGGTTTCAATGATGGGTAGCAAAGGGCGGAGTGGCGTAAAATGATGTTGACGGAAGAAGGATAGCCGCATGCGGTGACGGGTGAGGCGGAGGAGGGAGGAGAAGGGACGGCGTTGATGGAGGAGGATAGGGGAAGGAGGAGAAAGGATCATTAGGAGCCTACCGCTGCTGCCCATATTTTGTATTCTTTTATTATACACAAGTTGGCATTATGGATAGAAATGTTGATAGAAAATACGGAAGTGGTGGCGGCGAGCCGAGTACAGCGGAAGTGGGTGGTGGGGCAAAACCCTAGAAACCTATAATACGGTGTTTGGTAGTGGATGAAGGAGAGGGTATTATCTTCTGGAATCCGGGCTTCTGGCTATGAAGCAAATACTAAAAAGATTTTTTGGTCTTGGATAAACTACTGCATTAATCATTTATCTTTATTTATTTATATGCTATTATTTATTAATTTAGAAATTTTAAACTTTGATCACTTATTGGTATATTATCGATTCGATTTATTAAATTTTAATAAGTTACATGTGAAAAACTGTTTCTTCAATTAATATTTAAATCATTGTCACTTGTCATATTTTTACGATGATAACCTCATTTTGCAACCTTTGATTAGAGAAAACTATTTAAGATAAATTACATACTTGATCACCTAATTATGACGAGATTTTAATTTAATCAGTGATTTTTAGTTTTATCAATCAAGCTATTTAATTATTCAAGTGATGTCAATCAAATCACTTATTATTATTTAACGGATGAACTGACATGGAAGTTAATAAAATTAATATAATTACACATTTAAACATTTAATCATTAGTACGTATATATTGTATCAATTTGTCTTAATTTTAATTTAATTCAATAAATTTAATCATCTAATCAAATAATGATCATATGATTGAAACTGAAATAACTAATCAAGAAATGTGTTGGAAGGAGAAATATAATCCAAGATTGGTTGATATTGTTACATGAATTCAACTTCTAAATATCATCTCTAAGCAATTACAATCACTTTCATATCAATTTCAATTTCTCTAAGCAATTACAATCACTTTCATATCAAATTCAATTTCCTAACATGGTCGAACCTAATCTAATCATTTCCCATTGTTTTTCACCACTTCACAAGCATGACAATGAATCAACATCATAACCGACCTTATAAATAAAAACCTAATATCCCCTTCATCCATCCAATTCAAGAATTCAATGTTTCAAACATGGAAAACATGAACAAATGGTACCAAATGATATAAAAGTTCATGTAGAATAATTTTTTGTTTCATTGTTTCATCCTAATAGTTTGGCTTGAAAATCAAAAATAAAATTTTTCCTTACCTTGTAGGATCCTCACGATATGGAGGATAAAGAAGATCTTTCATGAAATTTCTATAAAAAAATTGTCATTTGTCCTTAATAAAATTAAAATGAATTAAAATTTTATTTTAATGTCAAATGACCGTTTTACCTTATAATCTCATGTTTATTACCAAGTCACAAGTCAATTTTGTTCATTCAAAGATCAAAGATGAACCAACAAATTAATAACTTCCAATTTTGCCCTTGTACATTTCCAAAATTACAATATTTTCATTTTTATACAATGGTTTATATTTAACATGGAAATATCAATTTAAATCCAATGATCCATATTAAATCCTACCATTTTAAGTTATGGAAATGAAATTATTAACCTTGCCTTACCATCCTTCAAAATATCTCAAAATTTTGATTTGATCTGATTATATGATTTTTTTTCTAACATTATCGATTTGCAACTTTTAATACAAACTCAGTAAGAAAAATCTGAACAACATGAAAATGTTATTCTTGGGGGTAAACTATTCATTTATGGGCCAAAATACATACTTTTAAAAATTACACTTTGGTCCTTAAACTTTTCCCAATTTACACTTTGACTACAAACTTTCAATTTTTTTCATTTTGGTCACTAGTCAAAATTTGGGATATTACAGTTTGTGAGTAGTTCAATATAAAGCATCATAATTTGACCACTTACTGCCGAAGATGAGTGGCACAGTAGAAGTAGCTAATAAGAACATTAAGAACCTTCTAGAAAATATGGTTGAAACGACAAAAATTGGCATGAAAAATTATTGTTTTCCTTATTTACTTATTGAACTCATGTGAGAACTTTAACCGGGTAATGTCATTTTCTTTAGTCTACGGAATGGAAGCTATTCTACCCATTGAGGTAAAAATTCCCTCACTTTGAGTTTTGTTAGAGGTTAAGCTAGATGAGGCAGATGGAGGCAAGCTAGATATGACGAAATGAATCTGATTAAAGAAAAGAGATTGAAAGCTATATGTCATGGTCAGATGTACCAAAAATGTATGATTTAGGCAAATGACAATAAAGTTCATCCATGGGAGTTTCATAAGGGATATCTAGTACTCGAAAGGATCCTACCATTCAAAAAGATTTCCAAGGGAAATGGATGTCAAACTGGTTGGGACCTTATGTTGTAAGGAAGGCATTTTTGGAGGAGCTTTAATTCTTACCAACATGGAAGAAACATGAATTATGTTGAGTTAATCGATCGACGAAATAGCCAAGAGGGGGTGAATTGACAATTAAAATTTTGGTGGAAGTTTTTGCAAAAAATAGAAAATAATTGCACATCGATTTAGAGTGGTTCGACTTTCTCAACCAAAGTCTACGTCGACTACCTTAGCTATCCACACTAAGGATTCTCAACAAATTCACTAGTTTGTTCTTTCTTTTGAGGACAAAGAGTAACCTTACAATTCCCTCAAGAATTATACCCTAAATTATTGAAAACACTCTCCCAAAGAAAAGAATACAAATTTCGCAAACTTACAGAAAACCTCACAAGACAATATGTTTGCACAATTCTAGAACAAAGAAAGAACATTAAAAAAATAATATAATTGAGTACAAAGGGTATTCTTTGAAAGCAAAATGAATATTGAATGGAAAATAAGCTTGAAAATGCTCAAACGATAAGTTCAAGGCTTTCTCTTTGATTCTCTCATAATTGTTGTTGATCAATGGCTCCTAAGCTTGTTTAAATACACCTTGGATCACTTATGAACGTTGGGGATCATTGGTAAAGTCAATAGAGTTGTTATTGTGTAATTCTCATTTAAAAATCAGTTAGGAGCGTAGGTGCATCGGTACACTCTCAAGGGTGCATCGGTACACTATGTGTAAATTTCAAATATTTCGACCGTTAGTTGACCTAGTGCATCGGTACACTTGGGGTGCATCGGTACCGATACACTAATTACATTCGATGTTTCAAAATAGCCATAAGTGCATCGATGCATTATCTGTGCATCGGTACATAAAACGCTTTCGATGTTTCAATAAAATCAAGAGTGTATCGATGCATGGTTGTGCATCAGTACATAAAAAGCATTCGAATTAGGGTGTGCATCGATACATCAAGGAGTGCATCTGTACATCCCTTTATAAACTTGATTTTTGGCTCGATTTTGGTTTGAAATACTTTGCAAATATTGTTTCAAAAATATTTTAAGTTTAAAACACAATTTTTACATTTTAGTAAGGATTGAATTGATCTTTGAAAAACTTAGAGTAATATTTTGATATTCGAATAATTTAATCGAATATATTTAAAAATGATTATAAATCTTAAAATTCAATAACACTTAATTTGTTATATCGAAACATCAAAATGTTTTCAACAATCTCCCCCTTTTTGATATAACAAAATATTTGAGTAATTTTAAGATTTTCTTGCAAAATCATTTTTGATATCAATTTTGTCAATTTTGAAAATGTGAAAATTACTCCTGCTTTTGTTAAATCAAAAAGACTCTAAAAACGATTTTAAACAAGATTTTGTAAAAATATAGCCAATTGATTTAAAAGTTAAAGCTTAAGCTTCTAAGATCACAATCAAGAGAAAGGTTAGCCATTAGTTCCATAATTCAATATTCATAAATAATGTGAGATGGTAAATTGGTCATATTAATCTAAAATGTAAAATGATGCAAAAAATAATAAACCATTATAAATTAATCAAACCAAAACCAAATATATATAAGCATTCAAGTTCAAACCAAATATCAAATTCAAACATTCAAACATCCAAAATATATCAATCCAAAAACATCCAAAATGTTTTAACAATATGTCTTATGCTCAATCCAAGAAAACTAAGCAAGGCAATGTCTAATAATCCATATGTGGATCGGGAGGACGAAAATGTGCTCGCATCTCGAGTGTAAGCGCATTTATTCGTTCGTTTATAGCTTCATTGTTTGCGCGCATCTCCCACAGAATTTCCAATTGTTGAGCCCCCATAGTGGTTAAATGGGATTCTATGGATGCAAACCTTAGATCAAATAACTCTAAATATGTTCGAAAGTATGGAGGCATATGATCCTCTTGTTGTGCTGGCTCATCCTCGGGTACGTGTTCGTCAATATCGCGCATAAGAGCTTTAAGCTCTGGATCATCATCTGCTGCCTGCCGGAGGAGCTCGTGAAGAACTAGCTCCCAGTGTTTTCTCGATGGATTGAACCCATTGATCCTTGTCCACAGACCATCCCGAGTTATTTAAGGATATGAGATTTATTTGGTTCTAGAGAGGGATGAGAATATCAAGCAAAACCTTAAGCCTGAGTTTGATAAACAAATTACTAATGAGACATCCGTAAACTAAAGTTTCGACATTTTTGGATGGGATAATGTTTACGGTATCTACTAATTCACCGAAAATGATCTGTGGCAAATTTATTTTCTTTTTATGTTGGATACAATGTATCCACCATAAATCTAAGACTCTAAGGGAGGAGTACCTACCTACGGATGGTCTAAACCACCAAGAGATGATCAAGTGAAGGAATCGCTCGTGATGAGTTCTTAAGGTACTTACACTAGCCTTAGCTTTATAGGGAGTAGCCACAATCTCTCTTTCATTATCTAGACCCGTGTTATCTAACCCAAAGGTGGAATCGATTGTTCCTGTGTCAGTATAAAGGATTTGAACTAAAAGATAAGATTGAATCCCTATGGTTTCAGTTTGATGCTCGTTTTGGACATAGACCATATTGGAGTAGAAAATGTGAACTAATTGGTGATAAACAATGGGCTGGAGTTTAAACAATTTATCAAATTTCCAAGAATGGAGGATAGGAAGATATTCAAAGTTCATATCGACCATTGCTTGAATAGAGGGGATACATTCTTCCCGGATTTTGTATGTCTGGAAAGAATTCATGTACCTATAGTAGAGGTCTTCTCGACGACGACCAGGTTGGTTAAAGCAAGAATTAAGAATAGTCATTTCTGGATCATTCGTATTTGGATTAGGATTGGGAGGTGGAATAGGAGGTCAGTTTTGAGGTTGGTTTGAAGACCAACTAGAGGATAACCTAGCACGTTTAGACATGGTTAAAGGTCGGAATGGATAAAGTTACCTGAAAATTTGAAACACATGTATGCAATATAATCAATCCCAAAACTCAATACGAGTCTTCAATATTTCAAGGTTCTCCAAAATAATCCTAATGGGAAAATTTGAAAGATTATTTTTTAAAACAATTTTTGAAAATCAATATGTAATTTTCAAAATATAATTAAATCAAACAAATCAAATTTTAAAATCAAAACAATAATTTTTGAAAAACATTTCTTATTTCAAATTTAAAAAAAATCAAAATTGCGTGTTTTTGATTAAATTAGTTGTAAAATCTACTTTAAAAACATCATATAATCAATTCCATATATAAAGTTCAACCTATAACTAATTAAAACTAGTCCTAAGTTTAAAATTAATAAAATAGTAGTTTTTAGAAAAATACCTTGAAGATTTTTGGATTTGAGAGGAAAATGATGATTTATGCACGAATTTGTTGATTCCAACAGGTTTAGAAGTTGAAGAACAGTTGGATTCTGACTTAAAATCGTTGATTTAAAGTAATGAGGAGAGTAGAGAGTGAGAGAGAGGGAACGACAGCAAGAGTGTTTGGGTTTGGTTTTGAGAAAATGAAGAATTTTAGGGATTATATGCCTAAAACCTGACGAGTGTATCGATACATTGCAGAGTGTATCGATGCACATTCAAGGAATGCATCGGTGCACCTTCATAGTGTATCGATGCATATTCAAGGAATGCATCGGTACACTTTCATAGTGTATCGATGCACTTTGCACAAAAATGTCAAAAATTTGTTTTAAACACTTATAATGCTAAATTAATTAGCTGTAGTGGTATTGGCCACTCATAGATCAAAAGTTAATTATGTTCTATCAATCAAATCTATCTTTAAAATTTATTTGAACATATAATTAATTTTCACTAAGAGTCATAAACTCCCCCTAACTCTTAGCAAAGAATGTAATCAAAAATATTATTTTTATAAGCATTTTTCATTTCTAATTAAAAGTGCTAAAATTATTTTAAACACTAAATGAAGATAGGTCAGTTAAACCTAATTCTCTCCTAAGTGTCCAAAAGCTTTCTTTATTTAAAGGTTTTGTAAAAATATCCGCTAATTGATGCAAAGTATCAACATATTCTTGAACTATATCTCATTTTGTGACATGATCTCTAATGAAATGATGTCTAATTTCAATGTGCTTAGTTCTAGAGTGTTGGATGGGATTTTTAGTGAGACAAATAACACTAGTATTGTCACACTTGATAGGTATGGTACTAACTTCAATTCCATAATCTAATTGTTGTTGTTTCATCCATAAAACTTGTGCACAACAACTACAGGCTGAAATGTATTCTGCTTCAGTGGTAGATAATGCAACACAATTTTGCTTCTTTGAAAACCATGAAATCAGCATATTTCCTAGGAATTGGCAAGTAACGAAGGTGCTTTTCCTATCTATTTTGCATCCTCCATAATTCGCATCAAAGAAGGCATGCAAGCTAAACCTAGAGTCTTTAGGATACCAAAGTCCTAAACTATGAGTATCCTTAAGGTATCTAAATATTCTCTTAACAGCTAGTAAATGTGATTCCTTAGGGCATGATTGAAATAGCACATAAGCAAACACTAAACATAATGTCCAGTCTACTTGCGGTTAGATAAAGCAATGAGCCAATCATGGATCTATATAATTTAATATCTATACATTTACCTCCATCGTCTTTTTCAAGATTTGTAAAAGAGCTCATTGGAGTGGCATGAGATTTCCCATTTTCCAATCCAAATTTCTTGAGCATATCCTTGAGGTACTTTGCTTGATTGATGAAGATGCCATCTTTTCTTTACTTGATTTGGAGTCCTAAGAAATATAAGAGCTCCCCCATCATGCTCATCTCGAATTCACCTTGCATTAGCTTTGAAAATTCTTGGCAAAGAACATCATTAGTAGAACCAAATATTATATCATCAACATAAATTTGCAGTACTAATAAATCTTTACCTTTTCTCTTTAAAAATAATGTAGTGTCAACTTTCCCTTTTGAAAAACCTTTTTTAATTAAAAATTTGACAATCTTTCATACCAAGCTCTAGGAGTTTGTTTTAAACCATAAAGTGCTTTTGTCAATTTAAAAACATGATTTGGAAATTTTGAATCTTCAAAACCAGGAGGTTGTTCCACATACACTTCTTCTTTTATAAATCCATTTAAAATGCACTTTTAACATCCATTTGATATAATTTAAATTCATTGAAACATGCAAATGCTAATAACATTCTAATTGCTTCCATCCTAGCTACGGGAGCATATGTTTCATCATAGTCTATGCCTTCTTCTTGAGTATACCCTTGAGCAACAAGTCTAGCCTTGTTCCTCATTATGTTACCATTTTCATCAAGTGTATTCCTAAATACCCATCTAGTACCTACAGTAGATTTATTATTAGGCCTTTCAACTAATGTCCATACTTTACTTCTCTCAAATTGATTTAACTCTTTTTTCATAGCCATAATCCAATTTTCATCATCTAATGCTTCTTTGATATTCTTAGGCTCTATGTATGAAATAAATGCAATATAACTACATATATTTCTAAGAGAAGATCGAGTTGTTACCCCTTTGGATGAATCACCTATAATCTCACCATCATTGACATAGTTGTACTCTCTTGGTTAAGAGATTTCCCTTTCTTCAATGGTTGGATTCTCTAGAACATCATGAGTTTCCTCATCTTTCACTTCTTCCTTTGATGATGATTTTCTAATGTCATGTCTAACATCATGTGTATTTACAATACCTACATCATCATTCACACAAGAATCCTTCCTCGTAAAGAGATTATCATCGAAAACAACATGTATAGACTCTTCTACCACTAAAGTTCTTTTATTAAATACTCGATAACCTTTAGAATTTAAGGAATAACCCAAAAAAATTCCTTCATCACTTTTAGCATCAATTTGCCAAGATTTTCTTTACCGTTGTTTAAAAAAAACATTTACATCCAAATGGATGAAAATAGCTAATGTTAGGCTTTTTTATTTTTGAAAAGTTCATATGGAGTTTTCTTCAAAATAGGCCTAATCATTACACGAATAATAACATAACAAGTGGTATTTGTGGCTTCCGCCCAAAAATATTTTGGCAAATTGTTTTCACAAAGCATGGTTCTAGCCATTTCTTCTAAAGTTCTATTTTTTCTCTCAACAAGTCCATTGTGTTGATGGGTTCTAGGTGCTGAAAAATTTTGGCTAATACCATTAGAATTACGAAATTCAGTAAATCCAAGATTTTCAAAATTCAGTGCCATGATCACTCCTAATACTAGTTATGGAGTAACCATTATCATTTTGGATTACTTTTGAAAACGTGATGAATTTTTCTAGTGCTTCATCTTTAGTACTTAAGAATAGAACCCAAGTATATCTAGAATAGTCATCTACCAAGACAAATGCATATTGTTTTCCACCCAAGCTAGTAGTTCTAGTTGGCTCAAAAAGATCTATATGGATCAATTGTAATACTCTACTAGTTGATACATCATTAATGGACTTAAATGAAGATCTTTGATGTTTTCCTTTAGCACAAGCATCGCAGATTTTATCTTTATCAAATTTTAACTTTGGCAACCCTCTTACTAAATCTCCTTGAATTAGTTTTTGTAAAACACTCATACTAGTATGTCCTAGTCTCCTATGCCATAACCAACTATCATGTTCATCCTTAGCAACTAGGCATAAATTAGTCATATTAATAGAATCTAAATGCACCATGTAAATGTTTTATATTCTATGACCAACAAGCATAATCTGATTAGATGCAATGTCAATAACTTTACAACCATTAGTTTCAAACAAGACATTGTATCCTTTATCACATAATTAACTAATACACAATAGATTATGATTTAACCCACTCACATATAAAACATTTTTAATTTGTATGGAAGAGGTATTACCTATAGTACCTATACCTTTTATATGGCCTTTTGAATTATCACCAAAAGCCACCTCTCATCCATTTGTGTCGTTTAACTCTATAAACTGACTTTTTTCTCCGGTCATGTGTCTTGAGCATCCACTATCAAGGTACCATGAATTTGAACATGTATTTTAAGCCTTATAGCAATGCTCTTTTTCCCAAACATAGTTTAATTTTTGATTTTTGGTACCCAAATTCTTTTGGGTCCATATTCATTAGTTCCTAAAATCCTTGTCCCCTTGGGTATCCATTTGTGTAGGATATCCTTATCTTTAGTAGTGATGAGTTCTTTAGGAACCCATACACTTATAATGATTTTACCATTAGAGGTTCTTTGGGGACCTCTATGATTATAGTTTTTAAAACTTTTTCTAACAAAGCTGGATTTTAAACTTTCTCCATTTTCAAATCGTTTTGTTCCAACTTTATTGAAAGAAGCTTTAAGATCATCAATTTCTTTTTTATGATCGTCATTGACTTTTAAAAGTAAATTATGCAAATCATAATTTTTCTTTTCAAAATCATTGATTTTGATTTGTAATTCATTAATTTTACTTTCAAGATCATTGTTGGTCTTGGACATGAGATTATTTTCTTTTTTCAATTTTGAAATATCTTTCTTGTATTTTAAAAATAATTTCTCATAATCCGAAGCTAACCCAGTATATTCCTCTACTAACTCATCAAAAGAATAAACTTCAAAGTTAGATGAGTTAGGAGTTACCTGAGAGCTTTCCACGATGCCCGTTAAGCACAAGTTTGCTACTTCTTGTTCCTCTTCATCGGATTGTTCATCATCGCTCTATGTAGCCACGTGAGGTTGGGATTTTCCTACGATTGACCCTTCTTCTTTAATTGTGGGCAATCGTATTTGATATGCCCCAACTTTTTGTACTTGTAGCAAATGATAGGGTCATTCTCCTTTGATTCAGTTTTGAAGCCTTCATTTCTTTTAAATTTTATTCCTCTGTTAGGCTTCATTAATTTTCTGAATCATTTTACAAATAATGTCATTTCTTTGTCATCTTCATCTTCATCCGAATCACTCTCATCTTTTGTTAATTTGAGAGCAACTCCAATGTTTTTCTTTACCTCGTTCTTATTCTCGAGGTCTACCTCATCTTGAAGCATCATTTCATGCGTGAGAACAGAACCAATGAGTTCATCGAGAGTTAGAGACTTTAGATTTTTATCTTCGATGATCACCGTCTTCATTGATTGCCAAGCTTTAGGAAGAGAATAAATTAACTTCCTGAGAAGCTTCTCGTTTGGAATGATCTCTCCATATAACTTGAGACCATTGATAATCGTGGAAAATATATCTGTCATAGCTTTTATATCTTTATCTGGTTTCATCCTGAAATTTTCATAGCTATGAGTTAGAAGACTAATTTTAGATTCTTTTACCTCGTCTGTGCCTTCATGAGTGACTTGTAGTTTATCCCATATCTCCTTTTCAGTTGTACAAGATGAAACTCTTCCGTATTCATCTGGTCTAAGAGCACGAAATATAATATGGATAGCCTTTGAGTTGAGCTGGAACATTCTTGTCTCTTTTTCACTCCATAATCTTGAATGAGTGGAAGGTATGGTGTATCCGTCTTCCACGATATTTCAAGCTCCCATGTCACTTGCTTGAATGAAGTACCTCATTTTATTCTTTCAATAAGCATAATTAGCTCCATTTAAGAAAGGAGGCTTGTTGGCGGGCATTGAATTAAGACCAAAGTCAAAGTTTGAAGTGGAGGCCATTGATGACTTGAATATCGATATAACTCTTCCCAAATTAACTCAAGTGGCAATTAAACCTTCAAATGAGTGAGGCTCTGATACCAATTGTTGAGTTAATCGATCGACAAAATAACCAAGAGGGGGTAAATTGAAATTAAAATTTTGGTAGAAGCTTTTGCAGAAAATAGAAAATAATTGCACATCGATTTAGAGTGGTTCGAATTTCTCAACCAAAGTCTATGTCCACTACCTTAGCTATCCAAACTAAGGATTTTCCAAAAAAAATCACTAATTTGTTCTTTCTTTTGAGGACAAAGAGTAACCTTACAACTCCCTCAAGAATTATACACCAAATT
This sequence comes from Hibiscus syriacus, assembly GCF_006381635.1. Lineage (NCBI taxonomy): Eukaryota > Viridiplantae > Streptophyta > Magnoliopsida > Malvales > Malvaceae > Hibiscus > Hibiscus syriacus. The sequence continues at coordinate 2,414,621 of NW_024063323.1, read as the reverse complement.
CTTGAAAACACTCTCTCCCAAAGAGAAGAATACAAATTTCACAAACATACAGAAAAACCTCACAAGGCAATATGTTTGCAATTTTCTATAACAAAGAAAGAACATTAAAAAATAATACAATTGAGTACAAAATGTGTTCTTGAAAGCAAAATGAAAATTGAATGGAAAATAAGCTTGAAAATGCTCAAACAATAAGTTCAAGGCTTTTTCTTTGATTCTCTCACAATTGTTGTTGATCAATGGCTCCTAAGCTTGTCTAAATACACCTCGGATCCCTTCAAAACGTTAGGGATCATTGGTGAAGTCAATAGAGCCGTTATTGTGTAATTATCATTTAAAAATCAGTTAGGAGCGTAGGTGCATCGGTACACTATGTGTAAATTTCAAATATTTTGACCGTTAGTTGACCTAGTGCATCGACACACTTGGGGTGCATCGGTACACTAATTACATTCGATGTTTCAAAATAGCCAGAAGTGTATCAATGCATTATCTGTGCATCGATACTTAAAATGCTTTCGATTTTTCAATAAAATCAAGTGTGCATCGATGCATGGTTGTGCATCGGTACAAAAAAAAAGCATTCAAATTAGGGTGTGCATCGATACATCAAGGAGTGCATCAGTACATCCCTTTATAAACTTGATTTTTGGCTCGATTTTGGTTTGAAATACTTTGTAAAATTTGTTTCAAAAATATTTTAAGTTTAAAACACAATTTTTACACTTTAGTAATGATTGAAATTGATCTTTGAAAAACTTGGAGTAATATTTTGATATTCGAATAATTTAATCAAATATATTTAAAAATGATTATAAAATCTTAAAATTCAATAACACTTAATTTGTTATATCGAAACATCAAAATGTTTTCAACAAATTTCCTAATCTAGTGAACTTTAATGTTGTCAAGAAATAATTTGTCGGAAAGAATAATAAAAAAAGAAAAAAAAAAGAAAGAGAAAAGTGAAAACCCGAAAGGGCCCTTTGAGAATAAAATTTTGAAACACATGAGGCGAAAACCCAAAAAGGGCTATTTAGGTATAAAAGAAGATGTAAAAAACAATGAAATGAAATACAAAAGGAGACAAAAATGGGGTTCAAGATGAAAATAAAAAATGAGAGTTTTGATACCAAATTAGGTCTCAAGTTGAAAACCCAAAAAATGTGGTTTAAATTTTGATAGAATTTGGGATTTGTGCACAGTGGAAGTCCTAAATTGATATGGAATAGACAATTAATTCTTGAATTTGAAGATTGTGAAGATGAAAAGGCTTATAGTTTAAATGAAAACATCTTATGGACATCAAATTTAGGACTTATGATTGAAAAGGTCCTAATTAAAAAAACATAGGTTAGATTTAATTTAGATGAGATTTAATACAAGTTTTATGGAGATTTGGTAGTCTAGAGGGAACTTCACACCCTTATGCATTCTCAAAATTCTCGAGATCCCCTTGATAGAAGCTACGTTTGAGCCAATTCAAAGGCGTCCTTACTCTTGATATCTGGGAGGTCCCACTTGGTTTTCTTATATTTCTTTCAGTCAAAAGTTTGACATATATTTACCCAAATTCTCTTCATATTTATATAAATAAAATGAGACATTTCTCTTGTTAGCATTCTTCTATAAGTATCTTACATTGAAATTAAATATATGTAGTTTATTGTACAAAAGGTTTTGAAAAGTGCAAGTGTTATGAAGCTAACAATTCTTTTAGCATGGAACCTACACGTTGAATGGATCAAAGAGATTAAAATTTAAAGAGCTAGTAAAAAGAGATTATCATCCCTATTTACAAAGGAAAGGAAAACAATCTCATTGGTCGAGATTATGAGTCAGGATGAACCATCAATAGTGTTTTTTTCTCGAGACTAGATAAATTGTAAGGCGATTAACAAACAAAAGACCTTCTTCGAAGATTAAAAAAGCTAGAAGATTACACTGTTGCACACATTTTCGACATAAATAGGGGCATGACATTCATGAAATGCATGATAACAATGCAGTTGAGTATTTACAAATGCTTTAAGAAAAGCTGAAGATAGGTGATAACGAAACATCAAAATGAGAGTAACTATTTCAAAACTTCCAAGATGGAGGTGTTCAAAAAGTCTCTAGATTCAAAGAAAATTTTGATATTTAATGGTCTTGACATGAATTCATGCAAGAGAAATGATTTTTAAAGATTTCTTCAGTAACTTAGTTCTACGTATGTGACATTTCATATTCTAGAAACACATTAACAAGTTGTAGTTATTTATTTACGGATCTAGTCTTTCCTAAAGAATAGTGGAACAGATCCATTTTTCCAAGATTTGATCTTCTTGGAGAGCAGCAAAGCAAATCAACTATGGTTTAATTCTCCCCTGAAGAGCAATGAAATAAATTAAATTTTCTAGATCTCATCTCTATAAAGAGTAGCAGAGAATATCTCCCATCAATCACGACTTGGCATCCTTTGAAGAAAAGAGTAGGATTGTACCTTGTTCATGACATGGCATGTAATATCCCACACATCGGGCCAGTGACCATAGTGAAAGAATTTAAAATTTGGTGGGTTTAATTGAGTAAATTGAAAAGTGTAAGGAATGATTTAGGAAATTGTGTTTAAGACTAATTATTAAGAATAGAAGAATGGAGGGACAATTTGGTCTTTTTGAAGGAATGAATTTAATATTCATTTAAATTGAGATATTTATTCAAAATCAATAGGAGAAAAAGGGGAAAGCTAGAAAAGATTGTGTTCTCTTCTTCTTCTCATCATTCCCCCGTGTTCCCCATAGCAAATGTAAGGTTTCATCAAGTTAGTTATTCCTTTTATTTATGGTTTGGTTGTGAAACCTTAAGTAATATAGAGGCTTAAGGAAGGTTTAATGAGGATTAAAACTAAGAGAGGAAGGTTTTTTTGAGATTTAATAAAATGGGTTTTTAGTGATTAGATGAAATAGGGTCAATTATTAGAGTTTAAAAGCACATTTGACTTGTCAAAGAAGTAGATAAGAGATTGAGAACCTTAGAAATGATTAAAAGCATGTTTGGAAAATTAGTGTGATTTTTAGTTTTGAGTGTTCTTTGGAGATTCTGGATGTTATAAGGAGATTTATGGATGTAAGTTAGTTTAGATAATGATAATGAGTTTAATGGTGTGGTTGGAGATAAGAGTAAGAGATTTAGGTGAAATTTGTGTAAGATTCGAAGAAAAAGGGGTAAAATCTGGTTAAGAGTATTGGTATTGGAAGAACAGTACCGATACTATAAGGTTAAATTTGAGGAAAGAGGGTGAACACGATGAATAGTATCGATACTGATGCAAGTAGTATCGATACTGATATGGAGGTATCGATACCAAGAAGAAGGTATCGATACTATGTTTGGAAAATGGATTCCAGAATGCTAGAATGGTATTGATACCGAGTGGGTATTGGTACCATAAAAGAGAAGTATCGATACCAAAGGAAGGGTATCGATACTATTCAGTCTAAAATATTAAGTTAGGGTGAATTTTAATAGAATTCGAATTTAAAAGTACTTTTGAGTATTATACTTTGGATAAATGTTAGTACGTATACTAACATCATATTTATATATGTGATTATTGATGCTTGGGTAGATCGTAATCAAGCTCCTGAGTCAAGCAATCAGAAAGGCGAGGATAAAATCGCAGAATAGTCAGACTACATTTGAGCATTATAGTAATGCAAACCAGGTGAGTGCATTTATTATGTACATTGAGAGTTATAAGTCCATGTTGTTAAATGCATATGTTGCATTTTTATATCATTATTATGTGTACTATCGACACTAAGTGTGCAACCCACGAAATTCATAATAAGTTTATGAACAACTGTATCGACACTAAGTGTGCAACCCACATAATTCATAATAAGTTTATGAACGACCGTATCGACACTAAGTGTGCAACCCACAAAATTCATAATTAGTTTATGAAGGACCATATGGGAACTAAGTGTGCAACCCACAGAATTCATAATAAGTTTATGAACGATCGTATCAGTACTAAGTGTGCAACCCACGGAATTCCTAATAAGTTTATGAACGACCATATCGACACAAAGTGTGCAACCCATGGAATTCATAATGAGCTTATGAATGATCGTATCAGAACTAAGTGCGCACCCCAAGGAACTTATAATGTTATGAAAATAATAAATTCGTATTTTGATAGTTATGATATACTTGTGTTTTAATTACGACATTTAGGTGAAACTTATGTACCATGCATTTTCATTCAACATATATTGGGCAAACAAAGGATAAATTAGAAAATACTGATTGATAGGTATGCTGAGCACACTAAAGATGGTTATCATGGTATTTGATTGAAGATTGGTTTGCCAAATTTATTTGATGTATTGATATGAATTATACGATTTTCATTTGTATTTTGATAATTTGGGATATGCTTATATTTAAGTATAATTCTTTTTGTTTTACTATGCCTCACTAAGTAAATACTTAGCGTGTGTTGGTTTCACGCGTAGGTAAAAGCCTAGATTAGAAGTAAAGAGTACATAGAAACTCCAAGCATCAAGGAATATACTGCGATATCAGTAAGACATCCTATGATGTAATTTTTGACTTATTTTAGTGGCATGTACTTATGAATGTCATATTAGCTCTATTTAAATATTTTGGAAATTGGTTTGAAATAGATTAACTGGATCGTCTTATATTGATTTTAAATATGGATAACATGAACTAATATTGCTAATTGGAGTAGACGTGTTTAATATATATATAATTGAAGAATGTCTTATAATCTATATTATTAAATGGTTTTATCTAAAGAAAACAAAAATTTTACAAGTATCAAGAATGTTTCAAAAGCCATGTGACATCTGTGACTCGTGTACAGAAATGTATACGGGAAATGGGTATTATATGGTGTCCTTCAGAGGAATGAGGAAGATTGTTCCCCAATCATGACTTGGCATCCTCAATTTCAAAGGAACAAGATCATTATTCAGATTAAAGCCTAAGGCCATGTATTGACATCAAAGGAACAATATTATAAAAGAAAAGAGTATTCTAATCTCATACAGTTTGGTTGAGTATCGAATGAAAATGTGTGTCATTTTTATCTTTGTCTTATTCTCGTTACACGATGATGTACAAAGAGCGACAGCTGTATACACCTATTTTCGTCTGAGATTTAATCGAATATTTTCTATTTTGATATTAGATTAGATTAGATTAAATAAGTTCAGTTTTAATCCTAATTTATAGAATTACTAATATTTTTTAAATAAGTTTTAAGCATGTGTATTTGGTTAGTAAGTATGATTATAAATATTAAAAATATATGTTATTTTTGGTTTTAAGTTAGGTAGTATTTATAAATATTAAATATTTTAATAATAATATAACAATAAATAAATAAATAATAATGATATACTATTTTACAAGTTTATTATTACAAAAGATCAACAATAAATCAAGTCCAACACAAAGTCCCACAAGCAGAAACCCAAAAGCATCTAGGGTTTCATCATATTCCAATATGGTCGTCTGACCTCAGGCCTTGGATCTAGAAGAACCAAGGCTCTACATTGATTAAGGGTTAGAGTTTCATCATATTCGTATATGTCGTCACTGAGCCGATGTTATTACCATTGTCACCACCGTCGAGCTGATTTGACATCATCCCAAAAAATCTAGGACATTAAGTTCCCCATTTAATGTGCCAGTACTTCTTGTCCCACCGACTTCCAGTACCTTTTCGACGGCCTCGTTTCACTGGCCGAAGAGATCCCTCCTCTGATAGGTCCATGGGAGACACTATAACGTCCAGAAAAGAATAAGTATTCTCCTACAAAGGGATTCATCAAGGACCATCTCTCATCGATAATAAAAAAAGGAAAAAACGAGAAAGCCATCCACACTAGCAAAATATCAACCAGAGTTTCTACCCTTCAGTAACCAAAAATCAAAATATAAAATAACTAAACCTTACCTCTCATTTTAAGCCTCAAATCGAAGAACAATTTGGTTAAAAACTACATCGACGAGTGAGGGTCGACATAGTTCGAATAAGGCTCTATCAAATGGCAAGTTTAACGAGAATGGGAGGTAAACTCTTCGACTCTTTTTTGTAGATTTAAAGTTTTATGGTTGGTTTTAGGTTAAAGTATCCAAAGTTTGAGATTGGAGAGAGAAAAATAGAGTTTTTTAGATTGTTTGAGATTTTTTTACCACCATCGGTGTGTCTTAAGGCGATTGCCAACGCCAATGAGCGGTGATCAGATGAGTTATTCTCTAACCTGTATGAGAGAGAAGAGAGTGAGTTGGAAGCATTCGTTTAGACAAAGAGAAGAGGTAAGATACAAATGAGGCGTAGACTTATTTAAGCCTTGGTTCTTACCTAGATACATAACTAGAAACTAAGTCTTTTATGTGTTAGAAAACTATGAGTTTGGCTTCTGGGTTAATGACACTGGAAGTGATACAATATAAGGTGGTACATGCCATGGTTGATGATGAAGATGGAATTCTCTTTGATTGTGGATCTAAAAAGGAAGCAAGACAACCTACAAGCAAGATAGGCAAAAAAAGGGTATATGTGATTTGGTGTAAGGTGAATAGTTGGGCTAAAAATAAGTAAGAAAGAATAAAGAAATGGATTATAGTGGGTTGTTTTGTTTTTGTTTGGGTGTGGGGATGGTTAAAGAATGTCACAGCACCCATTTTGAAATAAAAATTATAATTTTCTTTAATTAATTTAGGGACTAAATTATAAGTTTTCATAACTTGTAGTCCAGTTTAGAATCTGTAAGAAGTTCAGGAACTTAATCCTAAATTTTCCCTTTTTCTGTAGGAAGAAAACAAAGAGATGGAGTAGGTGGCTGCGGGATTCGAACCACTATTCCCCGAGAAGGTCGCCTATACCGTAGCCGTTTAGGCTAGGGTACTATTTTTGATATTTTTATTAAATATATATATATATATATATATATTGTATGTTTAAAATCGGGTTATATATACCCCAAAAATCCCCAAATTAATTCCTTAATTTCCCCCAAAAATCCTAAACCTAGCCGCTCGCCGCCTCCCAGAATACGTCGTCGTCCGACCATCGTTCTGCTCCTCGTCGCCACCATTATGTTCACCGTCGATCGGTGACCAAAACCCCAGCCCTATCGCTCCGTGAATCATTATCAATCAGCACGAAAAAATTGAAGAAGCTTTTCCAAAAAACCCCAAATCACATTCAGTTTTGCTCATTTGTCACTGATCAAGCCACCCCCATGTCTCACTGCCACCCACGTTACTTCTCCAATGTCGTGCATTCAAAACCCAACCGGTGGCTCTCCATGTTGTCGTCGTTCATCGATAGGGTAAGTTATCGATTGACTTTTGGTGTATGTTTGCCGTGATTTTGGGTTGATTTTAGCTAAATTTAGTGTGTAGGTGAATCAGGAATAATCAGTCGATCAAAACAACCCCCGTCATCGTCGCACGCGTAGCTACGCGCTTGCAGTTCACGTGGGATTCATTCATCGATCCAGGAGCCTTCTGGAACCAGTTCATTTAGAGTAAATTGGGTCTTGCTTAGTCAACTCAGATAGAGTCAACTCGTTGACTTTAACTGACTATTTACTTGACCGTTGACTTGACCGTTAACTTTGACCAAAAAGTTAAAATTTCTGAAATGTCATATTTTATGTTTTTCGACATTTAAGTTTCATTTCTAATTTAATTGATATTGCCATGTATCCGAGACATTATGGAATGTGGATTTAAAGTTTAAGGGTGATCAAATGGAGTTTAATTGGTTAACCGTTATGGTTAAAAAATCAAGGTAATACATTACTACATTACGTATGCTTTATGGAACATGTTGGCATTAGTTTATGCATAGATGAATATGTTTGGTCACATGTGTGTAATTAATATATTTCTAAACTAGATCCAAATGCGATGAAAAGTAATTTAACTGAATAAGACTCACATTAAACATATAAGACACTAGAAGACTGATAAGAAATAACTTCAAGTTTAGTGATTAACTGATAAAGCAATCAACCTCATAATCTTTAAATTTTAATTATTTTCATTAGAAGTTTTAATACCATAATAACCTGGTTAAGAAATTAGGAAATTACCCTTATGAGGTAAAAAAAGGTACGGACTGGCCCTAATAGTGAAAGTACCATGAGAATTCATATTTAATCCAATAAATTACTGATTCACCTGTTAAATTCATGATATGTTTGGAAAGTCACTAATAATCAGATTCTAACATCTAAAAAGGTACAAGACCTAGAATTAATGATTTATCAGCAAACAACTAAAGGCTAAAACATCGAGAGAATTATTTATGTTTGAATTATTCAGAAAATTGAATTACATGGAAATACTGGATTGAAGAAAATGACAAAAATACCCCTAAAGTGTAAAATGACCCAAAGTACCTCCAAGCCCTGGAATGACTAAATACCCTCAAGCTTTGAAATGAATAAATCAACCTCGAATACCAAAATGACCTAGAATTTCTACTTCCTGAGCGAATACTCAGAGGCTAAATTACCAAAAGTACTTTAAACATATGAATTACTCATATAACAAAGTTGAACTGAATGAATGTATTGTACGTATCTGAATCATTAAAATGATCGAATTACTCTGGAAGCTCCAAAATGATCAGGATAAACTTGAATACTAAATAACCTAAGTACCCTCTATGATCTAGAATTAAGCGGATAACTTGGATAAGTCTGGAAACATTGATAAACTTATATGTTGTACCATCTATAAGGGTTAAGAATCCCGTATCAAGCACGTCGACATTTCTTAATACCGTTACAATACATAAATAAAATAAATACAATTAGACTACTTTTTCATATCCCTGAGATCCATTCAACAATGATTCTGATAGTGATTAGTTCAACTAGAGCAATCGCTATTAAGAAGTGAATAATGGTACCTCAGTCTAAATGATTAGCAAGTATAATAATGTTGGGATTTGATAGTTTAATTGGACTCGAAATCCTGATAATTTGATATAAATATTAAATGATATAAATTGTGTTTCACTCTCATTGGGTTAAATTACTAAAAATTATTCAAGAAAAAAAATGTATAAAATGCCTCAGATTGCTTGAATAATGGAATAACTCCTGTCATATCTGAAATCTCAAGTAACTTTGATGTAAAAGATTCTGAATATCTTCCAGATTACTTAGTGCCTCTAAAAATATTTGAATAATATATGTCCTTGATAAATCACTTCTCTAATGACTGATGAATTCATTAGCTATCAAACCCCTTTTTATAGGGATCTTGTTTTTAAAATCCTATCAATTTACAATAGTTTCTTAGTTCACTGCCTTATAAATACCAAGTACCTCTGGAAAATCACTGAATCCTCTAGTGTGATCCATATGTGATATATGATTATTTTATCTGCTCTAAAATATGATTTACTGAAGCTATTGATTTATTGTTTATGAACTATGGCTATATGATATGTACTCTCTGGTTACATGTTTTCACTAGAAAATATAATCGTTCATGATTTATGAATCTACTGTTTACTGTATGAACCGATTATTGGGATAATGTCTTGGTAGGATTATGGAGTATGGAGGTTCAATATTGATCAAGCTGGTAATTCTTTACGGACCTAAGGTATTTCTTAGGTAGTCTCTAAGGCCCTAAGGCACTCCCTTAGTATGGGGACTACATTTTGGTGTACGGATGGAGGGCATTTATGTGAATTAAATAACTACATTATCATTTTTACAACATTCTAAAGGATCATGATTTTGATATTAAAGTTACTACTCAATCTGATTTCTATTAGATATTGTATGGGTGGGAGTCTGGAGTACGGAGGTTCATCTCTGATCAAGCTGATAAATCATTACGAACCTAAGGAGACCCTTAGGTAGGCCCATAGGCCCCAAGGTATTCCCTTAGGGTGGTACCTATGTTGTGTGCTTAGGGTAAGTCCTTATGGATGGAGTAATGGGGAAACTACATATCAGTGTTCGGTTATAGGGTATTATTGTGGTTTTAAAATATGGTTTAAACTACTAATGTTTTTAATGGATATATATATTTTTCTATTTTGTTGGAACACACTAGACTCCCCAATCTAATCTTCTGAATATGTATCTCTGAATACTTCCTTCAGACCATGATCCCTATTTATAACTGAAGACTTAGCTAATGGAAATATGAAATCATCGATAGAATCTGGTGATGTCTTTCCCCCTAAGGAAATCTATGCTTTATATATACTTGATGACCTATTGCATTCATCTAGTAGTTTTGTATTACTAATCTTTTCAAAGCTCACTATGTTACTTACCATTTTAGCTTAAAGAGTTTGTTTATATGCTTGTACCAAAATCAGTAAAATAGTTCCACCGTCGTTGCTTGCAGAGTATAGTGCACGTAATTGGGGGGGCATGTAGGTTGTGTTCTATTTTTATATTCGAGTATGTAACTTGTGTACTACTGGATATTAATAGATTTTTATTCTATTATATAAAAACTTTTCTGATTTTGTATTTTATTTATAAATTATTTTATGGTTTTAAATGGATTAACAAATATTTTTAAATTTTCCTAGATTTTTACTGTGGGTCACTCTGGTATACTTATTGTGACACCTCGGATCGGATCGAGTCACCCGCATCAATCTGAGGGTGTTACAAAGAAAGAATGGAAGTTGATGATGGAAATATGAACAAGAACGAGGAATAAACTAGGCTACATGAAAGCCTAACCTCAGACCTTATAAGTTCAAGTTCGGGTGGTAATAAGGACTTGGACCTACTAGTTAAAAAAGAACTAGGAACCACAAGTATTAATGGAAATAGAGAATGGTTGATGCCACAAGCACTAGGCTTAATAAGTCGATAAATTTCACAAAATAACTTGAAGAGAGAAACGTCTCACAAAAGGATTTTAATTGATGCAAAATAATATGCCTTACAGAGCCGAGACATTGGCTATTTATAAGATTTCAAGGGACATGGCTAAATGATAATATAGTGATTCGACAAGCCTAAGTGCGCCTTAGTAGGTACATGTACATTCATTGAATCCTAATGCCTTTATATTGTCAAATAGTGAAGGTGACGGTTTGACCAACTCTTGATTAAATGCATATGTATTCACATGGCCGAATAGAGATGATGGTTCAATTGGAATGGTAGTTGAATGTAGTGTATCCCTACTTGGCTTAATGGTGAAGACTTGTGATGGTTCAATTATGATGCTTGGATGGGCGCTTAGAGCCTTTGGTAGAATAGTGATGATGCTTGGCTTAAATGGGCACCTCCCTTAGCAAATAACTACTCCTTTAGACCCAAAATGTTTTGATGCTTCGACCAAGAGTGTGCCTAGCACATGACTTGGTATTGGAGACAAAGATGATGCCTTAGGTAGCTAGCTAGGTGAGTTACAGTGAGGTAGATCTAAGCTAGGTACCTAGTATCACACAGGTACGCAGCTCATACTCTAGCTCTCTACCAACTATATACACTTCAATGGTTAGCTACTTGGTCCTCAACTCCCACCCAGCTAGGTTCAACTCCCATTCAACTAGTTTAGCTACCCGTTCAGTTGGTTCAAGTGCCTTATCTTACTGTTGAGTTCTTTTAAGCCTGATAATCTATCATTCCATATTCAAGTTTTACACCTATGAGATTCATCTAAACACTAAGTTGGTTAGAAATAATGGTAGGAACATGATGCATGTCTATGCTAAGTATGCAAATGTTATGTAAACATAGGTAAAAAATGTGAAACATGAGATATGCATAATATAGCTAAGTATAAAGATATGGACTAAAAAATCATTCATGTAACTTATGTAATATGCATAATATGATAGCTAAGGTATAATATTATGAGTTTTAATATAAGATGTATATTATAAAGTATGACAATTACATGGTAATGCATGATATGCAAAACATAACAATCAAGGCATATAATGATATGAATAACATAGATAATATAAACATGTATATCAGGGAATATGTGAAGATGATTAGGGTAAGTAAAAGCTCTCTTCTTTCATTATTGTGAGAAAATATGAAAGTAGTAGGATCACATCATCCCCCTTCCTTTAGGTGATTTATCATCAAATGGAAGTTGTTTCTCGATGAAGACTTCTTTGATGTTGAAGTGTCGAATCCTCACTCTTCCCTCCAAATGAAATGCTCAATCCTTGTGTTTCATCCTATAAATCAAAATAAGGGATTTCTCTAAAAACTTGATTAGCATTAGATAAGCTGATCGTTGTCAAGAGACATTTCCTAATCATTTTTTTTTAATAGGCATATGCCCATTGGGTCCCCCTCCTTCGTGTCCTTTGGAATCATCATGCTCTTTTGTAAAGGCATTAGTCCCTTGAATATCTCCTTAGTGTTATTTGGAAACATCATGCCTTTTGGTGATAAGACAGTACCCTTTGACTTCCTCATTGTTTTAAACAACACAACCATTGGTAAGGGCATTTAACTTTTCAAATTCCTCTTTAAATGGTTTAGAAATGTCACGTTCCTTCCTCATTGCTTTAATACTCTTTTTCATGTGCATTTTATCATTATACACTTGTTTTGGTCAGTGTAGCAATCATGGATTGTCTTTTTGTCATATTACCATGATCTTCTAAGTAGTATGTGACTCGCATGCATGGGAACAGCATCACATAATACCTTGTCCTTATACTTATCAATGGAGAGTGGTACTCATACTTTCCTTGTCATGTTTAACTCACCTTCGTCATTCAACCATTGAAGTTTGTAAGGAGTTGGATGCTTTAGTGTCTTTAGGCCCAATTTCTCGATCATGATGGTGCTACCACATTAGAACAACTTCAAGCATTGTTTATTTATAGGATTTCATGGGACATAGTCGAATGATAATGTAGTGATTCGGCAAGCCTAAGTGCCCCTTAGTAGGTGCATGTTCATTCATTGAATCCTAATGCTTTTACATACTCGAATAGTGAAGGTATGGTTCAGCTAACTCTTCAATGCACATGTCTTCACATGGCCAAATGGATATGATTATTCAGTTGGAATGCCACTTGAATGCATTGTATCCCTCATTGGCTAGATAGTAATGATGATTTTGCTATGATGCTTGGATGGGTGCCTAGATCCTTTTGGCCTAATGGTGGTGATGCTTGGCTTGGATAAGCACGTCCCTTAGCAAAAAATTAATCTTTCTAGCCAAAAAATATTGTGATGGTTCAGTTAAGGGTGTACTTTGCATATGACTTGGTCTTGGCACCAAAGATGATGCTTTAGGTAGCTAGCTAGATGAGTTTCAGCTAGGTAGGTCCAAGCTAGGTTCCTAGTGTCGCTCCAACTACTCAGCTTACACTCTAGCTCCTTGTCAGCTAGCTTCACTCCACTGGTCAACTACTTGGTCCTCAGCTTCTTCCCAACTAGGTTCAGCTCCCATTCATCTAGTTCAACTACCCTTTCAACTAGTTCAGTGTTATAGCTTGCTATTAAGCTCCTTTAAGCTTGATGAACTATCATTCTTTGTTCATGAGTTTCCAAAGCTTCCATATTCAAGTCTTACACCTATAAGAGTCATGTAAACACTAAGTTAGATAGAAATAAAGGTTGGAACATGTTGCACGCCTATGCTAAGTATGCAAATGTTATGTAAACATAGGTAAATGATAAAAAACATGAAATATGTATAATATAACTAAGTATAAAGATATGGACTATATAATCATTCATGTAACTTATGTAATATGCATAATATAAAAACTAAGGTATAAGATTATGAGTTCAATATAAGATGCATATTATAAGGCATGCAAATCACACGATAATGCATGATATGCAAAACATAAGAATCAAGGCATAGAATGATAAGAATGACACATATGGCAAAAACATATATAACGAGGAATATGTGATGATGTGTGGGTAAGTAAAAGCTCCCTCTTCTTTCATCCTTGTGAGAAATGATGAAAGAATGATGAACAATAGTAGATGCTTAAGTAGGACCGCATCAAGAAGAGTCTCAGAACTTGTAGCGTTTGCATTATAGCCACTAAATGGAATATTCCTTTTTATGTTTCGAGCTCTTAATTTATCTTTTGTTATATTTGCATCCTTGTTTGGCTATAAAGGCATTTATATTAATATTTCTAATTTTGGTTGCTAGCTTACATTACTTTTATTTTGGTCCCTATTTACAATTTTTGCACGTTTGCCATGTACATATCCTATGGCAGTTTTAACATTAAGTTATTGCTTGCATTATGGTATGAACGCTATTTTAGGATATTGGCTTTAAATGATCATGTGCCACATATATATATTCTAATATTATTCTCTTTAATTTAGCATACCATGTATTATATTTTATTCCATATACGCTTAATGGTTGCAATATGTACTTTGAATATATTATTCTAAACGTGGGCCTTATCATATATTGTATATATAAGTTATGTTTTAATTTGTAATACGTACGTACAAAGTAAGCATATTTCATAGTTTTTTCCTTCTGTTTTTTTTTGGTTCTTCATATTTCTTGCATGTGCTGTATAATATATGTATACCCATACTTTATGTATTCGAGCCACTATGTATATAGTATTAAAT